>NC_081296.1:116198112-116501142 GCF_030435805.1 Mustela lutreola | reverse complement strand
AATGGGAGCAAAGATTCATTTATTTGGTGACATTTTTATTAAGTACCTTGTATGTCCCCAGCTGCTTCAAAAGCTTGGCCATTTCCATGACACTTGATATGCTTTGACAGTCTTTCCAAATTTGCTAGAGAACTACTTAACCGATTGTCAGCTCTTCATTGTCTAGCCTAATAGATCTGTGCTTCCTTATAACTCATCTGGTGAATATTTAGAAGTAAGCTAAATTAAGCATTATTAAGGAAGGCACATCTGAAGAAATGGCAGTGTGTGGCTGAGTGAGAAGTGCATGCTTTTGGAACTAGTTGCTATCCACACATAATTTACACAACTTGACATTTTTTTTGATATGATAATCGAGAGATGAAGTTTTGACCAAATCAGAGGTTTTAGATCACTCAGTGTTCAGAGTTAAAACATCTTAAGTTAGATAACTTAGATTAATTTAAATCACTCAGAACACTTTAACTTGAAATTTTTAAAAAGCCAAACCAAAATACACAGTTTTGTAAATGTGTCTAAATTTTTATTTTGTGAATATGACATTGCATCTTCTTGGTTAGTAGGGAGAGACAGGCAAATATGTAAACAAATAATTGCTACAGCACATGGTGGGCTCTGTAAGAGGGTTTATACGACCAGGAATATCAGGGAGCAGAAGTTTCCATGTCCTTTTATCCAGATTTCTTACTATACAGGAGCACCCCCCCCCCCCCCGCCCCTTTTTAAAAAAACTTTCATGGTTTACTTTTACATCTTGGGAGAGGAAAGAAAATTGTTACAGAGTAAGGTAGATACAAATGGTTTAGTTGGAATGAAAACTCAGTTTTGAAATATATGTATAGTTTCAAAAGTAAGTAACCAAAAGACTTCTGCCCTTTTGATTACAGTGTGGCTGGCTGGTTGAAGAGAAGTCATGGGTTGACGGTTTTCTGAAAAGTCACTAGTTTCTTTGTAAACGGGAGTTCTGATAATCATTGGAAGGGACGAAAATAACATAATAGACCTGCGCAGGCTGTCATTGGCCATGGCAAAAGCATTCTAATGTAATGACTTTTTCTTTTTTCTCAGTCGTCTAAGCTAAAGTAAAGCAAGAGAAGTGGCCTGCCAACTCTTCTATAACACTGTGGTAGAGTCTGACAGCCTGGGTTCCGTTGTAACTGCTGGTTACCATGTGTAACCTCAGATCTTAACAATACCTGTGCTTCCATTTCCTCAAGGGTAAATTGAAAATCATGATGGTATCCCCCTCATAGGGCTGTAGAATCCAATAGATACTTCTCTGTGCACATCTTAGTCAACCACACAGTAGCATTTACTGCTGTTGACCTCTTTGTTGTTCTTAATATACTCTTCCCTCTTAGCTTCTGAGACCCCAAACTCTAGTTCTTTTCTTCTCCTACCTTCTATTCCTTTTCATTTGTGTTGTTTGGTTGTTCTTTTACTCTTTGATTTCTAAATGTTGGATACCTGTGGGTTCTTTCCTTTCTTCCTATTTACTCCTTTCCAAGGTGATCCATTGGGCTCATGGCTTTAAAATCATCTATACGCCAAGGAGTCCTTATATCTCTAGTCCTGACATGTACAGCTCTAATGTCCAGATTTACATGTCTGATGACCTCCTGGATATTGCTTCTTTAACACATTCCTTACTAGATCTCTGGATTCTCCCCGGTCTACCCCAAACTAGTAAACAAAGAACGCTTTCCTTTTCCCACCCATCTCCATCTTGGGTAAATGGCCTGCATCTGTGATTCATCCTTGATTCTTTCCTTTTCTTTATTCCTCGTATCCAGGCCAGCAGCAGATGTTACTTCCAGAGTAGATTGAGAATCAGTCTACTTCTGTCTCCTCTGCATCATTCCAGTCCAAGGCATCATCGTTGCTTGCCACCTCCATAGGTTTCTAACTTGTCTCTTCCCTGTCTGTTCAATACAGAGAGAGCTACCAAAATGATTTTTTTTTAAAGGAAAAATAAAATCCTGTCACAGTTCTGTTTAAGATCAACTGATGGCTTCCTATGACACGTAAAATCAAATTTCTCCTTCCCATAGCTTACATATCTGGGCTCAGTTTCTATAGTAAGAAAACTAAGGTATTTGTGAATTTAACTAAAATATTAGCTCCTGGAGAATACACACTTTTTTCTGCTTTGTTCACTGTTATTTTCCCAGTGTATGGAATAGTGTATGAATATAATGAGCATTTAATGAATATTAGTTAAATGGATAAACATACAGATTATGTGGTACCCCAGAAGCCTTTCTGCTTTCCTCTTTCAGAGCAGCATATCATATTTTGTATTTTCTGCGTTAGAAAGTCCAGCAAAGGCTTCTGGTTCAGTCTCCTTTCTTTTCCCTTCTTGCTTTCTATACATTTACCCCCCTGCTACCCCTCCTGTTTTATTCTTCGCTACCCCTCCCCTCCTGTTTTATTCTTCGTATCTGAGGACGTATTTGGGTCATTGGGAGAGGATAGATGACTAAGTAGGACGAGAAACAGAATAGAAATTGAGAAGGAACCCTGAGAATAGTAGCAACCACATTTTCAAAATAAGCATTTTCTGCAGAAATCATGGAATATATGCAGAAATAGTAGCATAGAATAATAAGTCCTCATCTCTTCATCGCCCAGTTTCAGTGGTTAAATCAACTCCGAGCCATTCTTTGAGCAACCAGCATTTAATCTGGAAATTGCCAATAGAAATAACTAATTAGCTTATAGAGATTTGTATCACAGATACATCTTATCCTGGGCATCATTACTATTTTTTTTTTTTTAAGTTTATTTTTAAGTAATCTCTGTACCCAGTATGTGGCTTGAACTCTCAACCCCCAGATGAAGGGTTGCATGCTTTTGTGACCGAGCCTGTCAGGCACCCTGGTTTTTGTAAACCCACTGAGAACAGATGAGGTATGATTTCAAGGGTGTTAGGTTCGGAAATAATCTTTTCTGATTTGCTTTCTGTAAATGTCTGACATTTTACCATTAGTTCAACCTGTAAATTTGCAAATTGTGAATAAACCTGAAAAGGGAAATACACAAAGCCCATTAGCGGTTATTTATATCTTCATGTAAATTGGTTAATTAGAAGCACACTTGACCAGTAAGTAACCAAGAGCAGGCTTTGATGGGAGGTCTAAAGTCACAGGGGCCTGGGGTGGGGATGGCCATATAAGGACAAGGAGTATTGTTCAAGCGGGCAGGAGGTGCAGCTCTGCTGCTCCCCGGCTTTGTCTAGAGGTGGTCCAGGCCATGAGGACTGTAGAAAGAGGTCCCCGTTCCAGTTTGGTGGTGTTGCTGTCATTTGTCGTCGGGGTTCCTTTTGGCTGGCTGCAAACCTGGAGGTGCTTTTATTTAACTCTGCTGCTTGTTTATTTTTAGGTATCTTGCAATATATTCAGAACTCTCCCTCCTAGTGACAGCAATGAATTTGATCCAGAAGAAGACGAACCTACCCTTGAGGCATCGTGGCCACACTTACAGGTACTTTGAACTACCATTTGTTATAAAAGAAAGCTCCATTAACTCATTAGCTAATTAGCATGGGAATTTCTTGAAGGCCTTTATTCACCCAGAAATCAAATTAGAGTACATTAATGGAAAGCTGGAGAATGCTGTGTTCCTCTCTCTCTCAGTAATTAGGATGCCAACAGAATAAAATAATAAGTTGTGGTATAATGCTTTAGTGTGGTTCCTCCCAGGTTGTGGGTCAAGCCAGCAGTTCTTGCCCTTTGATGAGAGCTTCTGTGTGATCCTGCCTGCTGGAGCTGCCAACAGGAACTGAACTATATTCACATTAATACTAGTTGGATGTGATTAGGTCATAGAGTTTATATCTCATTTTCATCAGCAGGTTCCCTGGGGATTGAACGCCTGTCTTCCTGATAGCCACAGATGTGCTTCTGTAGCCTGCAAGGGCAAAAACAAATTGCAGTAGTTATTTCATAGTGTTGTAAGGCAGAGCAACAACTGATAGAAAGCTTATGTGAAGGACAGTTTTGTTCTCTTGCATTGGGAAAGCCATGTTTTCCAGTCAATACGCATGTACCAGGACAGGTCAAGGGATGGCCATCCCTGTATCTCCTCTCCCAGCACCAGGCCCATCTGGACTGTATTTACTTACCCATACCAGTCATTTTCCGTCTTCCCTTCCTGGTGGCTTGCGCTGCAGGCCAACATTTCCAAAGGAATAGAACAAGGAAATGTGAATGTAATGCTCCCCCAAGCTATCTTTCATTGAGTTAAAATGTCCTCAGAGGCTGGATGACTACCAGCCAGGAGGGAAGGCGTGGTAGAGAGGGGCTAAAACCTTGTACACTTTCAGCCAGAGGCAGAAGCCATTGTATCTTTGAAGTGTGCTCTTGGCTACTTGTTGACTTTGAGAAGAGCAGAAAACTGCAGGAGGCGAGGCCTAGAAGGGTGTCTTAAAAGTTTCTTTCTTCCCCACTTCAGAATTTTTTACATCAGTTTGCAACTTTCCCTGTCCTGCTTTGGCAGCTCAAGGTTGCTACGGATATACATGTATGCCGTTTCCCCTAGTTATGGAGAGAGCTTTCTGGGCCTCCATTTCCTCAGCTCTTACTCGGGTGTGTTATACATATGTATTCCTGCTGCCAATGCCAAGACTGAGTAAATAAGTTAAAATGCTGTGGCTGATTTCCTATTTTAGCTGCTTGATTTTTTGTTTTTTAAGGTGTCAGACATACTATCTGCAATCTAAGAAATTTAGAAAATTATTTGTGCTTTTCATGGTGTATCCCAGATTGACAAAAATTAAAAAAAAAAAATCATTCTTTTGAATAGGTGGACTTCTTGTCATGTCTTATTCCTAATATTTGGCACGAGTTCCTAAAGTGCAGTGTAGTCTGGAAGAAATTTAAAAACCAAAACAAGTAAGATAATCTCTTCAGGAAAGTCCCACATCTCATGGTTGGAAAGGACAGGAAGAAAGCTGTCTACAAAGCTTCAACTTCTCTTCTCTACATCCCAGAGACAGTAGACTACTCTCGTCATTTGCAAGAGCTTTTTTGTTTTTTAGATTTTATTTATTTATTTGACAGAGAGAGATCACAAGCAGGCAGAGAGGCAGGCAGAGAGAGAGGAGGAAGCAGGCTCCCCGCCAAGCAGAGAGTCCGACGCAGGGCTCGATCCCAGGACCCCGAGATCATGAACCGAGCCGAAGGCAGCGGCCCAACCACTGAGCCACCCAGGCGCCCCTGCAAGAGCTTTTTGAATGCTCTAAATCATGATCACCAGAGATATAAATTTCCCCTAAAACACAGTAACGTTGAACTGAGTATTTCAGTTAATCCTTCCTAAGCTTAATGACTCTATAAAATACAGACCAAATTAATTTCTAAAGCTATGACACTAAATTCTGTCACCAAAAATCTCTAGCTTACATTGTGTCATTCCTACAGGAGTATTAACTGTTAATTCACCTGAAACTGTAAAACCAAAGCGACAATGAGGAGCGAGGATGAGACCTTTACCCTTATGATGTAAAGTCACAAAGTGTATTCCAAAACGGGCTGGCTTCATCTGTGTTGACACCCTGTTCAAGCCTATAAGCCTCTGATCCCTGCTTTAGCATAGGGGAAAATATGACTTAGACTGGATCAGGTAAAGGAAACCTATTTTTTTTTTTTTCAAAGAAGATTTTATTTATTTATTTGACAGAGAGAGATCACAAGTAGGCAGAGAGGCAGGCAAACGGAGAGGAGGAAGCAGGCTCCCCAGCAGAGAGCCCGATGCGGGGCTCCATCCCAGGACCCTGGGATCACGACCTGAGCCGAGGGCAGAGGTTTTAACCCAGTGAGCCACCCAGGTGCCCCAAAGGAAACCTACTTTTTAAAATTCACAAATTAACCTTCATTTGTAATAAAGGTCAAGTCAGTAGGCACACTGTTGTCTTCAGCTGTTCCTTTCTGGAGGTCTTTGTACTCAAGATTCCTGCGTTTCTCTTATGTCTTCTAACTCTACAAATCGGTCACTTTTCCATTTTCACTGGTAGGTGGTTTAATACTGATAAGAACACTCACTGAGCATTCAAGAAATCTCCTTATCTGTTCATGACAGGTCATTCATGTGATAGTGAGTTATTACTAAATTTAACATTTTACTTTTTAATTGATCCAGCAATATTTTTCTGACCAAAACATAGCACTTTCTCTGACCATTCCACTTTTTATTAACTCTAGCATTAGCAGGAGCTGCTTCTTCTGGATCACATTTTTATAAGGAAGCACAGTGTTTATTACCAGATACCTGATAATAGTACGCAATAAGAAAATTGCATTGAGTCGTGGTTATTGGGTGATGGGGGCAATGAGCCTGGCCAGTTGACTGTTTTGCACGCTTCTGGTCTGATTTAAATTTATGGCCCATATGAAACTGCATCCAACAAATAATGGATCTTTGGAGATATTTAAAAATAGCAGAAAGTTTAGTGGCCCACTGTTAAGTGTCTGACTCTTGATTTTGGCTCAGGTCATGAGATCAAGCCCTGAGCCCTGTGTCTTGGCCTCCGTGCTCAGAGGGAATCTGCTGGAGATTCTCTCTCTCTCCCTCTGCCCCTTCCCTTACTCGCTTGCTCTCTCTCTCTCAAATAAATAAACTTGAAGAAAAATAGACAAATTTTAAATCCACAGATTTTTAGTTTAAATATACCGAAGGTTCTACTGTATGTGTATTATTTGATCTTTTCTCTTATCTGTCTTGGTATCTTTTAAACTGGTAGTCCGTAGTTACTATGGCTTTCTGTGTGTGTGTTTTTTGTATTCGTGTCTGTAATTCCAGTAGAATGTGATTTTGCAGGACTTCCATTTACAATCAGGGGATTGTTTTGAGTGCTTTACACTTGAGACTGCAAAACAGAAATGCTAAAAAGTCTTTTTAACTCATGTTCCTTGGAGCAGTCACGTATGTGATTTTGAAAAGTGAAATTATTCTCTCAGTCCTTAGTCTTTCTTTCCCTTTAGAAATTCAAGGGAGATTTTTGATTCTGAGGTAAAAATCTGTCTCATAAGTGTAGAGAAGATTTATGCTTATTAATAAATGTGTCTAAAGTGTTTCCACCAAACTGTTTTAAACTATATCTGCTTTCAAGGGACCAGAGGGGAGCATTTTGCCAGTCCCGCTAGAAAGCCCTGCCAGCCCACAAGTCAGGCCTGCAAGATGAGAATCGTTCCACTTTGTGTGAATTAAACCCCTTTTATGGGTTGTTTGAATAAGGCTGACATTCTATTTATAAAAGAAAGAGTTGAAAAATTAGTGTATTGAAGAAAGAACTATTCTTCTAGAGCGTGTTGGGGGCTCAGTCATTATTATGTGTAGAAATACAGCTTGACAATGTTCAGATCATTGGGCAAGAAGTTTTTCAAATTCAGAGTTTCAAAGAGAAAACATTTTTTTTTTTTTTTTTTTTTACTTTAAAGTAAAATCCTAATGTGAATACCTAACTAAAGTGTTAAGTTAGAGTCTGAAGTCTTGTAAGGTCACTGTATGATGCGTTTAGGTTAGTGGTAACAGCAGACCCTTGGGGGAGCCCAAGCCCTGATTTTCAGGCCTGCAAAGTCAAAACTTAGTTTCATAATATTACTGTGCTATTTGCTGTTTTCACTGTGTTGATGTTGGAACGGATAGTTGTAAAAGCATTGGTGGTTGAAATTGCTGCTGCCTTAGCACAAATCAAGATGGTTGTGGCAAATTAGTTTTGTAATCATATTCTTTACTGCCGTGGGCTGACAATTAAAAAAAAAAAAGGGCAATTTCATTTAAAAATGTTCTTGGAAAAGCAATAAGAATTATGAAATTAAATATTAAATCTTGACCTATGAGTACACAATTTTAAAAATACTCTTTGTGACAAAGAGGGAAATGGAAGTATGCCCAAAGCCCAGTGACTACATACTGAAGTATATCAATTTGTCTTGTGCTAAAGCATTTATGTGATTGATTGAGCTACCAGCTAAACTAGCTGGTTTTTCATGAAGTATTTTTACTGGAAGGAATGTCTGGCAAACTGTAGTTCTGTCCTGGGTATTTGGTGGATGTTTTCTTGAAAATAGACAAAACAACTGATAAAATTAGAGCATTCAAGCAAAATTTAGAATTATAATTTTGGAAAACTTTTTCTGCTGTCACCTTGAACTTTATTGTTTATAAAAGCTTAGACTTTTTGGGCGCCTGGGTGGCTTAGTTGGTTGAGCAACTGCCTTCGGCTCAGGTCACGGTCCCGGAGTTCCAGGATCGAGTCCCGCATCGGGCTCCCAGCTCCATGGGGAGTCTGCTTCTCCCTCTGACCTTCTCGCCTCTCATGCTCTCTCTCACTATCTCTCTCTCAAATAAATAAATAAAATCTTTAAAAAAAAAAAAAGCTTAGACTTTTTGATAAAATTGGAGATTTTAAGGAATAGGAATTTGGATACCATATAATAAAACTTGTCAGCATTTGAAAAATCTGTGTAACTCGGTGAACCAGTATTTTCCAGTTGGCCAGTGAATGATGTTAGGAAACCATGCATGGATAAAAATCCTTTCGAAGTGTAAGACAGACAATTGGAATTGAGTGTTACAGAGTATGAAAAATTAATTGATTTTGGCTTCAAATGCTGCATTGCAACTTCTGTTTAAGAAACTCAAGTTTTGGTGTAGTATCAAGGAAGAATTTTCACAATTATGTGAAAAGATTATGAAAATACTCATCCTTTTTCATACTGTTAGTTCTGCATGAGGCTTGATTTCTTTGTCTACTTCCACCAAAACAGTATATTGTAATGGATTGAATATGGAAGCAGACAATAATCTGTTTTCTAATACTCAATTTAAGAGATTTTTCAAAAATAAGAAAAATAATGCTTCTTAGTAATTCTTTTTGGAAAATAAAGTTATTTCCCACAAAAACATATGTTAATATGTAATATATTTTATTGCCTTAAAATGAAATAGTAAGTATGTATTTTTAATTTTCTTAGGTTGTGTTTCTGACTTTACATATATAAATGTGTATTTTCATATATATATATGTTATATATACAAAAGATTTGGAATCTTCAACAATTTTTTTTTTTTAAAGATTTTATTTATTTATCAGAGAGAGAGAGAGGGGGAGAGAGCGAGCACAGGCAGACAGAATGGCAGGCAGAGATAGAGGGAGAAGCAGGCTCCCTGCTGAGCAAGGAGCCCAATGCGGGACTCGATCCCAGGACGCTGGGATCATGACCTGAGCCGAAGGCAGCTGCCTAACCAACTGAGCCACCCAGGCGTCCCGGAATCTTCAACAATTTTTAAATGTAAAGGAACAAGACTGAAAAGTTTGAGAACGCTGTTTTAGGCAAAAGTGATAATGGTGTTGTGTGTTAGTCACTGTGCATAGCGCTTTATATATATTATCACATTTAATCTTAGGGATTGTCATCCCCTGTTATTCAGGTGAAGAAACAGTCTTAGCGAAATGAGCTTGCCTAGGGTTACACAGTTAGTAAGGGGCAGAGCTATACTTCCAGTGCCTGCCTGTCTCTTGTTAAAAGTTCCGTTTTTAACAAGATGGGATCAGGAGGGAGACAAACCATAAGAGACTCTTAATCTCACAAAACAAACTGAGGGTTGTGGCAGCAGGGAGGGAGAGGGTGGTGGGGTTATGGACATTGGGGACGGTGTGTGCTATGGTGAGTGCTGTGAAGTGTAAACTTGGCGATTTCGTAGACCTGTACCCCTGGGGCTAGTAATACATTATATGCTAATTTAAAAAAAAGATTAATCAATTACCTAAAAAAAAAAGTTCTGTTTTTTATATACTGTTCTATACTCCACCAGGATCTAATGTATACTTTAACATAGATTTATTTTGCAAAGAGCATAAACAGTGATCTTCTACTGTTTACCAGAACGATTATTTGAGATTGACTCTACAGATGAGGATATTTTTATTCCTTGCAGATGAGAGTATTCTGATAAACTATCATGTATTGGGTAGAGGAGTATAAATTGCCATACATCTTCTGAAAGGAGATTTAGCAGTGGGTGTTGAAAATCCTAAAATGTTTGGATATGTTTTGCCCTAACAATTAATTCACTTGTAGAAATATTTCCTTGTGAAATAATTGAGCAAATGCACCATGATGTATATTATTACATAATACACATTGTGGCATAATTTGACGTAGAAGTAAATCAGAAACTATTTAGATGTCCAAACATAGGAGATTGGTTAAATTGATTATGAATAATGGAATTATTCATTATAAATTATGTATAATGGCCTACTTGTAGCTACTAAGAATGATAGCTTAGATATTATTATTATTATTATTATTATTTTTTTTTAAAGATTTTATTTATTTGACAGACAGAGATCACAAGTAGGCAGAGAGGCAGGCAGAGAGAGAGGGTGGGGGAAGCAGGCTCCCTGCTGAGCAGAGAGCCTGATGTGGAGCTCGATCCCAGCAGCCTGGGATCATGACCTGAGCCGAAGACAGAGGCTTTAACCCACTGAGCCACCCAGACGCCCCGATAGCTTAGATATTATTGACATCAATTGTATGTTTAGATGGTAAAAGTAACTTGAAAACTATATAAAAATATATTTATAGTTCATTGATATGTTGCAGAAATATAAAAAAATCAGGAGGTTCATACATTAAATTGTTAACAGTGGTTATCATAAATGGTGAGGCAGTGGGGGATTTGCTTTGTTTGGCTGTATTTTCAGATTTTTAATTAAAAAAGTTAAAAAACATAATAGCAACTATGAGCCACAAGAAGGGCTAGCATAGGGGCGCCTGGGTGGCTCTGGGTTAAAGCCTCTGCCTTCAGCTCGCGTCATGGTCCCGGGGTTCTGGGATCGAGCCCCACATCGGGCTCTCTGCTCGACGGGGAGCCTGCTTCCTCCTCTCTCTCTCTCTCTGCCTATCTCCTCTGCCTGCTTGTAATCTGTCTGTCAAATAGATAAATAAAAATCTTAAAAAAAAAAAAAAAAAAAAGAAGGGCTAGCATAGCTTATAACTGATATTAAAACTCAATTTTCTAAGCCCTGTCAGCTTCAGTGTTACAGGCTTTTTATGGTTTTTTGATACTACGCTCAGTGAATTATAATTTGAAATTAACTATAATCTGTTTGTTACAGCTTGTATATGAATTTTTCATACGATTTTTGGAAAGCCAAGAATTCCAACCCAGCATTGCCAAAAAATACATAGATCAGAAATTTGTATTACAGGTAAGCAAAACAGAGAAAGTTTTATGCTTTGTATTGATTATTCAGTTGTAACACTTTACCTTTTCTCTTCATTGTTTAAAATCTTTCCGCAATGGTTCTATCAACTTTTAAACAAATACTGTATACATAAGTTAGTTCCATTATTGCCTGTTAAAAGTAATAGGTACTTCTTCAATTTGTTAGTTTATTGAAGGAAATTAATTTTGTTTTAAACAACAAGGAATGATAATGCCTAAATCTCTGCAGTTTCTTAAAATTTAATTATAAAGGAATTTCATATATAAGACCTCTAGTTTGTGTGAATCTTTCTGTAGCCTGAAAACTCCTATTTGCATAAGGATTCTTAAGGAACTATTGCATAGATCTGTTAAAACTGAATAAGCACGGTCAAGAGCATAAATAACCTTCATTAAGTAAAGTCAGATACTAATGAGCTTTCACAGCTAGGAAATAGCACTGCTTAATACCTTAAAATTCCTCTAAAGTGATTAACTCTCACCCATCTGTTTGGAGCTTCTTGGGGTGCATATTCTTCTTGATTTGCCATTTTATATTTTATAACAATAGACCACATCTTCCTTTTTACCTGGAACTTGGGAATGTTCATGACATTGAATTTTTAGGTAACACCTTCTTGGTCCTGTTGTTGACATTCATCTCTAAAAATCGGTACTTGAGCCAACTGGTGTATGGGGTATTGTAGCTCCTTTTTAAATGATTAATGAATACCTCATGTTGATAAGAATAAATATTTATCTCCTAGTGAGCCAGTAAGCAGAACTTCAAAGTTCAAATATTACTTTGGCCAGAAGTTGGTCTTCTATGTCTTACCTGGATAAAGATTGATAACATTTGTGATGACCTCATTTCCCTTCCTTAATTCAATTAATAAATTTAGAATTTGGTATGTGTTCGGTTGAGAGGCTTTGGAAAAGTGGGGTTTTTAGCAAAGAGGCTTTGGATAAAGAGAGGTAGGTAAATAGGTGGTTACATAGAACATTGGGTGAATAGGTCAACTGATCCAGATTTTTATACCAAGAAGGCAAAATGCATTTCAGACAAAAAAGCAACACGTTAACAGGTCTGTGTTTTGTACTGGAAAGTCCTTGCATTTATAAAGCACTTCGTAATTGTCAGAGCATCTTTATATACATTATTTTCATTCATACCATAATCTGAAACAGACACCGCTAAATTTCAGGCCCATTTTGTAGATGAATAAACTGATGTCTAGAAACTTCTTCAAGTTTTCTCAAGCACATTTCCTGTTCTGGTTTTCTGTCCATTGTGTCAATGATGCCTCCTTGTGATTCCCCTCACTGTAACTTGGAATGACTTCAAGGTAGGACTAGCCCTCACTTCTCAACACTAATGAAATATTAAAGTTCCTTTATATTTATGGTAAATTAAAATACCCAGGAAGATCAGATAGTGAAGGCTGTGTTTAGTTTACATGGAAACAGTAAGAACTAGGATCTCAGGATGAAGCCAGTGCTTTTTTTTCACGTGAAAAGCATGCTAGGCCCAGCCCAGCTCACTGTGTTCTTCGTGGTTGATGGGTACTGGTGATAATAAAGCTTATAAGCTTAAAACATCAGAGAAACCCAGACTTGAAAAGGGGTGTTCTGGGTTGTCTGTTCTAGTTCTTCACCCAGTGAGTTAGTCTCCTTTGAGACCCTGAGAAGGGGTGACTCCCATTTTCTCTTTTTTAGTGCGGAAAGACCACATATCTGGGCAGATTGTTCTGTTTTTTATTAGAAAGTTCTTTATGTTGAACCTCCCTATACTTTGTACCTTTTGGCCTTATTTTCCCAGAGTAGTCCTTTAGTGTTCACTAGCTTGGACATAATGTTTCAGGTCTTAGAACACAGCACTTATGTTTACCTCTTGGCTTTTTCCTAGGAACAGGAGTAAAGTAGCAGCTCAAATGCTTGTAGCCTCATTTCTAACAAGTTGGTGACCAGGTGTCAGACAATAGGAGGTAGACAGGTTTCTATGAGCTTTGGCTGCCCCTCTTCTTTCAGTTAGAGACCCTCCCCCCCCCCTCGCCCTGCCCAAGAGAAACAAATCCAGATTTTTATGTGAAATGTTCTGGTGAACTAAACCCATCTGCCTTCTGGATCTAGCTTAGCAGCTGTCAGTTTGCATTCTCTGTTCTAGACTGCGTCTTTACTTCTGTCAGCCCTATCTCATTTGTCTGTTTTGGAAGTCTTCAGCATGTGTCCATTTGTCTTTAAAAGTGATGTCTATGTATGAACATAGCGCCCTGAGCCTGGCCGGTCCCCCACAGCTTAGAGTTGGGTTCTACATTCCCTTGTGTGGGTCTCTTAAAGGGCAAGTCCCATTAGCTATTCTTGCTGCTCTTTCTTGCTGTTAACTTACGTTAACTTATGTTAAGCTTGTGGTCTTGAACTGATTTCTTTCTTTTTTAAAAAAAAAGCTTTTTTAAAAACGCTTTTATTTATTTATTTAACAGACAGAGATCACAAGCAGGCAGAGAGGCAGGTAGAGAGAGAGGTGGGGAAGCAGGCTCCCTGTTGAGCAGAGAGCCCGATGCAGGGCTCAATCCCAGGACCCTGAGACCATGACCTGAGCCGAAAGCAGAGGTCTAACCCACTGAGCCACCCAGGGGCCCCTTGAGCTGATTTCTAATTTAGTTTTATGCATGATGTTGTAAAGATATGTTTTCCCTTGTTTTTTGTTCATTGTACAGTTTCCCTTTTAATCTAAGTGTAGGCTTTAACATAGATTCCTGCAGAATATCATTTCTTCCAAGCCTTTTGAAGTCTTTCTCGATCTTGAGTCTGTCTTCCACTGTATTCGTTGTGCCTTCCATCTTTATCACATCTTTGACTTTCTTAACTGTACTAGTAGCTGTTGGTTTCGTCTCAGGTCATTGATTAAAATTGTTAGAGTAGCCAGCACTGGTGACAGAGGCCTTCGGCATGTCTTCAGCAGCTTTCCTCTATTTTAGAACAGGTTCATTAATCCGCAGTCTTTGGATTCCATCCTCCAACCTGTTAGAAATTTACTCTAGAATAGCATCATCCTTCTTAAATTTTAAAATTCTGTTCAGGGCACCGGGGGGGGTGCAGTCAGTTGAGCATCCGAGTCTTGGTTTCGGCTCAGGTTGTGATCTCAGGGTTGTGTGCTTGAGCCCTGCGTCAGGCTCTCTGCTCAGCGCAGAGTCTGCTTGGGACTCTCTTTTCCTCTCCCTTTGCTCCCTGCCCCTAAAATAAATACATAAATCTTTTTTTAAAAAAATGCTTAAAGTTTTTTTTGGTTATTGTTCATTAGGAGAGTGTAGGGGCTGTCAGATGCTCTGGTAGAAGCCAACACTGTGTCTTTACAGCATCCTCTTATCTATGGGCTTTGAGACTTTCTTATAAAAAGGAATGCCGTTCATCTGCCTTGGAGACATTGATGAACTTCTGGGGGCTACTGTTACTTATTGGTAATTTTGTCCCAAGTACTTAAAACCCATGTGATTGATCATCTGTCTCTGAATTTTGTCGGAGACAAGAAATCAAGTATATAGTGAATCCTTCTATAGCCTTTGCCTCATTTTTTACAAACTTTGCCTCCTTTACCTTCCCTCTGCTGGGTCTGGTGATGAACTCAACCTTCACCCCAGGGCTCCCAGAAGTTCCTGAATTTGTCAGGAAAGGGATAGGCAGAGTATTGGCAAAATCAGTAACGCCACTGGGTGATACTTGGATATAATCATATGACTAACAGAGCATTACCTATCATGTTGGGGTAAGCCCTGGGTGCCGATTAGCTGCCATTTTCCAGAATATCCTGTTCATTCATGTTGGTAACCTGTTGCATCGGTCTGCTGCCCCTTTTCCTACCCTTTGGTCTACTGATGATTTCCCTGGAATCCCAGCCCCCTCTAGGAGTGGGGTCTCAATCCCCTATGTAATTTTCCTGAGCTCCCTTTCTGGGAGATTTATTTCCAACCTGGGACCTGGTTGGCCTTTTGGAACTTAAGGCATTGTTGCTGCCCCTCCCCGCTGCCTTTTCCTCCTGCCACCATGCCTTACCTGTCTCTGAGCTTCAGCCCCTTCCTTTATGTACCCTATAGCCAGCTTATTCATGATTTACACCCCCGCTTTCCCCTGCCTGTTTCTCTCTCCTCAGACCCCCCCCCCCCAATTGTGCCACCTAGTTCTGGTGTGTTTGTTCGTAAGCCTGGTTTTCTTACAACATGAGAACCCTCATACCTTCCCCCTCTTGCAAGTCGGGGTGACATTGATTGCATTCTTCTTCTTTGAGCAGATTTTTTATTCTCTGGGGATTCTCAAAAGGAATTTCAGTGATCTCAACTTAAATTTTTTTTATTTAGTTAGGCATAATGTATTCTAGCCATGAGATTTAAACCTTATTTTCTATAGCAGCTAGCGGTATTTTTTACAGACTATTCTGACTCTCATTTTTCCCATCAATAAAGACAAAAGCAAAATAAGAATTGAGCTATTTCAACATGATGTAGTGGAAAGAAAGTTAACAAGCTGTGGATTTGCATCCTGACTCCTCTGTATACTTTAAGTAGTATATATTGCAGGAGCTAAGAATATGTGCTGTGGGGTAAGACAGAACTGCTTAAAACCCCGGCTTTCCCACCTACTCGGCAGTGTGACTTTCAGCCAATTACTGCACTCTCTGTCCAAGCTCGAGTCTCCTCATTTGTAACATGCGGTGACAGGAAAATAGGATGTGCCCCCAAACTGACAGTTGGTAAATCTGCTTAATTGAGTTGGCACTATACATACAAAGACAGGCTCCCTTCCTTCACTTGTAAACAAATATTTGAAAACTTGGGCAGATTTTTGACTTTTCTGAGCGTCAGTGTTTTCTTCTGTAAAATGGCTATAATGGTGACCTCTCTTTTAACAAGTAGACTTGTTATGAGATAAAACGGTCTGACTTGTAAAAACATCTGCTGTTACCATGCATGGTTTATAATAGTTGCTCATTAAATACTAATTCCTTTTTAAATATACTTCTCATACTATATTATCTACCCACATTAGCA
This sequence comes from Mustela lutreola, assembly GCF_030435805.1. Classification (NCBI taxonomy): domain Eukaryota; kingdom Metazoa; phylum Chordata; class Mammalia; order Carnivora; family Mustelidae; genus Mustela; species Mustela lutreola. The sequence continues at coordinate 116,484,886 of NC_081296.1, read as the reverse complement.
GAATATCTTATTTTTCTTGATTCCAGTATTAATTTTAAAATCTCCACCTTTTGAAATGAAATGTAAAAGTTTATGTGAAACTTAAAGGAAGATTTTGCAAAGAAGCCTTGAATAAATAACATACTCCTAGATGGGAAATTTGCCATCATGAGGATATCCATAGAATGTCAAGTTAATTTATACATTTGGTGCAGTTCTAATTAAAATTTCAGTTGTTTGGGGGCACCTGGGCCACTCAGTCAGTTAAGCATCTGCCTTTAGCTCAGATCATGATCCCAGAGTCCTGGGATCACATCCCATGTCAGGTTCCTGCTTAACAGGAGAGTCTGCTTCTCCCTCTCCCTCCCCACATTCATGCTCTCTCTCTCTCTCCCCTTCTCAAATAAAAAATAAAATATTTAAAAAATTTTCAGTAGTTCAGTAGATTTTTTATTTGAAAATTTCAAAAGTTCATGAAATAAAAGATTTTTGAAAAAGAAAAGTATTATGATCCCTTGCCTATTAGATATTAAAACATATAAATGTTTAACATATATAACTATAAAGGTACATGAATGAAATCAGTATGGCATAGGGGCTCCTGGATGGCTCAGTCGGTTAAGCATTCAACTCTTGATTTGGGCTCAGGTTCTGATTTCAGGGTTGTGAGACTGAGCCCTGCCCTTAGCACAGAGCCTGCTTGAGATTCTCTCTCTGCCTCTCTTCTCCCTCTGCCTCTCCCCTCACTCGTGTGCTATAAACAAACAAACAAATGAACAAATAAAATCTTAAAAGAAGAAAAACCACCACAATGACACACCAGTGTGGCCTAGATACAGTGGGAGACTGGAACATAGCAGAGGCTTGGGTAGAAAAGACCCTTTTTAGTGTGCCAAAACCCCCCCAAAATGTACCTATATATAGATAAATAGAGATATGTGTTGTGCATATATATGTATGTATTAACTTGGTATACCCCTCTGAAGAGGAAAACTGATAGTATTCTGTCAGTTTAAATTCTATCAACTTAAATTTTACACTGAGCAATTCCTTAAGTAGTCAGATGGGTACACAAAGATATACGTACAAGGATATTGAATGTGTCATTGTTAATAATTATTAGAAATATTGGAAACAATTTAAGAGTTCCTCAGTAGGGGTTTAGTTGAATAAACCATGGACATTCATATAATGGAATATTCAGATGGTAAAGAGAATGAGAGCTACACATGATCTATTTTTAAGGGTAACATGCACGTTCTGGAACAGTATGAATTTTTTGAATCTGAGTCTTATTTTAGGGAAAAGGAGGGTTTGTATATGCACTAAAACTTTTGGAAGGCAGTACACCAAATTGTTGTTAGTCATCTGGTAGAATGTGATTATATGTGATGATCACCACTTTCTAATTTTTGTATTTTTCTGTTTTTTAACATTTAAAAAATAATGAACATGTATGTTATAATCAGTATGAGTAGTAAAAATATCTAGATTGCAAGTACATTCTTATTTTGTTGCCTGACATTTCTTATAAGCCTCAGCTGATTCTGTGCATTAGGCTTCCTAAGACTGTTTCTCTAAGACTGCCCCATTCATTTGTACTTCACATTTGTTGTGATTCCTTCCTTTCATCACTTATATATGTATATGCCCTTTTGAAATCTGAAGTTCTGGGGTGCCTGGGTGACTCAGTCAGTTAAGCGTCTTCCTTCGGCTCAGGTCATCATCCCAAGGTCCTGGGATCGAGCCCCACATCGGGCTCCCTGCTCGGTAGAGAGCTTGCTTCTCCCTCTCCCTCTGCCTGCTGCCCCGCCTACTTGTGCTCTCCATCTCTCTGACAAATAAATAAAAAAATATAAAATGAAATAAAATCAGAAGTTCAATGGAAAGCTGCCAGTATTGCCTCAAGAGTCCTTTTCAATACTAATTTTTGTCCTCATCAGGAAGTTGTATAGATTGGTGGTTAAGTGTATATATGCTGGTTTGAATTCAGACTCTGGCATTTTTGTAGTGCATGGCCTTGGGCAGGTTCTGTGACTGCTTTACCTCAGTTTCCTCATCTGAAAAATAAATGCAAAATATCCACAATACAATGCTCAGGTTGTTGTGGAGATTTAATAAGCGAATACAGACATAGCACTTGGAACAATTCCTGACAGGAGTCATTGGTCAGTAAATGTTATGTTACTGCTATAACTACTATTTCTATTAGGATCAGTTCTTGTTTTGAGAATCTTCTTTTGGGGGCGCCTGGGTGGCTCAGTGGGTTAAGCCTCTGCTTTCGGCTCAGGTCATGGTCTCAGGGTCCTGGGATTGAGCCCTGCATCGGGCTCTCTGCTCAACAGGGAGCCTGCTTCCCCACCTCTCTCTCTGCCTGCCTCTCTGCCTACTTGAGATCTCTGTCTGTCAAATGTCAAATAAATAAATAAAATCTTAAAAAAAAAAAAATCTTCTTTTGTAATACCTTCTAGAATAGCCTCAGGCTGCGAAGTCATATGGTGTTGGTCTATCAGCATCTTAACTAGCATGTTAGAATTTTTTGAAATCCGACTTAAACCATTCTAAAAATCAAAGAAACCCTTTGGACTCTATTTATATGGCTCCTCTCTGGTTATTGAGATTTTTTTTTTTTTTTTTTCAGATGTTAAATGTGGTCTCTCCTGTCCTTGGGTTCATTTCACCATTGATTTCTTCCAGTGTTAGAAGTAAATATTTATTAGTGCCAGGATCATATACCTTTAACAGGTGAAAAACAGGGATAACACATTCAGATCTTTACAGAGTCCAGACAAGTGATAGGTAATGGTGTAGTTTAGGTGTGACAGGGAGTGACTGAAACAGTAATGACCTAGAGAGGTTAAGAGAACCTGGAAATCTAGATTTTTGTGTGGGCCAGACAAAACTCTCTGTGACTTGTATGTACCTTTGAAGAGTTTGCTGTTTTTTTAATTTAAGAATGGTATGACTGACTGACTGACTTGTTTAAATTTCATTGTAATTTTTATTAAATCTAGATTTACATAACATTTAGCATTTCTTATGTACTTAATGTAAGTCTTTACACAAGAAAGCTGTCAGATTATCAAGGATAGTCAATTGATTACATAGTGCACTCCTGTCTAAGGTAATGTTGTTGATTTTAGACATAGTAACTGCCTTTATGCTATAAAGCGTGCAGCCTGGCTTAGGCTTATGGAACGTGTCTTTTCCCAATGAAGATAATTTTCATCTGTGTTAGGACAGTTGGGAAAATGGTTTCTTTATGATCTCCGCTCTGCCCGCCTCTCCCCCCAACCCGCCCCTGCCAAAGATGGGTTGCCAAACCTTGAATTATTTCACTGGGTGTATTATTGTGGCAAGAGTTTAGTAGCATATTTCTAAAGACTGCTTTCAACCACTCTGCAAATCTGAAAAGCAGTCAGTGGTTGCTAAGAGACATACTATTCAAGCGTCCCCATAAACATATGTACTGCTGGAGATTGCGATTTAGCATTTGTATTTCACATTTGCAGTTATATTTAGCTGAAAGGTGCCGTAATTATCATGCAAATTATGCAAATAGTTTACCCTGTCCTTAAAAGTCACCTTTTATTATTGTGCTTTAAAAACTCAATAAATAAATAAATAAATAAATACTCAAGACACATTGGACAAGACACAAACCAACCGGTTAAAAATTTTCTAAGTTCTAAACTGAAATAAATTCCACGAGGCCTTGAATCTCAGCTCTAATACAAAGAGCTATTTTCCAAACAAGTTCCTTGAATATGTCAAAATGTTTGCATTTCTCTCTCAGAGTCTCTATAGCAAATAAAACTTAAGAGAACTTAGTCGATGAGGAATTTTATCAGATAGCCATTACCAATTACTCTTCACCTCGCCCCATCCAGTCCATCCTAGAGTGTAGCAGCCGTGGAGAAGGGCTTCAGCGTTTGCGGCTCCTGTGTCCAGAGCCAGCTCTGCGGTGTGCAGCTTGGGCCGTGACTCGGGGCCCTATGCCGAGAGGGGCCCTGTTGTTGGTTTCATGCTTTGCTGCTGTTGCTGTTTTGAACTCTTTGTGGTTTTTGCACAAGGAGCACTGCATTTTCATTTTGCATTGGGCCCCACAAATTATGTAGCTAGTCCCTGCCTGCATCCCACTAAGTGCATCATTATGTAGAATAACCACTCTTTCTTGAAATGCTGACCAAATTGATTGTCTTAAAATTTTAAATCGCCAGCTTTTGTTGAATCAGTCTAAATGAAAGCTTGAGGGAAAAAAGAATGGACTTCTCTAGTTTGTGGGAAGAATGCCTGAAATTAGGAAGAAAATAAAAGCATTGCAACTTGGCAGACTTGTTCATGTTTAAAGGACTTACACCTTTGAAATTTTTATACTGAGTTCCCAGAGGAGTCTTAAAGTCAGAATTGCTAGAAGCTTGTAATGTGTAACTTTTAGATCTTTTGTCCATACTGTGTTTCTCAGTGGTGCCCGTAGATCAGCTCATTTGATGTGTTGGTCCTCTTGAGTTGTTTTCATTTGTTGGAGTCAGGCTGCTGTTGGCTCTTGCTGCTTGGTTCTGGACTGTTTTCTCATGAGCAAAGGTATTCAGAAGGTATTTTTCAGGTGGTAGAAGAGCTAAAGTTAAAAACAAAGCCAGAAATATGGAGACCTGATTTTAGTTTGGATGAAAATATCATTTACATGAAAAACATGTAAAATAGATGTAGAATAGCAGTTTCACTGATTGTTTATTTAAGCATTTCTGATGTTCTTTAAAATCTTTTTTACATGGAATGGGGCATGGTAGTTGCTTCTTTATCATAGTAAAGGGCAGTTGGGCTTTTTGTTTCAAGCCTTTTGCTCTTAATTTTTAAAAAGAATTTTAATTGGGGCGCCTGGGGTGGTGCAGTCCGTTAAGCATCCGACTCTTGGTTTCAGCTCAGGTCATGATCTCAGGGTCTCAGCTCAGGTCATGATCTCAGGGTCGTAAGACTGAGCCTCACATTGGACTCTCTGCTCAGTGTGGACTCTGCTTGAGGTTCTCTTTCCCTCTCCCTCAGCCCCTCCTGCTCGTGCTCTCTCCTGTTCTCTCTCAAATAAATAAATCTTTAATTTTTTTGAATTAGTAAGTAATGTCTGTTTAAAAAAATTCAAGTATATTTATATGGATTATAAAGACAAATAGCAGTCTGCTGCCTCAGTCCTTCCCCAGCTGAGTCTCACTCCCTAGAAGTAACCACATTCAAGTCTTTAGCTGTTTGCTTCTATGTATCTTCCTATCTCTAACAGGCATTCTTGTACTGCTGTTTCTTGATTTTGAAAAACTTTTCCTGGGTGCCTGGGTGGCTCAGTGGATTAAGCCGCTGCCTTCGGCTCAGGTCATGATCTCGGGGTCCTGAGATCGAGTCCCGCATCAGGCTCTCTGCTCAGCAGGTTGCCTGCTTCCCTTCCCCTCTCTGCCTACTTGTGATCTCTCTCTGTCAAATAAATAAATAAAATCTTTAAAAAAAAAAACCTTTTCCTACTATAAATCATTATATGTCTCCCTCTGTATCTCCCACATCTACATCTTAATAATGTGGTTATTTATGTCACAAAATCTAATGAAATGAAATTGTAGTGTTGCATTAGTAGGACTGTGTACATGTTCTCAGCCGAGACACATTTTAGACTATGATTGCATTTCTTACAGAGCTTTTTCGAAAACCTCTGGGATGAATAATGTGCCTTATTTTTCACATGCTTGCTTTCCTGTGTATGGGTTACTTGTTCACTGCTCAGTTCTTTTCTGAGAGCACCGTACAACTCTTCCTAGTCTGGCCCACGCACCAGCCAGCCTCTCGGTTCCATTGTTGTCCTTGGAGGCCTCCTTCCTGAAGCTGGAGCCCCATCATCCTGAGCTAGTCAGCACGGGTGGCTTCCCCTTGGCTGGAGCCACAGTGGTCGTTCTGGGACGTCCCTTCGCCACTCTTCTGTACTGTGTTTTTCCTGGCTTATCTCCCTTTCTTTCATTTTGGCAGGATACATCCTCTAGATGCTTCCTAAGAAAGTATGAATGGGATATAAATTTTTCAAGCCCTAGTTCTCGAAACATGTTTATTCTGCCCACATACTTGATTGACATTTTGGCCAGATAGAGAGTTATGGGTTAGAACCCATATTTCCTCAGAAGTTTTAGGGAATTCTCGATTGTCTTCTATTTCTGGTGTTGGTATTGAGGAGGCCTGCACCGGCTGAACTCCTTATGCTTTACAGTGTCCCATTGTGTCCCTAAGCTTTTGAGATCTACTCTGTCCCCAGCGTCCAGATAATTCAAAGTTATGTGCTTTGGTGCAGGTCTTTGTTTATTAATTGTACAGAGAACATAATGGCCCTTATATATATTGAAACTCATGTCTTATTTTTCTTTTAATTGCATTGAATTCTTTGTCAGATAATTTCATTTTCTTTGCTTGGTGTCTCTGTACCTATTTTCTGTGCCTTTTTGGAACGTGTTGGACCTTCTGGATTGATCCTCTAGTTATCTTCTTCTTTAAAATGGTCTTCTTTTGGTTATACTTTCAGGATACATTTGTTCATTCTAATGTTCCAGTTCTTCTGAACTTTTTATTTCTGTTATGTCCTGAATTTCCAAAAGTTCTTTTTTATTTTCTGAATATTCGTCTGTAACAGTTCTGGTTTTGTTTCAGGGATCCAGCAGATTTGTTTATTTCTGAGGATAAGTTCTTTTCTGTGGTTTTTTTGTTTTTTTGTTTTTGTTGTTGTTGTTTGTTTGTTTGTTTTTACTTGCATTGTGGCTATTTCCTCTGAGTTCTAAATGATTGTTTTGGTCTCCATCTTTTATGTTAGGATGTCTGATGATCCTTGGCTTCATAGTCATATGGTAGTCACCATAGAGCCTCTTAGGGCCATCTAAGAACCTTGTTAGAATGTGTGTGTTTGCGCTCACATGCCGGTGTGCATACACACAGATGGGAGACACTTAGAACACTGTGCAGAGACCTTGCTCTCTCATCAGGAAACTCTCAAATATCAATAGGTATCAATAGGTGCTTCCTCTTGAGGCTGTCAAGAGGCTGAGGCTGAGGTCCCTCAAAAGGGACCTTCGTATCCCCTACTTTCATCTAGAATTTTGGGGGCTTAGTCTCATTCTAAGAGACAGCAAATGTCTCATTCCTCAGCATGCAGAGTTTTACTTAATCCTTTTATTTTCAATAAATTTTTCATTTTACTGTGTACAATGTCTTGAAAACTAGAGACTTGTATGTTTATGCTCTCCAGACTTCGATTGTAAATCTTCAGTCCACTGCTTGGGACATGGATCTGGGAGGTCTTGTTACTCTTTCGACAAACTTTCAACCAGGCCTCTTTTTCGCTCCCCACACCCTTGCCATCAAATATATCTGGCGTCTTCAATTCTTAAGCCTTTTAAGGGTTCTCTGCTGTGAACTGGCTTGCTTCTTGTTTGGCTTCCATCCCTGCTGGCAGAATGGAAAAACACTTAGCAGAGTGGAGGAAGAGGAAACCCAAGATAGTTACCCCTTGCCATCCACTTTCCATCTTTGAAAAATTTGCAGATTTGTCTCATCTGCTCTCTACTCCTCTCTGCTCTGTGTGTTTCTTCCTTTTTTATTCCTTTATTCTCATCTCAGAGAGGGCTCTGGGGGAGAAAGTTTCTCTACCCTGTCTGATTGGAAGACCCTAACTGCCTTTTTCATTTTGCCCTTCTCATTTTACTGTAGATTTTTTTAATGACGCTCAAAGGAGGGTTCTTTGGCTATATCACTGTACAGTTCATCCCTGTTTGTTAAGTTCAGGAAGGGTGGTTTTGTAAACTAGGAGTCAGCATGTTGGTAGGTCTGTCTTTGCTCTGTAATCACCTTGGAAACTCTCCAGCTTCTTTTCTCTGACAAGTTGTTGCTATATTGTAGGGAGTGCAGTCCGCTGGGCATTTATAGTTGCTGGATTGTATTTCCCATTGCTTTTTTTGAGGGGAGTGTATATATGACTAAGCACAAGACATACTTTGTTTTGGAAATCAGAGCTCATCCTACTCCCCGTTTTGGGGCCTGTGCATTATTATACGTTCTCTTTTGTCTTTTACACCATAAAATCATCAAAAATATGTTCTGTAGAGCAGCATGAAAATAATTTATATACTGTAATTTTTCTTTCTCATAGAATATTATGTATATATGTATACACACACATATTTAGTTATTTATTTGTGGCTTTGTAAATGACTTAAGTTAGATGCTTGTGTATGTATGTTTTTTGAGGGCTTAATGAAAACATTAGTTAAATAATTTTTGCTTAATTACTTTATTTTCATTAAGCTCTTAAGATTAACATTATATACACAAGTGTAGTTGATTCAGGTTTTGCTAACAGCACACTCCCTCAGACTTTCTCTAATTTATGTTGGTTGCAGATTACTCATTACATCCTTTTACAACACTTAAAAATAGAAACCAGATTAAAAAAATTGAACTTAAAAGATGAATTATTTCCATCAACAAGGCATAAGATTAGGTTAGAGATCTTACATCATTTTGTGTGTGTTGTAGATAAGAGATACTGAACCCATGGGACTTTTTTTTTTTTTTTTTTTTTACTTATAATTGTCACATACCTTTCGTCCTTAGACTATTTCCTGTGGAAATGTATAGTTGACTTGCTCATTGATTTCCCAATGGGCTCCAAGTTTGTTCAGTGGTGTCTGTGTGCACAGGAACAAGGACAGTTCCTGGCATATGCAGAGATTGAATGATTGGCTGATTGATTGTGGGGCTGAATGGGCAGAGAGATGGCAGGTATTTTAATAGGATCTTCTCTTCTGATAGGCTGCTGGTGACGGTATGTGTTCTTGAACCAGCCATGAACACTCTCCTTCCACTTCAGCCTCCTAACTTCTTCATGGGTCAGCCTGGGTGTAACTTCCTCCAGAAGCCCTCCCTATCACTCTGATCCTCCCAAATACAGTAGATTTGTCTGCTGTGTATTTAGCATCCTAAACCACTTATGCTCTTTGTTTACTTAGATTCCTCATTTAGACTAGACTCTGTGAAAGCTGATTTTGTCTGTCTTGCTCATCATTATATCCCTGACACCTTGCCCATTGGCTGGCTCTTAATAGGCACACATATTTATCTGAGATAATTCATTTTTTGGATGGGTGGATGGATGGATGACATTGTATAGCTAAAAATTGCACCTGTCTCACTGACCAATTTTAAAGATTCTCCCTCAGTTTGTACTTCCTGCCATTATCTGAAGGGCCATTCTTTGTCTATAATTTTGTCTTCTGCTCAAAGAAAAGCAGCAAGCAAAAGTAGATAATTTATTTGATTACTGCCCGAGTTATTCTCCTACTCTCTTAATTACCTGATTCATGCTTATGGAGGTCTTGATAGCTTCTTTGGTAATTATGGTAGTCTGTGTTGCTTTGTAGACTGTCTATATGTTCTTGAAATATTTTACATTTACTATAGTAAATGCTTTTACTATAAAGTCAACTTAAGGATAAACAGTAAGTCCTGCTTTACTGTGATGATAATGAATATATGAGCAACACAGTAAAATTCAAACCAGTCTCCGGGTTCGTTCTTCAGCTAGAGAAGAACCTTCCCAGAACCTGTCATTTAAAAAAAAAACACAAAGCTTTATTGAGATATAATTCATATACCATAAAATTCACCCTTTTAAAGTTTATAATTCAGTGTTTTTAGTGTATTCACCAACTTGTACAACCATCAGTACTGTAAATTACAGAACATTTTTTATCGGGCCTGAAAGAAACACCATGGTCCTTAGCAGACATTCTTCCTTCTGCTGTCTGTATGGATTGGCCATAGTCCAGATATTTCACATAAATGGAATTCTACAATAATTTTTTTTGTCCGTCTTCTTTGACTTAGCATGATGTTTGAGAGGCTCATCCATGCAGTGGCGTAGATCAGTAGTCATTCCTTTTTATGGCTGAGTAATAGTCCACTGGAGCACATTTTGCTCATCCATGCATGAGTTGGTGGACGTTAGGATTGTTTCCGATGGGGCTGTTATGAATCATGCTGCTCTGATTACTCATGTACGAGTGTTTTTGTTGTCAGGTTGATATCATCATTCAGTTTTGAACTTTAGCTTAAAATGAGTAGAAACCTTGGGCGCCTGGGTGGCTCTGTGGGTTAAGCCTCTGCCTTCAGCTCAGGTCATGATCTCAGGCTCCTGGGATCGAGCCCCGCATCAGGCTCTCTGCTCAGAGGGATCCTGCTTCCTCCTCTCTCTCATTGCCTGCCTCTCTGCCTACTTGAGATCTCTTGTCTGTCAAATAAATAAATAAATTTTAAAAAAATGAGTAGAAACTTAACAAATGTTATTCATATATAGCATACATACAGAAGTGCTAAATGTTCATCTCAGGTTTTACAAAGTTAGCATACTTGTGTAACAAGAACCAAGCTCTACAAAGAGAACATTTTCGGTACTTTTGGGGACTTTTGAATGTTGGCTTTGGGTTAAGTTGTTTCATTTACCTGTATGCTCGAGTAGATCTGACAGCTTCCTCTTGACTGTGTATTTGAAACGTAAGGTCAGTGGGTAGTTTATTTTACAACAGGGCAGCAGCTGAGATGACAGACTGTAGGGCCTCGATTGCTTGGGTTCGAACCCCAACTCTGCCATACATTAGTGAGACCATGGGCAGATTACCTAACATTTCTGCGCTCCGTTTTCCTCATCTGTAAAATGGGGATAAAACTACCTTATGGAGGGGAGCACCTGGGACTCTCAGGCAGTTCATTTCCCTCTTGATTTCAGCTCAGGTCTCACTCTCAGGGTCGTGAGTTCAAGCCCCACATTGGAGTGAAGCCTGCTTAAACAAACAGACCAAAAACTACCTTATAGGGAGGGTTACTACAAGTGGGTAGTTTAGAAAATTGCATGATGATCATTCTAAAAGCTGTATTTGTGTTCTCTTATTATTGTTGTTAGGATTACTGTTATTGTGTCTGTCTCTTCAGTAGAATGTAAGCCTCTTACCTGACTTATGAATCAGTTTTCCAAAGACTGGCTACTGGTGCCTGGCACTTAATAGATACTCAAGAAATTTTTTTAAGAAGTAAAGGAGGGAGGGGTTTTAAATGATGAGTGGCAGAATTCCTAAATCGTTTCCTGAACCCACTTTTGACAGCTACACTGTCTTTTCTTTTACAACAGCTTTTGGAGCTGTTTGACAGCGAAGACCCTCGGGAACGGGACTACTTAAAAACAGTCTTACACAGAATTTATGGCAAATTTCTTGGTCTTAGAGCATTTATCCGAAAACAGATTAACAATATTTTTCTAAGGTAAGTGGAGGGTGGGGGAAGAAGGAGAAGCAAAATTGGTGGTTTTATAGAAGTGTTAAATGAACTTCAAACATTTGAGCATCGTGTACTGACTTTATTCTTTCTTTTCTTGTTTAAAAAAGGTTTGTTTATGAAACAGAACACTTCAATGGTGTAGCTGAACTGCTGGAAATATTAGGAAGGTAAGCACATTTTTAGCTAATGGCTAATCTCAGGTGAATAGCGTTTTGAGAATGAGATTCAAGTGGCACAGGGAAATGCTGACCTACATCTCTTGCTGTAGGTACATGGGGCACTCTTAATTTGTGCTTTCCCATGTTTCCCAACTGACTCTACAAGACGTGATTTCTTGTTCCTCCTTGTCCCACAATTATGCATTGCTCATTTCTACTGGAATGACTGAAAGAGCTAACAGTTCGTTCATTGCTACAGAGAAAATACATCTAATTGCCCCCAAACCTGTTACTCCACAACATCTTATTCTCGTAGTTTCTAGGCTACCTGTCCTTTGCCATATCTTTTGAAAGCAAGTTAAAATAAATTGGAAAGATTGCCATTTTCGTTGGAACCACGAACCCAGGAGTAGTTCTTGAACAGCTGCTGCTGGGAGAAGTAGAATGAATTGGAAAGAGACAGCTGCTGTGTAGGTTTTTATACACAAGGGAGGTTAATGTGACTGGACAATGTGATTACTTAGTTTCTTCTTCTAATGTGAGGAGAAAAAGAAGGTGGAGTCACATGGTTTTTTCTGTGACTTCCCCAGGCAGGATTGCTGTGTCTGTGGTATTCTTAGTTGGAAAAGAAACTTCAGGAATGATGTCTGCACCTGGAAAGGTCATAAGTGAGGAGGGCAATGATTTTGGGGGAGAAGAAAAAATAAAGAGTTACTGATTACAAAAGCTTTTGGGAATCATCCAACTAGATGTTAAGAGCATAAGAGCCTGTGCTAGATTATCATAAGCAAATTTTCTTAAATTTCCTTCCTACTTAAATGTATTCTTTGAAGTAACTCAGAAATCTTGAATGTCGCCAGGTGGGGTTTGGGCTGTTTTGGACCAAATTGAAACTGATTCATATTTAACTTGGTCTTCCAGGAGCTGGTTGTCTCAGTTGAGTTGGTTGTGATCATGCTGCTAATTCATGTTTCTTTTTCTTTTTCCTAGTATTATCAATGGCTTTGCTTTACCTCTTAAGGCAGAACACAAACAGTTTCTGGTGAAAGTGTTGATCCCTTTACACACTGTCAGGAGCTTATCACTCTTCCATGCCCAGGTAGAATTTTATGCAACTACTTTTGGAAGCAATATTAGAAGTTTACAAACTCAGTGTTTCGTTGATACTGATATTTCCTTAGTTTAAAAAAACTCATATAAAATGCCTCCCAAGGAAAATTAAAATGTGTGCTCTGTTTTTCTGTGCATAGTAGATTCATGGGAATATTTTTCTTTCTTTCTTTCTTTTTTTTTTTTTTTTATTTTAAAGATTTTATTTATTTATTTGACAGACAGAGATCACAAGTAGGCAGAGAGGCAGGCAGAGAGGGAGGAGGAAGCAGGCTCCCTGCTGAGCAGAGAGCCTGATACTGGGCTCCATCCCAGGACCCTGAGATCATGACCTGAGCCGAAGGCAGAGGCTTTAACCCACTGAGCCACCCAAGCACCCCATGGGAATATTTTTCAAGTGGGAGGAGCATTTGTTCAGTCGTTTTACCTGAGAACTTTGAGGACCTGCCTAATTCACAAAATTATATGTTGAACATGTTACATACAATCAAATATATGGGTTTTTCAGATTTAAAGCTTTGCACATGTGTCATCATTTTAGAATATTCTGGAATATTTTATCTCCTCGTTTGCATTAGTCTATCAGTTTCTCTTTGCCCCCTAGTTAATTCACTATTTCCTTCTCACTTTATACACATAAATAAACAACCTCACAAGTCAACAAATCAATATTTTCACATCTTTTTATTTTTAGCCTCCATTACTTTAAAAAGCCTACTCTGTCTTGTCCCAAGTCTGTTTTCCGTGCTGACACTGCCTTGTGTGGTGAGCATGTCACTAGGGGACAGATAAATGATGTGGTGGCATTTTAAGTTTAGTTTTCCAAACCAATGGGAATGTTTTGAGTTTGCATAAAAATGTCACACATTTTTCTGAGCAATGTTCCTCTTTAAATGTGAAATTCTGTGTTTCGAGGAAAAATTAGTCCATATGTTTCCAATTTAGAACACCATCAAAATGTTGTTTCGCAAGGGTGGATTTCTTGTCCAAAAATCTTTACGAGCCCTTTTACAAATCTTGCCTCTAGTATTTGAAATAGGCTATCACATTTCATGAGCGTGTAGAAGAATTCTTAACCTAGATGAGCCAGCATCATATGTAAAACTCTTCCCTCCTCCAGCTGTGGCCAGGTACAACCTTTTGTCTCTTCATGAAACTGCTTCAGTTCGCACGGGCCACTTTAGGCAGTCAGCAGGGTGTTTAGTAAGTGCTGCCTACGTTTTTTTTTGTCTAGGTCTCTTCTAGAAACACAGTAAAACCCAGTACTGTCGAGGTTGGCAAAAAGAGAAGGGAAGCCCATGAGATGTAGCTTAGACCATATGTAGATGAGATACTTTCAGAATATACTGACTGTGATATTTCTGCTTTTCATTAGCTGGATACTTCATGTCTCAGTATTCATTTAAAAAAAAAAATTCCCCTGGGGTGTTATTAGTGTCAATCTTTGGCTTGAAAAAGTAGCTTTTTTTTTTCATTTTATATTTTATTTTTAAAATGAATTGAACATGAAGTTACTAAAACCAGAGTCTAGAAACTTTTTAGGAAGTTTTAATATGTTTTTTGAGTCCTTTTGAGTATATAGCATTTCCAATTTTGTCTTTCATTTTTCTGTTTCTCCAGCTGGCGTATTGCATAGTACAGTTTCTGGAGAAAGATCCTTCACTCACAGAACCAGTAAGTATTTTTTTCTATAATTTCAAAAAACTTCAAAAAGACTACCTTTCATGAAGTATATATGGGAAATTAATTGCCATTGTTTTTTCTCCTTTTCATTTTAGGTTATTAGGGGGTTAATGAAATTTTGGCCTAAAACATGTAGTCAAAAAGAGGTAAGTGCTTAATGTTGCGGTGTTAAGAACTTACTAGAGTGTCAGCCTCTGAGCCAATGTGTAAAAATACATTATTTCACCCAATCTTCATTTTTTAAAAAAGATTTTACTTATTTACTTGAGAGAGAGAGAAAGAGCATAAGCAGAGGGAGAGGCAGGCTCCCTGCAGAGCAAGGAGCCTGATGTGGGACTCGATCCCAGGGCTCTGGGACCATGACCCAACTGAAGGCAGACACTTAACCAACTGAGCCACCCAGGCGTCCCATCCAATCTTCGTTTTATCTCTCTAAAGCAGGACTGTAAATATTCACATTTTACTAGTTTTCAAATTGAAGCATAGAGAGCTTAAGTAGCCTGCCTGGGTATGCTAAGTGTTAAGTGATTAGGAATCCGCCACCGTGATTCCTGAACCCTGAACTTCCATCATGCTCTGCTCAGTCCCAGGGAAACCCTAGTCAGGCTGTGGTCATGTGTCTCGCTGTCTAGCTTTATCAAAGTCACCTTTCTAGTGACCACTCCTAGGGTGGAGGCTTTGGTGTTGCTGCCTGCCCAACCTGCCCAAATACCCAACATTAAAATATAATAGAGATGTACAGTTTTAAAATATATTACAGACATTTAGTTTCAGGTGTTCATAGAACTGGAAATTTCTGACCTACGATTATTTATATTTTTGCCAAAACCTAACCAGTATGTGCCGTGCTGGGAGTAAGTCTTAGCTTAGAAGTGAGGCTCGCTGGATGCCATGTCTTTACTCACTCTTCTATAGAGGCCACGTGGAAAATGGCCCAGCAAGAAAGGTCATCTGTCAGTTTGACATTTGGGAGAGAATTTTGGGAGAACTTCTCTATATATGTTGACAAATGGCCAGGGTCTGCTGCCTACTTACTGTATATTACTTTTAACAGAAATATGCTCCTTCTCAATCAGTTTTAATTCTTCAGAACCCTAATTTACACAATTTCAGAAAGTCATCTAATTTTTTAATACCTGTGTGACAAAATTAAGCTATATATTGCTATCCAGATGTTCCTCAGGATAGGAAAACATGGTCATTTTTCGTATTTTAATTGCCTAGTTTTTTCCTAAGGTAATTACTATTATTTTTTTTTTAATGCCTAAATAGGTAACTGGTTCTTATTTCTCTGTCAGTTTTCCATTATATTGAAAACAGTTGGCTGTGCTATTGGCTTGGCTCCATTTTGTGACCTAAAGCTCTGTTTCAGGGCGCCTAGGTGGCTCAGTCAACCGTCCAACTCTTGATTTTTGGTTCAGGTCATGTTCTCAGGGGCCTGGGATCAGCTGTGTCAGGCTCCCAGCAGAGAAGTCTACTTGCCTCCCTTTCCCTCTGTGTCCCTCCCCCTGCCCTGTGAGCTCACACTCGCTCTCCCTCTCTCTAAAATAAATTGGTAAATCTTGGGGGGAAAAAAAAAATTAGAGCTCTGTTTCTTGAGACCCATGCGCTGAGGCTGGGATTCATTGTGCTTTATTGTGAGCAGTTGTGCACACGTTTGTCCGTGTGCAGATTGGGTCAGTGTGTGCTCTTGGGTTTAAAGTGGTACCTGTGTATGGGTGAACCTGCTCATTTGTGTCTCTCCGGCTGTCTGTGTTCTGTTAACTAATGCATCCTAGAAGAGCTCCTAGCACACAGCAGGGGCTGAAAACATTTCGCAGATAGCTGCATGTGCCACCGTGAACTTCTGTCCATCCATGCAGGAGGCTGCTCTCCCACTGTTTGAAAAATAAGAGTAGGGGGGCAAATGGCCAGGTGGATAGCAATAGAGAGGAGCGCCCCCACGGAGACATGGCTGTTGTTCCCCAGGGGCCCCACTGCAATGTGTCAGTGCCCCTTGTTCTGGGTTATAGATGTAGCATGTAGAGGATTTTTTTTTTCAAAGTAAATAGAATCATACTTTCAAAACTATAGAGAATTCGCTCTTAACAGGTGCCCTCTGCTGAACTCTTTGTGACATGAACATCTAACATAAGATGATGCCTAATTTGTTCCTGTTTTGTTTTAGGTGTAAATTTTTCTTAAAACATTACGAACTCTAATTAATTCTCATCGTTCATTTGGATTTTTACATGAAGTATCTGACATTTTGTGTTTTGTATGTACTTACAGGTCATGTTCCTTGGGGAGCTGGAAGAAATATTGGATGTGATTGAACCCTCACAATTTGTTAAAATTCAGGAACCTTTGTTTAAACAAATTGCCAAGTGTGTATCTAGCCCCCATTTTCAGGTTAGTAGTAAAGAGAGGATGAACCGCAGTGGCCTGAGCAACAGATGTTATTTGGTTAAGTTTTATTTGTATTGAAAGACATGCCATGGGCACTAGCTGCTTGTTTTTTATTTGCTATTTTCTCATACAATAATAATTTTCATCGTAACCACCTTTGTCTTGAACATGTGCAGTATGACAGCTCCTTTGATGGTGCTTTCTGCCTAGTAACTTTAATGCTCATGATCACTCTACAAGGAGAGTGTTATGATTTGAACCCCGAAGGTTTAAGTGGTAAAATAACTTGTCTCCAATAAAATGGCTGAGTAAGAGGTGGACTGGTAGGATTTATAGAATATAAGAGAGAATGCAAAATAAAGCTTAAGAGGCAAGGAGAACACGCGTATATAATGTGCTAGATGCTTTTCATACCTTATTTATAAATTTCACATTATCCTACGAGGCTCTGCCCTCCCTGCTCACCCCCAACCCTGCTGTTTTCGAGACTCAGAATGATTTGCTTAAGAGCCGCAAGTTTCCTGGGGAGTGAAGTCAGTTAGGTGTAGCTTCTTGTGAAAGCTGGTCACCTTCCATGGCACCACTCTGCCTCCCTGTGGCCACTGGGGGCATCACAGGGAAGTGAACCTGACAACCTTTTTCTCAACTGGGGCTGTTGTTGCAGAACGTACGCAGGAGGGAAGGGGGTGATCTGGAGTGAAAGAAAACGGGTCACGTTTTCTGTCCTTTCGCAGTCTAACTGAAGGTCCGAATCACAGACTTTGAAAATTAACTCTCCATATACTGCCTGCTGATTCGAAGGATGGTTCATATTGTCGTTGGTAGCAAAGAATCCCACAGCTAACGAGATAGACTCAGCAGTGGGCTTTTCCCCAAGCTCTGGATTGTCTACCTCACTTTTCAGTTTTCATCAGGAGGTTTGACATTGTGGAAAGCAAAGAGCAGAAGCCCCCCCAACCCTTTCTTTCAGAAATCTCTTTTAAGATCACCAGGGAGGCTTAAATGATGCACAGAGGCTTAGAAAGGAGACAAAGTGTCTAATAAGCACGGCTGTGTCCACTCAGGCTGCTGTAACAAAATACTGCTGACTGGGTGGGTTATTAACAGCAGAAATTTATTTTCTTGTTTCTGGAGGCTGGAAGTTTGAGATCAGGGTGCCATAGCACAGTTGAATGAGGCCTCTCCTTTGAGTTGTGGTTTTCTTGTATCCTCACTTGGCAGAAGGGCTAATGGTCTCCCTGGAGTTTAATAAGCACTAATCCCATTCATAAGGGCTCCAGCCTTGTGACTTCAGTACCTTCCAAAGCCCCCGCCCACCAATACCATCATCTTGGGAGATTAGGATCTCAACATATGAATTTTCTGGGGACAGAAGCTTTCAGATCACAGGAGGCTTCTATAACAAAACACTATAGACCATGTGGCTTAAACCACAGAAACTTATTTCTCACAATGCTGGAGGCTGTAAGTCTGAGATCATAGTGCCAGCCTGGTCTGCTTCTGGTGAGGGCTCCCTCTGGCTTGCAGATGGCTGGCTGCCTTCTCACCGTGTCCTCACATGGCCTTCCTTGGTGTGTGTGTGAGGAAAGAGAAGATCTCCCTCTCCCTCCTCTTGAGACCACCAGGCCTGTTGGATTAGGACTCTGCCCATATGACTTCATTTAACCTTAATTACCTTCAGAAAGTCCTGTCTCTCATATACACTCATATTGGGGATTAGGGCTTCAGTGATGAATTGGAGGGGACAGTTTTATCCATAGCAAAAAGAAGAGAGAATTTAAAATTATTTGGCCAAAGTAACATTTAGAACAAAAGAAAAGACAGTAAAAAGGTTCTTCTTTATCCATTTGTTAAGTGTTCGTTGGCACAGCCAGCAAACATTTTTTAAGTGACACTCTGTGTAGCCACATGCCTTTCATTCCTTGCCCCCCCGGTGTGGCATCAGGGTCAGAGGTCTCCAGTCAGAGATCACACCAATGCGCAAGGACGACAGTGGTCCCAGGAAAGTAATGATTCTGTCCTGATTCTGCTAATTTCTGCTTTGCAAATAAGCAGTGCCTTTCCTCTTTAAGGGGCTTTACTGGATACTGATATACTCTCTGTAAGTGATTTTGCATGGCAACAAACAGATACACATGGCCTTGAGGCAGGGGCTTACCTACTCTGGGCTCATTTTCCTCATTTGCCAAATGGAAATAATGGTCCTTACGCTATGTGTTGGTTGTGAGGATTAAATGAGATAATATGTGAAACACTTAGCACAGTGCCTGACATAGGGTAAACATTCAGTAATGATTATTTTCTTTGTACTCTCAGGGTCTAGTGCCTCATGGTCCCAGGATTTTTTTTTTTTTTTTAAACAAGTTCAGTAATGTAAGTGGAAAGGCTTAATTTCTCAGAGTCTCCTGGTGGGTACATCTTGTACCATGTCATTAAATTAAATTATTAAATTTAAGTTTAATTTAAATTTATTAAATTAGAACATAATTTCTTAATCTGGATGAATGAACAAAGCCACTCTTTTTTTCTTTTTCCCTTTTAAAAACTATCTCTAAAAGGAGATCTTAACTTTTATGAGATTTTTGATTTGACTGCTTTTTAAATTTTTTTTTTTAAGATTTTATTCATTTACTTGAGAGAGATCGCAAGTAGGCAGGGAGGCAGGCAGAAAGAGAGGAAGGGAAGCAGGCTCCCCACCGAGCAGAGAGCCCGACGTGGGGCTCGATCCCAGGACCCTGGGATCATGAACCGAGCCAAAGGCAGTGGTTTAACCCACTGAGCCACCCAGGCGCCCCGATTTGACTGCTTTTTAGATTGTTTAGGTTATTCTTTTTGAGGTCTTCCTTTGAAATCACAGAGTCCATTGGATAGCATGGTGGTCAAAGAAAAACGGATCGGAGATGGCAAGCAATTGTGTGTAATGTCAGTGTCTCTGAGTCCAAAAACTGAGTGACTCCCATCCGGCTTACCCAGTTCAAAGGAAGGGACCGGAAATAAACTTTGGAAAGAGTCTGGTCACTCATCTTTGAGTCCCAGTTTTCACCTTCCTAACAGGGTGACCTTGTGAGGGTATTAGTCTCTCTGAGCTTCAGCCTCTTTGTCTGTACAGTGAACCCAAGGGCACCTAGTTCTGGAT
The DNA here is from genome assembly GCF_030435805.1 of Mustela lutreola. Lineage (NCBI taxonomy): Eukaryota > Metazoa > Chordata > Mammalia > Carnivora > Mustelidae > Mustela > Mustela lutreola. The sequence continues at coordinate 116,465,089 of NC_081296.1, read as the reverse complement.
GGCGGTGAGGACGGCACATTCTGCCTACAGCCCCATGGCTGGCCAGAGAAGAAAGGTGCTTAGTGAATAAGAATGTTCTCCAGAGATGAGCAGCTGGATTTTCCCAAATACCAGCTTTGTGCTGGTCCCTTAGGGTGATCGGAAGTGTGTGGGATGAAAGAAATGAGCCATAAGAGGGTTAAAGACACACGGACAGCAGTGTGCATCTAGAAGTGGAAAAGAGTTGTTTGGAGTTCAGGGGCTGGGTGGGGAAAATGTGGAATCAGATGAAATGGGCGCTATAAAAAGGAGGACATAAAGAAATAGGCAGGAAAACTTTTTTCCTTCCCCCAATTGATGAACCACTTTAGAACTTTCTGAAACTGAAATCCACAAAAATGTAAAGTGTGATAAATATTTAACTTCACATTTGATTGAATGATATAAAAAACAGTCTTCAAATTATTTTTGTTTGGAGAGATTTTTGATTTTGCTTTATCAGTCTTTTTCTCTCTCTTAATATTATTTTTCTTTTTTTTTTTTCAAAGGTGGCAGAAAGGGCCCTGTATTATTGGAATAATGAATACATCATGAGTTTGATAGAAGAAAACTCCAATGTCATCCTTCCCATCATGTTTTCCAGTCTTTATAGGATTTCAAAAGAACATTGGAATCCGTAGGTTTTCAGTTTCTCCCTTCTTCTCTCCCTCCCTTCCCATTCTTCCTCCATCCACGTTCCTTCCCTCTCTCCCCTTTCCTTCTCTCTTTCCCTGCTCCTCTTTTGCTTAATAAAAGGTCTTGAGTGCTTGCTATGTGCCAGATGCCGTGCATGCTGGTAACGATTGGTAAAGACAGATACATGAAAATGCCCATCTGTTAGAAATTCACTGACCAGTGTTAGGGAGACTCACAAGCAGATAGTTGAACATCACAGCATTTAAACAACACTGTCTTGTAAAGTATCTGTTTACTCGAGGGGTTCCTGATTTGCTTGTGAATGTAGCAGAACTATTTTGGGGATCCTCTGGAGTGAGAGGAGGGGTTTGTGGATATTGGTGGGGCAGTGATGCTCAAACCGAGTCTTACAGGAATGCGGCAGGTGGATGGGATGGGGGGGCCCTTCGGTAGTGTGGGGCTCTTCTTCACATTAGAAGGCCCCAGAATGTAACAGTCACCTGTCAGGTTCTGAAACATGTGAATCTGAGAGGGCTAAAGTACCTGATCTTTTGGGGAGGATGCTGGAAGATGGGGTTAAAAAGGGGAGTGCAGCGCACGTGCACCTTCACCAGTGGAAGATAAGGAAACACTTAGGAGTCGTAAAGAGGAACATGCTTGAATTGATTTGCATTTTAGCATGATGCATTTTTTAAAAGCCAACTCAGTCATTGTTCATGTTGTCTCCAAATTTGCCAAAGTTTGTTACTAGAACTTGTAAACAGTGAAGACTCATCATCTAGGTCACCCACTCCTCTAGGTCTTGAGGACCTAGAGAGTGGTTCTGGCGAGGGTCTTGTCACTGCCCAGTGTGCTGTATTGGCCCTTCCCCACCTGCGCCCATTGTCCATGAGAAGGTCATTCACCCCAGCAGAAGGGAGCTGAAGTTTTCCTTTTAATGGGCACAGGGCAGAAGCAACACAGCAAATACACTTACGTTTTGGAAGCATCAAACCCACAGTTTATTTCTCCTATGGCCTAACTTACCAGTGCTTTCTTCAGCAGCATTGATTGCAAGTTTGTAGCAAAGAGTAGTAAGGCACATTTTTGCAAAGGGCAGTATTTAGAGTCTAGTCGGAAGATACCAAGCCTGTCATGGTCACAGTCCTCATGTTGTCAAGAGTTTATTCTTCCTCTTGATAAAGATGTGCTGCCATTTTGGCCATTTAGCTGTTTCACAGCTAATGGGATCCATCACCAGCTTGCCAGTCACCTTACCAGAGTATGTGTTGGGTCCGCAAGGAGACTTAGCAGGCGTGAATGGACTGAAACAAATCACAACTAGAAACTTAACGCGTAGTAAACTACCCAGCTTACAGAGGTTACAGAGGTTATATGAATAACATATATCTTATTTGTTACCATGAGAACAGGTTTTGATTTTGATGAATTATGTGTATTATCACTTTCAAAATAAAATTCTAGGGGTGCCTGGGTGGTTCAGTCAGTCAAGCATCCAACTCTTGACTTTGGCTCAGATCATGATCTCAGCACTGTGAGGTCAAGCCCTGCTTCGGTCTCTGGGTCTCTGCGATGGGTGTAGAGCCTGCTTTACATTCTCTCCCTTTGCCCTCCCCTGCCCCCTTTCTCTCCCTGCCCCCCCCCCCATGCCTCTCTCCCCATCTCCCTCTTTAAATAAATAAATAAGTATAATAAAGCATTCTGTGCAAATTTAAGTCTCTAAGGTCAGTCCTAGCACAGGTGCTCCTTTTTAGGGTGAAGTGGCTTTATTTTTATACTTGTCTTCTTACTAAATGAAGTTAACAAGTGCCCACAGGCAAGTCTATTCTGGGTACCAATAATTAGAAGGGCAAAATTAGATTTTTCTTTTTCTGATCCTGTCAACCCCTCAGAAAGATATCTTGCCTAGAATAGTAAAGAATAGAACTCTCTTGATGTGGAAATGAACCGTAGGTCCTTTCTAGTTGTTCCAACGGAGAAGGGATGGAGATACTGCAATACAAGGAATTCGTTTAGACGCAGGTGGTGCTCTGGCTTTCTCAGTGCACCTCCCGTTATATAAGACTAACCAACACGTTCTCTTTTCTCTGTGCTTCCCAGGGCTATCGTGGCGCTAGTGTACAATGTGTTGAAGGCATTTATGGAAATGAACAGCACCATGTTTGATGAGCTGACAGCCACATACAAGTCAGATCGTCAGCGGTAACTTTTTAAAGCTTTTTTGTCAGCTGTGCATAAAACTGTTGAGTTCTTTCCTTGCTCTTTGCTGCAGTTGCCTAATTGCACCCGAAATCCTAAGCAGCACAGTTTAATTTATTTATATGTTCATTTTTGCATGCTCATTAGCTGTGTCTTCATTAGCATGCCAGGAGGTAACAAAGTATCATTTTAAGAAAGACTACTTTCCTCCTTCCTTTCCATAATGTTTCTCTTCTGCCTCAGGGTTAAGGGCCTGGCATGTCACGCAGATTTCCCGGATGTTTCCTGCCCCTGGGGGTGGTTTGCCCTTGGGGTTCACTCCCATTCTGAACTTATTTGAACTGGAGTTGGGGGCAGATCTTGTGTAATTTACCCAGCAGCAGGAGGGGTAAGGCACCATTTTTGTTTAGTTCTTTGGCCCAGAACTAACTTACTGCTCCAGAACACAAGTTCATTAGGATTTAAAGGACAATGAAAAGAATATGGAAGTAAAGAGTCTGGTATTCTAGCAATCTTGAAATGTTTGAGACCAAAAAGAAGGAAAAACCAGTTGAACTCTTTACATAAACACTTATGGCTTAGTAAGGCCTTTCTTGATTTCATTTACATGATTTTTCAACTTTGTTATTTCTTGTTCAACATGTCCAGCTTCCCAAAAGATGTTGTCTTGGTTCGTTTGGTCTGCTGATAACAAAATATCACCAAGTTATGGGTAGCTTTTAAACAACAGAAATTTTTATCTCTGAGTTCTGGAGGCAGGAAGCCAAGGTCGTGGTCCTGGCCTGGTTGGATAAGGGCTCTCTTTCTGATTCTTAGCCAGCCCCTTCTCACCGTGTCTCAGGTGATAGAAGAGGACAGTGAATCTCTGTGGGATCTCTCTCTCTTTTTTTTTTTTTTTTTTAAAGTAAGCCTAGAGCTTGATTTTTTTTTTTTTAAGATGTTATTTATTTATTTGACAGACAGAGATCACAAGCAGGCAGAGAAGCAGGCAGAGAGAGAGGAGGAAGCAGGCCCCCTGCTGAGCAGAGAGCCCGATGCGGGGCTCAATCCGAGGACCCTGAGATCATGACCTGAGCCGAAGGCAGCGGCTTAACCCACTGAGCCACCCAGGCGCCCCTGTGGGATCTCTTTTATAAGGTCACTAATGCCAATCAAGAGGGCCCCAACCTTATGACCTAATCATCTCCCAAAAGTGCAGCTGCTGAGCCCATCATGCAGAGGGTGAGGATCTCAACCTAGGAATTTTGGGTGGGACAGGACACAAATATTCAGACCATGGGATTGATACACTTGGCGACCTTGAGGAAAGTCTAGAGAGCTTGTTAATAGTTGGGCTTCTGGTTTGGCTTGGATCCAGATGCAAATGTCAGCTTTATGTATTACAAAACCATGGACTTAGAAGATCCCAGGGATGTGTATGAGTGTTCATACCCAAGGCCTTGCTGAACCTCCTGATCAAAGCTATCTGTGGTCGCCTTGCTTCTTTGCTTTGCCTGATTTTGCATGTGTTACTTGCATTTTACTGATAAAAAGAGCAATGAGGGAAAAGATTTGGTGGCGGGGTAAAGGACTATCACAGTGATTTTTGTTTTTTTTTAACAAAAATTACCAGGATCTGGTTATATTGAAGAACAATTTAATTATGGAATTTGGCAAGTGTTCAGCTATAGACAGAAGAAGTTGGGATATTTTATACAATATTGGAATAAGTATCAGTTATGGGATATGTTGTACCATACTTGTAATTTAAAGAACTTTTAAATATTTACAGGTGTTGTTAATCATTACATTTGTAACCCTCCTCGTGTCAAACTTCAAGTCTTTAAAAATGTTATCTAAGTAGAGGAAATAAAGAACACATTCTCATACTGTGGCATACCATTAAAAAAGAGTGTGTTGTACATAATGTCCTTTCTCTTTATAGCAACCAAAAACCCATAATGATTATCCTAGTCAAAAAGGATTAAATAAAAATCTGTAGAGTCCAATTAAGACAAATGAAGACCTTATTTCTAAAATATTCAAATGAAATTAAATTAATATTTATTGAATTTCAGTGGTAAAACTGTTTTCTGATCATTTATCATCTAAGCTAAATAGATCAAATTTTTAGAAAAGGGACTGTTGACCAAGGGGTCCAAGAATAGACAGAGCAAAGTTGATTCTGAAGATCTAGTGTATTAGAGCGACTTATTGTGAGTGGACTTTCTTAATGAGAGAAGGATTTTTTTAAGTAAGGGTAGTATTTTGTCAAATGAGCTATAGCAGATTGTACTGAATAGACAGTTGGCTTCTCCCTGGATGTGAGACTAGGAAAAGAGAAAGGAGGGATTTATTTGGTGCTCTTAGAGAAGAAGTACCTGCAGGAGTTTATTTCTAGATGGCACCAAATTGAAGTGTTCCGGTGTAGATCAAATTTTTTTTTTTTAAATTAACATATAATGTATTATTAGCCCCGGGGTACAGGTCTGTGAATCGTTGGGCTTATACACTTCACAACCCTCACCATAGCACAGATCCTCCCCAGTGTCCATAACCCAACCACCCTCTCCCCTACCCCGCTCCCAGCAATCCTCAGTTTGTTTTGTGAGTCTCTTACGGTTTGTCTCCCTCCCGATCCCATCTCGTTTCATTTTTTTCCTTCCCTATCCCCCAGACCCCCAACTTTGCCTCTCAAATTCTTCATATCAGGGAGATCATATGATAAGTCTTTCTCTGATTGACTTATTTCGCTCAGCATAATACCCTCCAGTGCCATCCTTGTTGTTACAAATGTTAAGATTTCATTTCTTTTGATGGCTGCACAGTATTCCATTGTATATATATACGTTTTGTGTGTGTATGTGAGTATATATATCTATATACACCACATTTTCTTTATCCATTCATTTGTTGATGGACATCTGGGTTCTTCGCATAGTTTGGCTCTTGTGGACATTGCTGCTATAAACATTCGGGTGCACATGCCCCTTTGGATCACTGCATTTTACCCACTAGTGCGATTGCTGGGTCGTAGGGTAGCTCTCTTTTCAACTTTTTCAGGAATCTCCATGCTATTTTCCAGAGTGGCTGCACCAGCTTGCATTCCCACCAACAGTGTAGGAGGGTTCCCCTTTCTCTGCAGTAGATCAAATTTTTATACAAATCTGAAAATAGTGAGTGGAATAACTAGTGCTGTTAAGATACCTATGCCAACATTTGTGCTATGTGAAATTGAAATTGGAAGAGAATTGACAGTATCCCTATCCCTAGCAGGACAGTGTGGTTAAGCTTTAAAATTCCCACCTACAGGGAGAGAGAAAAGTAGGAAAGAATGGGATGACAAGTAACTATTTCAGAAATATTTAGAATTTTTGAAGATGAAGTTGTCAGTATAAAAGATATTTAGCAACTCAGCATAAAGTTCATCTGGAAGAAAAGCCCCACAGGATAAATTTTATTGAATGCCATAAAACTTTTGATCAAAGATGCGACTGAAATGTTTCAGTAGCAAGATGAGGAGTGTTTTCATGATGTCAGCACTTAATTTAAACTTCAGATTAGGGCAGAATGAACCTAATATATGTTTAACCTGTGTTTTAGTTGAAGAAAGTTCTTAGGCCCTTGCTTACCACCTTCTTTTCCATCCAAATGAAAAGGTTGTCAGTGTTCCATGATAATGTTTATTTAGACTTAGTATTTTTCCTTTACCAAGAAACCAAAAATGATTAATTTAACCAAACAGCTTACAGTCAAGAATCTGGAATTCATAATGATGGGAGGATCATCTAATTTTGTCCCTGTTGCTCTTTAAAATATCATGTTTCAGGGTCAAAATTACCCAATAGATAATCATTTCAAAAATTGTTAGGGGCGGAGAAGAGCTGATTTTAGGGAAACAAATGCTACTGGGGCAACAATCTTCCTCGTCTCTGCAGGTTGGTTTCTTTTGTAACAAAGTGGATCTCCCCAGTGGAGACCCCAGTGGTCTCCAGCAGTGACTGGGGTGACATCTTTAGAGCAGTATAATGAGACCAGATGAGACTCAGCTTTCAATTCCATAAAGAAAAGTCTTAGAAAAGAACTTTACTAAGAGATGTTGTAAATGAAGATTTGCATAAATGGGCTAGGAGGACTGATTTTCAAAATGTTAATTCTTACCAAGTTATAAGCATGATGTAATCCTAAACATCATTTGAATTTTGGGGGAATATGAAGAATAAAGTCTAAACTTCATCAAGAATTTGCCCCCAAAAAGGAATAGCAAAGACAACTTGTTCACTTACTAAAATGCATAACCAAGTGGCTGGCAATTCAAAGTGTTATTTTGATGGAAAAATGGCAAGTTAATTGAACAAAGCAGATATGTGTAGGTATGTGCATAATAAAAATAAAGAGCCCAAACTAATGGGATGGGAATTAATTAACCAATGAATGGCTCTGGGAAGATTAACCGTATGGGACAAAATTATACTAGACCCATAAATCACATTTTATACCTACATAAATTAAAAGATAAAGATAATTTAAAGAGAAATTTAAAAAAGGAAAGCATAAAATATAATAGAGAAGATGATTATTTAATCTTGGGATGCAAAAGACCTTTTAAGTATAATAAAGGAGATTTTGCAAATACAAATTATACAACTTAGTTGAGAAAAAAATCAAATGTAAAATTAAAAGGCAAACAGCAAACAAGAAGAACATTCTTAAACCGAGGAACTGTTATTACACTATATAAAAATACTAAACAAATGTTTACTAAATGATGTTTTTGTTGGTTAAATGTACTGTTCTGAAATCATTAGGGAAAAACAAAGCAGATTATTTTAGATAATAGTAAAAGAAAATGATATTACCTTATTGGAAATAAATGCTTTAGATTGGCCATTCAAAAAAAAAAAATTGTTATGGCCTTTGAAATTCATATTATGCATATTGTATTCCAGATCTCTGAAACTAGTTCAGGATACAAGGTGTGAATTGCCGAAATAATTAATTATGAAATGATAATATTAGTTATTATATTTTACATAATTAAGTATTTCCTCTGACTTATGGAATGGGAATGTAAGATTACTTAGGTATTTCTAGAGATTTTTTTTTCAGGAGAGTGGATGAATTAATTTATGTTGATATCGATTTCAGATAATTTTTTTAATAAATTGGTGATGACATTAAAAAAATGAGGCTTTGGAATTGCATGTATTGTATGTAAATCAGATAAACTATACGAATTTATATGTTTTACTTAACCTATGTGGGCTTTCCTAAGTAAATATTGTATTATAATTGAAGTTAATTCCTTGCTGGGTGAAGTAGCACAAGGACCATATCCCCCATGCCAGAGAGGGCATGAATTATATGAATTTATAGATTCAGAAATATTATCTGAGTCTGTTTAGTGGATCGTCACAGTATGAGAAAGCTAAGGACAGCAGTAAATTATTTTTAATAGGAATTGACTTAATTTACAGTATAGTCAATATATATTCCTCTATTTTATACTTTCTACCTGGTTGATGTTAAAATTAACATCCTTTCTTTTATAAAACTATGCTGATCTAAAATGTCCTTGACAAATAAAATTTGTTGACCATATTTTGGACATTCAGTTTTTTAGTCAAATTTACCAGACAGTGAAATCTGAAAATCTGGAAATTGCTAGTCAACTTGATATTGAACCAAATTTGAAGGCTTGGAACATTAAAAATTTGATTCATAATAATGTAAACAATCTTTCCAGATCATTAAAACTGAAATCACAAAAGAACATTTCATTTGGTCGTATATATAGGTATAAAATAAATAACTTGAATTTTGTGGTTTATTAATACTAGTAAGAACAAGACTCTGCTAAAGAGTTTAAGACACTTAGTGTAAGGGAAATAGAATACTAAACGGGAAGTGTATTTTCTTGACCTGTGACTTTGTATTAGTATCATCTCTAGCATTCCCTTTTGAGAAACTATTTGGAGACAGAAAATTAAATTTTAACTAGATCCCGTGTAAAAATCATTTAATGTGTCTTTGGATCTCGAAGATTACAGATACGTAGAAATGATCCTCATTTTTGTTTTGAAGTTAATTTTCATTAATAAGCTAAGTATATATAAAGGGCTATTCATGTGAAATCTTAAAATTAGTCCTGTCGTCTCTTGCTTAGTACATTGATACTTCTTTTCTGTGCATGTAAGTATCAAGGGGGAAAAAAAGCAAGAGAAGAACCAAAAGAGAAAACACCCATAAGCTTAATGCCAAACTTTTCAAAGACTACTTGTGAAACGTACATGGGGGAAAAGTATGTCAAAGGGGCAGTATTGTTAGATAATCTTTTCTGACTTTCCTAGTTGTTTATCTTATATTCCGTTTTCTCCCCAGTGAGAAAAAGAAAGAAAAAGAGCGTGAAGAACTGTGGAAAAAACTGGAGGATCTGGAATTAAAGAGAGGGCTTAGACGTGATGGCATAATTCCAACTTAACAGAAACAATGACAGCAACATCACTAACCTGTGGAGTCACACATTTATGTAGTAGAAGATGGAGCAACAGTTTTCTGTATTGTGCAACTTTGCAGTAGATTTCACATTTGTTTCATTATTACAACAGCACTGTATATACCTGTCTCTAAGTAATGGAAAAAAAAAATAAGGACTTCAATCCAAAGTTTGGACAGTAGATGGACTTCTCAGAACTTTGCAAACATGATCATTGTTCTAACCCTCTTTAAAAAACAAAAAAGCAGTCTTCAAAGATCTGTTGATGAAATTGCTATGTTAAAATTCTATTATCAGGAGTTCCTTATTTATCCTTAGCAGAGAGTATGAAACAATTTTCAAATGTGAACAATCTTAAATTTAGCTTGTCTTTCTGCTAAGCTGTTAAATGTATTTATAGTAATGGAAGAAAAAAAAAAGACTGTCATTTCCTTATAAGTTTGTATAACATCTTCCTCTGGATAACTTGACTGTAACTTAACATCTTTTCCTTTTGCACATCTTCATGAGTTGAATGTCCATGTGGAATGGGGCCAGGAATTGTAAAGGTCCCTGATAAAAGTTTTGTTGGCTGGAGTGAACATCTTTCCAGTAACCAGGTAGTCCTGGTACTCCTTTAGTTTTAAAATTAGGAGTAAAAGAAAAGAGGTGATAAACATAGTAGGGAAGGGAATTTTGGATTCCTGCATCAATTTATGGTGAATCCAAATCAATGTCTTGAATCCTTTGAAAACAGGCACTGGGACATCATAGGCTTCAGTACCTGACCAGTATTAGTTGCATACATCATTGAGCACACACACCAGAGATGTTCGAGAAATGTCAGAAAACATCTTTTTGGACCATTTTGTAATAAGAAAGACAAACACTAAACAGTACAACCATGAAATTGATTGCCAGGATTGCGAATCTAATTGGGAAGAGAGTTGAGCAAACAGCTTGGACTGTTTGGAGTTGTTGCCTTACTTTTTAATATGTATTTATAAAGTATTCCAGCAAAAGAGGATGTAGCCTCTGGGAAAAAACAAACATATTACAGTGTTTTTTGTAGATTCTCGTTCTATATCTCATCACAGCGCCAGCCCTGTTTTTAGCCGGAAAGGATTCAGGATAAACATTACTATGCATTCTGAATTGGATGCGTATTCCTAACTACTGTATTTGTTACCAAAAGTGGTTCTACAAATGCTACTGAAAAAAATCTGGAAATCCCTAATGTCCTGAGTATTAATAATAAAGTTTAAAAATGCTTTTCTATCAAAGGTGCATTGTGACCAAATTGTTTAAGAAAAAAATGAAAAACAAAACAAAATTTAGGGCTGTATTATACATATACCTTATTGGCTCTCTGCTTTGTATTTAGAAGAGGAATCTGACATCTTGGGGAGATAAAATGCCGATGAAATTTGTGTCCAGTATGTACGTACCTGATGCAGTTGCGTTATTATGTACTGAAAGATAACATGTTTTGGAATTTATTTTCAGGATGGTTTAGCTTGTTATGGACGTGGCAGCAGTGAGTTGATAATCCTAAACCATCACCTCCAGCAGTATTCGTGGCATAGAGCTGATTCTGTGTTCATGTACTGAATTGTGATAGTAGCAAACATGAACATACGAACTGTTGTTGCTCTTAATAGAAATATAATATCAACATGGACTTGTATATTCTCTTCCTTCCACTTAAATATAAAGTAGAATATGCAGTTTTATTGTTTCCAAGGAAAAGGTGGTGGGGGGAGCCGCTGACCTTTCTCCCCTATTAAGTGTTTCAGGATTATCAGGTCACAGTTTGTGCATAAAAGTCCACTAAGGATGGATATTGTCATCTCAGTAACTTTGTAAGACAAAAAAAAAAAAACTTGGCTATGTGAATTCTGAAAAAGAAACAGCAGTAAAAGAGTCATATGTAACACCCAACACAACATGGTTTAATGGAATGAAGAGATTTTTTTTTTAAAGAGCATTAATGGGGATTCAGTGTGAAGCTGGCAGGGGCTGCCGAAATGAAACAACTTACTTTAAAAGTGCCGGAGCAAAGGTGCAAGTTCAAACACTAAAGATAAAAAATAAATTTGTAACAAATCATCTCCTTTAGCCCTTTTGATTTGAGCCCGTTAGCTTTGAGTCTGCATTACGTTTTTGACAGTATAAACTTTTGTTTGCCATCAATTCATCTTTTTAGACAAAATACATTAAAGTCACAGGTTTATGAAATATCTCTGCCCATTACCGTGAAATGCAGTCATTTGAAATGAGAAAGACGAGGATCCCGTTTTGCACCTTTCCCTGACCTCCACGTTACGGTGAGGACTGCACAGATACCCTTGATGTTAATTCTGTATTTTGATCATTCCAAACTGAGAAGAACAAAGCCAAATTTTAGACATATTTACAGACGCAATTATAAATATATGTCTAAAACGTATAGGGCAACTTCTGAGAAGAAACACTGTCTTTGCTTTTTTAACCGAAAGTGACAATGTGACGTTCGTCATGTTGTGTCCGGTGACGCAGAATAACTGAGGTGATCTGACCGTTGCACTATGTGACATAGTTCAGGCTGTACTTGCTGCATTTACAGCAGCCCTCTCTCCCTCTGTCCTTTTCCACATTTCTGCTGTTGCTGCAACTTGAGTTCATTGTGACAAATGCATCTTTGTGTTATATTTTGTTCGCTTCATCATTTCCAGAACTATATATAAATATATTTTTTAAATAGCAAATACTGTAGTTAGTGAGTGATGGTCACTCCAACCTCATCCCTGCCATATTGGTTTCAGGGGTAGGATAAAGAGTGTCTTTGGAAGAACAAAACAAAACAAAACAAAACAAAACAAATCCTGTGGTTTAGAGTGATGCTGGGGCCTGGGTTAGGGGCCCCCGAACAACCATGTGAGTGAACTGACCCATCTCTTCCTTTGAATCAAGCATGCATTCCTTTTCTCATTGTGCAAGTGTCCCCAGTTGTTTCCCTTCAGTGTTGAGTTTTCGTTCTTTTAAATCTTATTATATTTTGCTCTCCCTGACATCTGTTTTTTATAAAATAAAATAAAAAATAAAAAAAGTAAGAAATAAATAATACCCTCGATGCCACTGGATACTCACAAGCAGGGTTATGCTCCTTCATCTTGGGCTTGCTTGCCTAAATGGAAGGGTTTAATTTATTTTGTACCTCCTATGCGTGAGACAGTCCAGGGTGCAGAGCCAGGAACTGCTTGTAATTGCACCTGCTATACTTACATGTATAGCCCTAGGCTCAAACACACTATGGAAAGAAAAAAAAAAGTATATTTAGAGCTTTAAAAGCTTTTTTATTTTTTTGTGGGGATTGGGGTGGGGTGGGAAAAGGGAAGATGTATGGATGTTATTGGCATTTTTAAGTGTTCAGAGTTTTTTGTGTTGTTTTTTTTTTTTTTTTTGGTTTTGTTTTGTTTTTGTTTTCCCCCTCGTTTTGTTCTTTCCCTTTAATTAGGTGCACTGAGCTGGCCCAGGAAAGGAAGAGATTTCTCTCTTTTGATGCTATAACCAATGTGATCACAAAGTTACGTCACCCGTAGCAAAAGGTGGCACCAGACACGATCAGTGGTGTTTTATTTGCACATCAATATTTTTATTTTTCTATTCTGGCTCAGCTGCTTCTCTGAGTGAAGTTAAGGAATGACCCGCGAAGGATATCTGTAGTAGGCATATTGGCAATGCGTTTTATATTTCTCGGTATTTAATTTTGAAAACCTAAAAGGATTGTGCGTCTTGAGAGAAAGTTGAGGAAATTTTGATCTAGTGGAATGTTAATTTGTGCTGCTTCTTGTGCACGATAGCGGCAGTAGTATCTCTTGGAAATAAACATCCCATTTGATGATGTCTATGAATATAGGTTTCCTTTTCTTCCCTCCCTCCCTCTCCCTCTTTTTCCCCCTCCCTCCTCCTTCCCCGCCCTCTCCCCAAACCCTTTCCTTCTTCCTTCCCTTCCCTTGGCTTTTTGTTTTTTTTTTTTGAAATCACTTATTGTAAATAAGTTGTAATCCAGACCTCATGTATCAATGGGGAACTTTCAAATATAAATATTATCAATACATTTTCTGGTTGTTGTCTGATTTTTGATCAAGGTATAATGAGAATGACATATCCATTGCTTTTGGTTTGAGAATGTCGCTTTAGCTTTATAAATCTATTGGTATTTTAGTATTTCATTGTTTTAGCAGGAGAGGGCAGCAAAAGTTTATTTTCCCTGTTAGAAATGCTGTGGTTCATACTGGTTTTAAATTTAATTGTTTGTGTGTATGTGTGCGTGTGCGTGTGTGTGTGCGTGCGTGTGTGTGTTTCAAAGAGCATCTGTTTGTGGGTAGAGATTAAAAATGAAACATTTTTGATATGAAAAATTGCATATGAAAATTATAGACTGGTTCATCCAGACAGTGAAGAGTTCTGATCCACATCAAAGTTAAAATGCCACAAAACAATCTTACAGCTCTGGCTAAAATATGCTACTTCCTTTTCAAACACAACAAAATGCAAGCTGGGTCTTAAACACTTGGAATTGAAAATGTCTTTCTTTGAAAATGATTTACTTTCGTCCGAGTGGTAACAGAAACAAAAATGAAGGTGCTCCTGAAGAGAAATGTAACCTTCCCCTTTCACAGACATGTGAGAGGTTCTGTACTGCGGGTACATCCTAATAAAGAAGCAGTGAAGAGTTTTCAGGCGCCTGGCTGTGCGTGTTTGTTTGTGTTGTCTCTGACCCCCGTCGCCTTTTGAACCATATGACTCAGAGATTCGATCAGTTTAGCTGTGAGTTCAAGGCTTGTGAGAAAACCAGTTTATGATTGGGGGATGTAATGTTGGGGAGTGGTCCAGTGTCTTTTGCTGTGTGACAAACTACTCCAAAACTTAGTGGCATGACCCAGCCGTTAATTGTTTTGTTCACAGATACACAGTTGGGCGGGCTTGGCAAGAACATCTTGTCTCTGTTCCTCAGGTGTCAGCTTGGGTTTATCAAGCGAAGCAGGAGAATTCACTTCCAACGTGGCTCCCTCACAGGGCTGGCAAGTTAGTGCTGGTTGTTGCCTTGGGGTTCAGCCAGAGGCCTCAGTTCTTAAGACATGGGTCTCCCTGTGGCTCTTCTTTGGGCTTCCTCATAGGGTGGCAACTGGGTTCTAAGAATGATTGCTCTAATAAAGACTTGAAGGGAAAATTGCCAATTCTTTGAGGCCTGGGCCCAGAGACTTTCATGGCATCACTTGTCATAATTTACTGGTCAAGCAAGCAGTCACAGGGTCTGCTTAGATTCAAGTGGAGGGGACATAGACCTCACTGTGATTGTGACAAGAGGAGTGTCGTCTTTAATCAGTGCTTTAAAGCATTTGTTTAGGTGTGATCTCTCTTGGCTAATTAAATCACATCAGATTTGGAACTATGTAGAGTTAGTGTTGCATGCTTAGACTCCAGAGTTGGGGAGAGAAAAATCCTTGTAAATTCAGCAAGTTTGTATTTCAAAACGTAACCATATATAACGTCTGAAGATCACCCTGTTGGCAAGTTATAAGAAGAAACTGGTAACAAAAAAATTTTTAGAGTTCAAAGAAATCTAAGTTCATTTCAGTGGAATATCTGTCTAATACTGCCTCCTGCCTGTAAACAAATATTTATAATAATGGAGGCAAAGTAAATGTATAATCCCAATTCCTGTCTCCCAGATTTTTCATATAGTAGCATATCCTGTAGGTTTCTATTAGATCAAGTCACATTGGGTGTTTTTTTTTAATTGAGACTAAACTATGGGATAGCTTGGGGAAATTAAAATTTAATTTTTTTTATGATACGTGTTCATTATATTATTCTTTAAAAAGGCAGATTAAAAACAATATATCTTGCATAGCTCCGTGCTCCTCCCCAAGCCCTGAAGTCTGCAATAAGATACGTGCATTTATTGGTGGATTGGTCAGTATTTATTGATTGGCTCTGATTATAGTCTTGCCCATACTCTGATGTTCAGATTTTCTGTTTCTTTATTCTCTAGTTCACCTGTTCTGAGATCATACTCGGAATTATTCGTGTAATTTGAGCCAAACTTCGCTGCTACTAGGTGATATGAGACCTTGGAACCAGGATGGATGTCAGGCCCAGCCCCCTGCCTCCTCACCAAACTCACAGGCAAGATGTCTCTGGCCGGAACACCCAAAAGGAAGGCTGTGGACTTGGAAATCAGAGCCCCTTGGGAATCATTTGGGTTCTGCTACCTTTCAACTGTGTGACTTTGGAAAGTTTCTTGATCTAACTAAGCCTCAGTTCCATTTGTAAAATGCAGGCAAAATGGTGCTTATTATATTAGATAATATGTATAAAGCAATTAATGCAAAGCCTAGTACATGGTAAATGGAATTATTACCTGCAATAGAAGTTATTATTTATGGTAGTAACTTAAATATGGATGAGTAATCACTATAGCTGTCATTGATCAAATCTGTATGCCTTATATTGTGGCAAGCATTTTATATTCATCATTAGTTTTTTACAACAATCCTGGGGTAGATGTTATGCCCATTTTATGGATAAGGATAAAACAGCTGAGGTTTAGATATGTTAAGTAATCTTTCTGAGCTCACACAGCTACCAGGGCTTAAAGGAAGATTCTGACTCCAAATTGATCTGAACAGTGATCTCTGTACAGTAGGATGCCTTCTTCTGAGGACACACATCAGGTTTTATGCCCCATAACGTAAGACTGAAATTTACTCTCTTTCAAGAAAGAACTGTATTTTATTCATCCTTGAATTTCCAGTCACCACCCTTTCTGTTCCAAGAGCTACCCCAGACTTCTGTATCACAAGTTCTTCAAGTTCTTAATCGCAACCCATCCACTTGAACTTGAGTAGAAGACGAGATTATCAGCTACCAGCTTCTTCAGTTTTTTACTCCAACTCATGCACTTAGATCTTCTAGCACCTGTATCCGCGGGCTTCTCCCCAGCACGCTAGTCTAATCTTGGCTAACTACCTCTTCACAAGGCCCTGCATTCTACTCCTTATCTTCTTTTGCACTGTCAATTGTTTTCTCTTAAAATTGTTGTTCGAAAAGCAATATTGTATTCTCAAGGAAACTAATTCAGACATTCTCTAAAGGCATAAGATAAAAGTCTAGCCCTAAGTCCTCAGCCTCTTCCCTAAGGTAATTACTACTCAAATTCTTTTTTTTCTTTTCTCATTTTTGGAAAACCCAACTTTAATGAGATGTAGTTCACATACTATAAAATTCACCCACTTAGAGTAAGTGAGTCAGTGTTTTTAGTGTATTTAGTTATGCAGCCACTACTACTCACTTTAGAATCTTCTCATTACCTGAAGACTAAAACCCCTCAAACTCATTAGCAGTCACTCTCCATTCCTATGTTGTCCCTGCCCCACAGCCCCAAGCAACCACCAGCTATTTTCTCTATAGATTTGCCTATTCTGTATTTTTCATATAGATGGGATCCTTCAATATGTGGTCTTTTGTGACTGGCTTAACTCTACATGTTCACAAGGTTCATTCATGTAGTGTGTATCCAATGCTTCATTTCTTTTTTCTTTTTTTTTTTTCCATTTCTTTTTATTATGAAGTCATATTCTGTTTTGTGGATTTACCATATGTCATGTTAAAGGTTTTTTTGTAGTCTTCAAGAAAACTTTTAATGTGCGTCTCAGCATAATTATGCTCTTAAAATCTTAACATTTTATTCTGGTAGGATCACACACATTGTTCTGCCTTTGTTCCCCCTTCTGCTCAGATTTTATTAAGAAACACTTGGACCATGCAGCCATAGTGAGAGAATCTGAGTGAACGCCATATATTCACCATTAGCATTTTACCATGTTTGCATTTATCACCTTTGTACCGGTTTATCTTTTATCTACCCATTAATCCATTTTATTTTAAAAATGCATTTCAAGGGTCCGTGGTTGGTTCAGTCAGCTAAGCATCTGCCCTCAGCTCAGGTCATGATCTCAGAGTCCTGGGATCGAGTCCCACATGAGGCTCCCTACATGACGAGGAGACTGCTTCTGCCTCACCCTCTGCCTCTCCCCCTGCTCATGTGCTCAGTCTTTCCCTCTTTCCTCTCTGTCAAATAAATAAATAATCTTCTGAGCATGGAGCCTGATGCAGGACTCAATCCCAACACCCCAGGATTATGACCTGAGTTGAAGGCAGATGCTTAGCCAACTGAGCCACCTGGGCACCCCAAATAAATAAAAATCTTTTTTTAAAAAATACATTTCAATGTAAATGATAGACCTAAGTAAACTTTCCTCCTAAATACTTTAGCATGTACATTAACCAGATTTTAATATTTGTTCACAATTGTATTGTTTTGGGGTATAATTTACATACAGTGAAGTGAGTTTTAAAAAATCCATATACCTGTATAATCTACATTCTTTTTTAAAAAATATTTTATTTATTTATTTGACAGAGAGAGATCACAAGTAGACAGAGAGGCAGGCAGAGAGTGAGAGAGGTGGAAGCAGGCTCCCCGCTGAGCAGAGATCCTGATGCGGGACTCGATCCCAGGACCCTGAGATCATGACCTGAGCCGAAGGCAGCGGTTTAACCCAGGTGCCCACTGAACCCACTGAACCACCCAGGTAGCCCCTATAATCTACATTCTTATTAAGATATAGAACACTCCTGTTCAACATAGTATTAGAAGTCCTAGCAACAGCAATCAGACAACAAAGAGAAATAAAAGGTATCCAAATTGGCAAGGAAGAAGTCAAACTCTCTCTATTTGCAGAAGACATGATTCTTTATATGGAAAACCCAAAAGACTCCACCCCCCAAACTACTAGAACTCATACAGCAATTCAGCAATGTGGCAGGATACAAAGTCAATGTGCAGAAATCAGTGGCTTTCTTATACACTAACTATGAAAATACAGAAAGGGAAATTAGAGAATCGATTCCATTTACTATAGCACCAAGAACCATAAGATATCTGGGAATAAACCTAACCAAAGAGGTAAAGGATCTGTACTCGAGGAACTACAGAACACTCATGAAAGAAATTGAAGAGGACACAAAAAGATGGAAGACCATTCCATGCTCTTGGATTGGAAGAATAAACATTATTAAAATGTCTATATTGCCTAGAGCAATCTATACTTTTAATGCCATTCCGATCAAAATTCCACCTGTATTCTTCAAAGAGCTGGAGCAAATAATCCTAAAATTTGTATGGAATCAGAAGGGACCCCGAATTGCTAAGGAAATGTTGAAAAACAAAAATAAAGCTGGGGGCATCACGTTACCTGATTTCAAGCTTTATTACAAAGCTGTGATTGCCAAGACAGCATGGTACTGGCATAAAAACAGACACATAAACCAGTGGAACAGAGTAGAGAGCCCAGATATGGACCCTCAACTCTATGGTCAATTAATCTTCGACAAAACAGGAAAAAAATACAGTGGGAAAAAGACAGTCTCTTCAATAAATGGTGCTGGGAAAACTGGACAGCTATATGTAGAAGATGGAAACTCAACCATTCTCTTACACCGTACACAAAGATAAACTCAAAATGGATAAAAGACCTCAACGTGAGACAGGAATCGATCAGAATGCTAGAGGAGAATATAGGCAGTAATCTCTTGGATATCAGCCACAGCAACTTCTTTCAAAATATGTCTCCAAAGGCAAAGGAAACAAAAGCCAAAATAAACTTCTGGGACTTCACCAAAACCAAAAGCTTCTGCACAGCAAAGGAAACAGTCAAAAAAACAAAGAGGCAACCCACGGAATGGGAGAAGATATTTGCAAATGACAGTACAGACAAAAGATCGATATCCAGGATCTATAATGAACTCCTCAAACTTAACACACATGAAACAGGCAAACATACCAAAAAATGGGCAGAAGATATGAACAGACACTTCTCCAATCAAGACATACAAATGGCTATCAGACACATGAAAAAATGTTCATCATCACTAGCCCTCAGGCAGATTCAAATTAAAACCACATTGAGATATCACCTTACACCAGTTAGAATGGCCAAAATTATCAAAACAGGAAACAACATGTGTTGGAGAGGATGTGGAGAAAGGGGAACCCTCTTACACTGTTGGTGGGAATGCAAGTTGGTGCAGCCACTTTGGAGAACAGTGTGGAGATTCCTCAAGAAATTAAAAATAGAACTTCCCTGTAAAGTTCTATTGCAATTCCCTGCAATTGCACTCCTGGGTATTTGCCCCAAAGATACAGATGTCGTGAAAAGAAGGGCCATCTGTACCCCAATGTTTATAGCAGCAATGGCCACAGTCACCAAACTGTGGAAAGAACCGAGATGCCCTTCAATGGACGAATGGATAAGGAAGATGTGGTCCATATACACTATGGAGTATTATGCCTCCATCAGAAAGGATGAATACCCAGCTTTTGTAGCAACATGGACGGGACTGGAAAAGATTATGCTGAGTGAAATAAGTCAAGCAGAGAGACTCAATTATCATATGGTTTCACTTATTGGTGGAGCATAACAAATATCATGGAGGATAAGCGGTGTTAGAGAGGAGAAGGGAGTTGGGGTAAATTGGAAGGGGAGGTGAATCATGAGAGACTAAGGACTCTGAAAAACAATCTGAGGGGTTTGAAGTGGCGGGGGGGTGGGAGGTTGGGGTACCAGGTGGTGGGTATTAGAGAGGGCACGGATTGCATGGAGCACTGGGTGTGGTGAAAAAATAATGAATACTGTTTTTCTGAAAATAAATAAATCAATTTAATTAAAAAAAAAGATATAGAACATTACCATCATCCCAGAAAGTTCCTTCTATACCTCCCCAGTTAATTCCTAATACTCTCTGACATGAGAGAACCATTATGATTTTTTTCTCACAGCAGATTAGTTTTGCCTGTTCAGAATGTCATGAAAGTGGAATCATGCCACATACATTCTTTTGTGTAAGGCTTCTTTTACACATATTTTTGAAATTAATCTTTGTTGATGCATGTGTCAGCTGTTTATTCCTTTATATTGTTGAGTAGCCATCCCATTATATGAATATATCACAGTTTGTTTATCAATGACTGTTTACAATTTTTGGCTTCTGTCAGTGACAGTGCTGTGAATATTCTTACAGTATTTTTGTAGATGTGGTTCTAATTTTCTTACCGATATATCTGAGGTGGTATTTTGGGGTCAGATGGCAGTGTACATTTGTTTTATAAGATACTGGGCTCTGAAAGGATGGCAGACTAGGCAGCACCAGGAATCTGTCTCCCCACCTAGACAACAATTGCATCAGCAGAATCTGTCTGCTGTAACTATTTTGGAACTCTGGAGTCTACTGAAGGCTTGCAAATTCCAGAGGAAGTTGTAGAGGGTAAATTATAGTTAATTCTATAATGTTTCAGCTTTTAGTACAGTAGTAGTTACCCATCCCCTACCCCCAGCCCCATGGCAGGCATCTGTACACATTCCTGGAGCAGGTTGCCTACAATATGTGGGCACTAGGGTGGGAAAAGGGGGACCTCTCCTCCAAATGTTGGAGATCTGTATTTGGATTGCTGATTGCTTCTTCTGATCACCACGATGCAGAGGCAGGCATCCACAGTTCTTGTACCTTCCCTCAGTGTTGCAGGTCCCTCCTTTTCTAGCCGAAGTGACTTCCAGAGGATTTAAAGAGCCTTTTTATCTCCCCTTTGTGCTTCAATTTTCCCCCTTTCAGGAGCCAGCCATTAAAGGCTAAGACATTTAAAAAACAACTGCATATGCAGGGAAAATTGGAAAGTGACCAAAAAAAAAAAATGCCCAAGGAAAGTCTCATAAAAAATCTGAGAAGACATTCAGTTTACAAGCCAGGCTGGTCCTCAACATAGAAACACCCTACAACAGTTAAAATGGCAACAACAAATGAAAACTAACAAAATACAATAAACCCTGAAGAAGGAGGAGAATCTGATTTTCCATGTTACCACACCATTAGATACAAAGAGCTGGGTTCAACAAAAAAATTACAAGGCATATAAGAAAGATATAGCCCATTCAAAGGGGAAAAAAATCAACAAAAACTCCCTGAAAAAGACCAAATGGCAAGTATACAAGATAAAGACTTTAAAACAACTGCCTTGAAGTTGCTCAAATAAAGAGGAAGATGTAGAGAAATTCAAGAGAATCAAATGTGAGCAAAATAGAAATATCAGTAAAGAGATAGAAAACTAAAACAACCAAAAAGAAATTGTGGAGATGAAAATTACAATAATGAAATGAAAAATTCACTGTAGAGATTCAAATGGAGATTTGAGGAGGCAGAAGAATCCTCAAGGATAGGACAGTAGAAATTATTGAGGCAGAGAACAGAGAAAAGATTAAAGAAAAGTGAACAGAACCTAAGGGAACAGTGGGACACCACTAGTAGACAAACATATTCATCATGGAATCTCAGAAGAGAAAGAAAAGGGCAGAGAATATTACAGGAAATAATAGTTGAAAACTTCTCAAATTTAATGAAAGGTATGAATATCAATATCCAAGTAGTTCATGAACTCCAAGTAAGAGGACTTTAAAGGGACTACACACTATTATAATCAAACCACAAAAAGTCCAAGGATCTTGAAAGAGGGAATATTGAAAGCAGTAAGAGAGAAGCAACTCATCACATACAAGGGATCCTCAACCAGATTATCAGCAGATTTCTTAGCAGAAACTTTGGAGGCCAGAGACGGCGGGCTAATATATTCAAATGTAAAAGAAAAAAAAATCAACAAAGAATTCTATATCTGGGAAAACTGTTTTTCAAAAGGGAGAGAAAAATTAAAACATTCCCAGATAAATAAAAAGGTGGTTTGTGCCCATTATGACCACCCCTCAAAAAATGCTCAAGGGAGTCCTGCAAGGTGAAATGGAAGGACAATAGACCTTAAAGACACAGAGCTGTATAGAGAAATAAAGATCTCAATAAAGAAAAATACATGGGCAACTATAAAAGCTAGAATTATTGTAACAATGATTTTTAACTGTACTTTCTGTTTGTTTACTATCTGATTTAAGAGACGAATACATTTAAAGGGGAAAAAAGTTAGAACTGTCTGAAAAGGAGATTACAAAAATAGTTCCCCATACCAAATAGCATCAAAAAGAATAAAATCGGGGCGCCTGGGTGGCTCAGTGGGTTAAAGCCTCTGCTTTCGGCTCAGGTCATGATCCCAGGGTCCTGGGATCGAGCCCCGCATCGGGCTCTCTGCTTGGCGGGGAGCCTGCTTCCTCCTCTCTCTGAATGCCTCTCTGCCTACTTGTAATCTCTGTCTGTCAAATAAATAAATAAAATCTTTCAAAAAAAAAAAAGAATAAAATCTTTAGGAATTAAATAAAGAGGTTTGTACAATGAAAACTATAAAATATTGCTGAAAGAAATTAAAAAAGACATATATAAATGGAAACCTATACCATGCTCATGGATGAGAAGACTTGATAATGTTAAAATGTCAGTACTATCCAAAGTGATCTACAGATTCAGTGCAATTACTCTCAAAATCTCAATGAAGTTTTTTTGTAGAAATAGAAAGATCCATTAAAAAAATTCATGTGGAATCTCAAGGAACCTTGAATAGACAAACAATCTTGAAAAAGAAAAAACTGTAGGACTCACAATTTCTGATTTTAAAACTTACTGTAAAGCTACAAAAATCAAAATAGGATGGTGCTAGTGGCACAAAGGCAGACATAAAGACCAATGGAAGAGAATAGAGAGCTCAGAAATAAACCCTCACATATATGGTCAGATGATTTTGCCAAGGATGCCAAAACCATTAGATCGAGAAAGGACATTCTTTTCAACAAGCTGTGCTGGGAAAACTGAATATGCTCATGCCAAAGAATAAAGTCATACCATTTTCTAATACCATGTAAAAAAATTAACTCAAAATGGATCAAGAACCCAAATGTAGGACCCAAGACAATACAACTCTTCGAAAGAAATAGGACAAAAGCTTCATGACATTGGATTTGGCAATAATGTATTGACTATGATAGCAAAGACCCAGATAATCAAAGAAAAACAGATACATTGGACAATGAAAATTCAAAAAATTTTGTGTATCCAAAGACACTAACCCCAGAATAGAAAAGCTGCCCACAGAAGGGGAGAAATGTTTGCATATTATATTACCTAATAAAGAGTTGATAACCAGAAAAAACAGAGACCTAAAACTCAACAACAACAAAATAAACCAATAATAAAATGGGCAAAAAACTTGGATTTCTCCAGAGACAGTATATGAATGGTCAATAAGCCCATGAAAAGAGGCTCAACATCACTAATTATTAAGAAAATGCAAATCCAAACTTCAGTGAGATACTCCCTCACACCCATTGACAAGTTACTATTAAAAAACCCTCAGAAAATCACAAGTCTTTCCTTATCTTTCATTCCTGAAACTTTTGAACAGTACTGGTCAGTTATTTTTTAGTATGTCCCTCAATTTGGTTTTTCTGCTGTTTTCTCATGATTAAGTTGAAGTTACGCATTATTTGGTAGGATGCTTCAGACATGACGCCCCTCTCTCGGTGCATATGGCAAGCACATGACATCACCTAGGTTACTAGGCTGCCGAGAATCTTCTCATAGTCTTATTGATGTAGTCCCTGATTACTGAAGCAACAAAAATGGTGATATAAGTGTATGAGGAGGATGGGAGGCATAGATTGTGCAAAATTATTATTATTAATGTGTGTAGAGTTGCTAAATGAAGGAACAGCAGTATAAACAATTGGAGATGTGGGAGCCACCACTGACAGCTGGAGGAGTCCATATGAGCTAAAAGTAGTGAAAAAGGAGAGAAGAGAGTAACCCTGCAGAAGAAACAGAGCTATCTTTCACCGAAGTCTCAATGCCTGAAAAATAGGTCAAATAACTAGTGAGTAGTCTTTTCTCAAAAGCTCAGTAAACCAGACCATAGTCAACCTCAGTGGCAGACCGAGACATGCCTGTTGGTATAAAAGGGGCTCTCTCTGAGGCTGGAGTAACTACCATATAGAAGGATAAGGCAGATCCAGGTCAAGCATTAGGGAGCAACTTAGTGAGCTCACATCCCCTTAAATACATAACTTTTGTTTTTGAGCATTTAAGAATGCAAGGCCCAGGAATTGACCCGTGCCCCTGTTTACTGTGTCCCAGATTAGAAAGAAAGCTGGCACACGCAGTCTTCTAGCTTGCTCCAATGAGGAAATGTGCACATCAGATGGTGTTAATTCGTTAGGCATTTCCAGGCTATTTCACTGACACAAAAAGGATATTATTATCACTGTTCCGCCTTGCACTGCGGCACCTGGAGTGCCTCAGACAACAGTGAATTCATGTAAGGAGCCATCTGAAGTGTCAGTGATTGTGATTGAATGGATCAAGCCTGTGGAATCTCAAAGGCAAGCGTTTTCCTTGTGAGAGCTCCAGAAGATAGGGCTGGATGCTGGGGGTGGGAGGGCCCCCCAAGCCTAGGAGAGGTGGCACTGGGGGGCATCTGGGAGGAGGCAGGTGGGAGACAGACAGCTTTCATAATCTTTCCCCCACCTCTAAATCTGAGGGCCCAAAGGTCACGGGGATTGTTGTGGGGGTGTAGTCCTGCTCCCTTATTATTGGTAATTTGGTGAGGAATTATCACAGAGGGAAACCTCTGAAGATTCATAAAACCCGACATGAACAGTTTAGCTCAATTACAGCAGTGGGAGAGAGAAGAGAATGCTGGGCAGAAGCATTTTAAAAAGCTCATGAATAAAAAACACATCAGGTGTGGAGGTGTTGTTTTCATTATGAAGTTGCATGCATCCTTCCGTCTTCGCAGCTGATTATAGTAGAAAAGCCTTGCAGAAGAGTGCACACGTTCAACGTGAACAGCTCATTGGGTTTTTACAGATTTATTTTTAAAGATGAAAATGAGAAACCAAAGTGAGAAGTAGGGGGCAGGTTGTCTGCTGCCACCATCCAGGGACAAGTGGCTCGAGGCTCCTGTGTACACCTGGTGGCCAGATGTGGCTGCACGCCTCTGGAATTGTGTCCATTCCTTGAAGGGCCAGTCAAGAGGGAGCTAGACATAAGCCCTTGGGGGGATGGTCACAGCAGCTGTCATCCTGCCAGCTTTGTGGTTGTAGTCAGCGACACCTGGGGAGGTAGTAAAAGTCTTCAGGTGCAGGTCTGGCCATGGTTTTTCAAGAAAACTCATGATTTGTTTCTATCCTATGACTCATTACTGGTTCTGTAAGTGAAAGAAAGCCTGAAGGAAAACCAGTGGATCATTCTGAATATCAGATCCTGAAATCCTTCTATGACTACAAGATTTGCTAGGAATAAAAATAGATTTCCAAGCATGGTCTACAAGGGGGTCAAGTTATTTGGCACTACTCAACTCCCTGAAGTACTCTGCCGTTACTTTCCTCTTTTACTCACTAATCACTTATTATCCTCACTGCCTGTCATCTTGTTCCTAGGGCATGCCACAGGGCCTTTGCACTTGTTTCCTCTGCCTTTGGTACTTTGTATTGATAGTTGCTTCTCATTTTTCAGTCCTCTACTTAAATGTCACTTTTTAGGTGGACACCCCTAACTGGCCTACCTGAATAAAAGAGTCCCTTCTTTGAATCACTCACATCTCATTGTCCTATTTTTTTTTTTTTTACCAAATAGCTTCTCACACCTTGAAAATATCTTTTATTTGTTTGTTTACTTTTCTTCATTTGCCTCTTGACAGCCTCCTTTTCTAGAACGTCAACCTCCTAGGGGCAAAGACTTTATCTGCCTCACTAATGGCTATAACCTTGCCCCTAGAATAACAGTCCTGGCACATTTTTTGGTGCTTGATAAGTATGTATTGAATGAATAAGTGAATAATATGTATAATAAACATAGCCACTAGACTAAGGTATTTTCAGGGAGTGAGATTCTCCTTTGGAAGTCTCTTTGGGGCCTTGAGCATGGAGGTGTGAGTGTTGTACTGTACATTTGGAAAGCTCAGGCTAGATTATGACAATCAGGATTAGTTATCTATTTCTGTGTGACAATTTACCACAAACTTAGAAGTTTACAAAAAAACACAATTATTATCTCATAGTTTCTGTGGATGAGGAGTCTGGGTCTGGCTTAACTGGATTTTCTGCTCAAGATTTCTCAGGAGGCTATGTTCATTCTCAGGTTGTGGTCTGATGTGAAAGACTGCCTGGGGAAGGAGCTACTTTCAAGCTCAGGTGGTTGTTAGCAGAATCCAGATATTTGCATTTATAACACCAAGGACTTCAGTTTCTAGCTCTGGCCATTGGCGGGGTGTGGTTTTCAGTTTCTAGTTGGTTGTCGGCCAAAGGCTATCCTCAGTTCCTTTCCAGGTAGGCATCCCCAACATGGGTGCTCTAGCGACAATGAAGACAGTGAGGGAGAGAGTCCACTAGCAGGATGGACTCAATCTTTGTAATGTAGTCACAGAAGTGACATCTTATTACTTTTGCCATTTTCTAGTCTAAAGCAAATCACAGGTTCAGGCTGTACTCTAGGGGAAGAGGTTATACAGGGTATGAATGCCAGCAAGTGGGGACCACTGGGAATAATCTTTGAATCTGCTAACCATTGTCTGCCTTCTGGCTCCTAATGATTTACTCTCTTCTGTGTATCCCTCCTATGCACAAAATACATTCACCTTTTTCCAAGGGAAGCCAAGAGACTCAAAGTCCAGAATCTCATCTAAACCAGAAACCACACTCTTTGTGTGAAATTCCTCTAGATTTATCAATTTTTAAAGCTAGAGAGACAAGTTATCCACCTCTTGCTCTTGCAACCTGAAATTGTGAAATAGCCACAGTTTAAAATTTCAGTTTAAAAGGAGAAAATGGGAAGTACAGAGGAGTACTGGAAATAACTATCCTTGCCTCTGTCTCCTGGGTTCTTGGTTCCATCCTGCCTTTTAAAAATATATATATTTTTATTAACATATAATGTATTATTAGCTCCAGGGGTACGGTCTGTGAATCGTCTGGGTTACACACTTCACAGCCCTCACCATAGCACATATCCTCCCCAATTCCATAACCCAACCACACTCTCCCTCCTCCCCTACCCCTGGAAACCCTCAGGTTGTTTTGTGAGATTAGGAGTCTCTTATGGTTTGTCTCTGCCTGATCCCATCTTGTTTCTTTTTTCCTTCCCTACCCCCAAACCCCCCACTTAGCCTCTCAAATTCCTCATATCAGGGAATTGTCTTTCTCTGATTGACTTATTTTGCTCAGCATAATACCCTCTAGTTCCATCCACGTCATTGCAAATGGCTTTTGATGGCACAGTATTCCATATATATATATATATATATATATATATATATATATATATATATATATATATACACACCATATCTTCTTTATCCATTTGTCTGTTGACAGACATCTAGGTTCTTTCCATAGTTTGGCTATTGTGGACATTGCTGCTGTAAACATTTGGGTGAATGTGCCCCTTCAGATCACTACATTTGTATCCATAGGGTAAATACCCAGTAGTGTGATTGCTGGGTCATAGGGTAGCTCTATTTTCAACTTTTTGAGGCACCTCCATGCTATTTTCCAGAATGATTGCACCAGCTTGCATTCCCACGAACAGTGTAGGAGGGTTCCCCTTTCTCTGCATCCTTGCCAGCATCTGTCATTTCCTGACTGGTTAATGTTAGCCATTCTGACTGCTGTGAGGTGGTACCTCATTGTAGTTTTGATTTGTATTTCCCTGATGCTGAGTGATGTGGAGCACTTATTCCTGTGTTTTTTGGCCATCTGGATGTCTTCTTTGCAGAAATGTCTGTTCGTGTCCTCTGGCCACTTCTTGATTGGATTATTTGTTCTTTGGGTGTTGAGTTTGGTAAGTTCTTTATAGATTTTGGATACTAGCCCTTTATCTGATATGTCATTTGCGGATATCTTCTCCCATTCTGTGAGTTGTTCTGTCTGATTTTGTTGACTATTTCCTTTGCTGTGCAAAAGCTTTTGATCTTGATGAAGTCCCAGTAGTTCATTTTTGCCCTTGCTTCCCTTGCCTTTGGTGGTGTTTCTAGGAAGAAGTTGCTGAGTCTGAGGTCAAAGAGGTTGCTGCCTGTGTTCTCCTCAAGGATTTTGATGGATTCCTTTCTCACATTGAGGTCTTTCATCCATTTGGAGTCTATTTTTGTGTGTGGTGTAAGGAAATGGTCCAGTTTCATTGTTCTGCATGTGGCTGTCCAGTTTTCCCAACACCCTTTGTTGAAGAGACTGTCTTTTTTCCATTGGACGTTCTTTCCTGCTTCATTGAAGATTAGTTGACCATAGAGTTGAGAGTCTATTTCTGGGCTCTCTATTCTGTTCCACTGATCTAGATGTCTGTTTTTGTGCCAGTACCATACTGTCTTGATGAGGACAGCTTTGTGCTAGAGCTTGAAGTCTGGAATTGTGATGCCACCAACTTTGGTTTTCTTTTTCAACATTCCTTTGGCTATTCAAGGTCTTTTCTGGTTCCATATAAATTTTAGGATTATTTGTTCCATTTCTTTGAAAAAAAAATCGAAGGTATTTTGATAGGGATTGCATTAAATGTGTAGATTGCTTTAGGAAACATAGATATTTTCACAATATTTGTTCTTCCAATCCATGAACATAGAATGTTTTTCCACTTCTTTGTGTCTTCCTCAATTTCTTTCATGAGTACTTAATAGTTTTCTGAGTACAGTCTCTACAGACTCTTTGTCTCTTTTGTTAGATTTATTACTAAGTATCTTATGGTTTTGGGTACAACAGTAAATGGGATTGGCTCCTTAATTTTTCTTTCTTCTGTGTTGTTGTTGGTGTATAGAAATGCAACTGATTTCTGTGCATTGATTTTATATCCTGACTCTTAACTGAATTCCTGTACAAGTTCTAGCAGATTTGCAGTGGAGTCTTTTAGATTTTCCACATAAAGTATCATGTCATCTGCAAAGAGTGAGAGTTTTACTTCTTTGGTGATTCAGATGCCTTTAATTTCTTTTTGTTGTCTGGTTGCTGAGGCTAGGACTTCTAGTATTATGTTGAGTAGCAGTGGTGATAATGGACATTCCTGCCATATTTCTGACCTTAGTGGAAAAGCTCTCAGTTTTTCTCCAATGAGAATGATATTTGTTGTGGGTTTTTCATAGATAGCTTTGATGATGTTGAGGTATGTACCCTCTATCCCTACACTGTGAAGAAAGGATGCTGTACTTTGTCAAACGCTTTTCCAGCTTCTACTGAAAGTATCATATGGTTCTTGTTCTTTCTTTTATTAATGTATTGTATCACACTGGTTGATTTGCAGATGTTGAACCAACCTTGTAGCCCAGGAATAAAACCCACTTGGCCATGGTGAATAATCCTCTTAATGTACTGTTGGACCCTGTTGGCTAGTATTTTGGTGAGAATTTTTGCATCTGTGTTTATCAAGGATATTGGTCTGTAAATCTCCTTTTTGATGGGGTCTTTGGTTTTGGGATCAAGGTAATGCTGGTTTCATATTATGGGTTTGGAAGTTTTCATTCAATTTCTATTTTTTGGAACAGTTTCAGGAGAATAGGTATGAATTCTTCTTTAAACATTTGGTAGAATTCCCTTGGGAAGCCGTCTGGCCCTGGGCTCTTGCTTTTTTGGAGATTTTTGATGACTATTTCAATCTCCTTACTGGTTATGGGTCTGTTTAGGTTTTCTATTTCTTCCTGGTTCAGTTGTGGTAGTTTATATGTCTGTAGGAATGCATCCATTTCTTCCAGACTGTCAAATTTGCTGGCGTATAGTTGCTCATAATATGTTCTTGTAATTGTTTGTATTTCTTTGGTGTTGTTTGTGGTCTCTCCTCCTTCATTCACGATTTATTAATTTGGGTCCTTTCTCTTTTCTTTTGTTAAGTCTGGCCAGGGTTATATCAATCTTATTAATTCTTTCAAAGAACAAGCTCCTAGTTTCATTGATTTGTTCTTTTTTGTTTGTTTGTTTCTATTTCATTGATTTCTGCTCTGATCTTTATTATTTCTCTTCTTCTGCTGGGTTTAGGCTTTCTTTGCTGTTCTTTCTTCAGCTCTTTAGGTGTAGGGTTAGGTTGTGTATTTGAGACCTTTCTTGTTTCTTGAGAGAGGCTTTTATTGCTATACACTTTCCTCTCCAGACCATCTTTGCTGTATCCCGAAGGTTTTGAACCGTTGTGTTTTCATTTTCTTTTGTTTCCATGAATTTTTAAAAATTCTTTAATTTCTTGGTTGACCCATTCATTCTTTAGTAGGATGCTCTTTAGCCTTCATGCGTTTGAGTTCTTTCCAACTTTCCTCTTGTGGTTGAGTTTCAAAGCATTGTTGTCTGAAAAACTTGTGGTAGTTTCAAAGCATTGTTGTCTGAAAATATGCAGGGATGATCCCAATCTTTTGGTACTGGTGAAACCTGATTTGTGACCCAGGATGTGATCTATTCTGGAGAATGTTCCATGTACACTAGAGAAGAATGTGTATTCTGTTGCTTTCAGATGGAATGTTCTGAATCTATCTGTGTTGTCCATCTGGTCCAGTGCGCCATTTAAGGCCTTCATTTCCTTGTTGATCTTTGCTTAGATGATCTGTCCATTTCAGTGAGGGGGTTGTTAAAGTCCCCTACTGTTATTGTATTATTGTCAATGTGTTTCTTTGATTTTGTTATTAATTGGTTTATATAGTTGTCTGCTCCCATGTTAGAGGCAGAGATATTTAAAATTGTTAGATCTTCTTGTTGGACAGACCATTTAAGTATGATATAGTATCCTTCCTCACTACTTATTATAGTCTTTGGCTTAATATCTAATTTATCTGATATAAGGATTGCCACCCCAGCTTTCTTTTGATGTCCATTAGCATGGTAAATTATTTTCCACACTTTCACTTTAAATCTGGAGGTGTCTTTAGGTCTAAAATGGGTTTCTTATAGAGAGCATATTGATGGGTTTTGTTTCTTTAATCCATTTTGATACCCTGTGTCTTTTGATTGGGGCCTTTAGCCCATTTACATTCAGGGTAACTATTGAAAGATATGAATTTAGTGTCATTGTATTGCCTGTAAGGTGACTTTTACTGTATATTGTCTCTTTTCCTTTCTGGTCTACTACTTTTAGCTCTCTCTTTGCTTAGAGGACCCCTTTCAATAAGGCTGGTTTTGTGTTTACAAATTCTTTTAGTTTTTGTTTGTCCTGGAAGCTTTTTATCTCTCCTTCTATTTTCAATGATAGCCTAGCTGGATATAGTATTCTTGGCTGCATGTTTTTCTCTTAGTGCTCTGAATATATCATGCCAGTTCTTTCTGGCCTGCCAGGTTCTGTGACTAAGTCTGCTGCCAATCTAATATTTTTACCATTGTATGTTACAGACTTCTTGTCCTGGGCTGCTTTCAGGATTTCCTCTTTGTCTCTAATACTTTTAAGTTTTACTATTAGATGTCAGGGTGTGGACCTATTTTTATTGATTTTGAGTGGGGTTCTCTGAGCCTCCTTGATTTTGATGCTTGTTCCCTTTGCCATATTAGGGAAATTCTCTACAATAACTCACTCTAATAAACCTGCCTTCCTCTCTCTTTCTTCTTCTAGAATCCCAATTATTCTTATTATCATTTTGTCTTATGGTATCTCTTGAATTCTCCCTCATGGTCCAGTAGTTGTTTGTCTCTCTTTTGCTCAGCTTCTTTATTCTCCATCATTTGGACTTCCATATAACGAATTCTCTCTTTTGCCTCATTTATCTTAGCAGTAAGAGCTTCCATTTTTTATTGCACCTCATTAATAGATTTTTTGATTTCAGTTTGGTTAGATTTTAGTTCTTTTATTTCTCCAGAAAGTGTTTCTCTAATATCTTCTGTGTCTTTTGTGAGCCCAGCTATCACCTTGAGAATTTTCATTCTCAACTCTAGATCTGACATATTACCAATGTCCATATTGATTAGGTCCCTAGCCTGTGGTACTGCCTCTTGTTCTTTTTTTTTTTTTTTTTTTTTTTTTTGTGGTGAGTTTTTCCATCTTGTCATTTTATCCAGATAAGAATATGTGAAGGAGAGAATAAAATACTAAAAGTGTGGTAAAGACCCCAGGAAAATTTACACTAATCAAATCAGAAGAGACCCCAAATTGGGGGAGATGAAATGGGGTAAGAAAAAGTTAAAAAAATTTTTTAATGAAAAATATACATATATTAGACTGGTGAATAGGACAGAGCCACCCACTTGATTTTGGGTGTATTTTGGTCTCTTAGAAAAAACTACCTCCCAAAATTTTAAAGAAAGAAAAACTTATATATATATAAAAAATAATGGTAAACACAATGAAGGGATAGAATATGACTGTAAAGATGAAAATTTAAAAAAAATTCTAAAAAAGGAATTGATAATATAAGTTGGTTGGAAAAAGAAAGAAAAAAAGTGGAGAGAATTTTCTCAGGCTGGAGACTAGAACAAAGCCCTGTGCTAGATTTAGGGTATATTTTGATCTATTAGAAGAAACTGTATCCCAAAATTTTTTAGAAGAGAAAACCCTGTATATGTATAAAAAATAAAGGTTGATAAAATGAAAGATAAAATATGACTATAATAATGAAGGTTTAAAAGGATTTTTTTTTTTTTTTAGGAGCACCTGGGTGGCTCAGTGGGTGAAAGCCTTTGCCTTTGGCTCAGTCATGATCCCAGGGTCCTGTGATCAAGCCCCATATCAGGCTCTCTGCTTGGTGGGGAGCCTGCTTACCCCTCTCTCTCTCTGCCCGCCTCTCTGCCTACTTGTGATCTCTGTTTGTCATATAAATAAATAAAATCTTTAAAAAAAATGATTTTTTTTAAAAAAGGTTGGTTTTGTTAAGATAAACTCATTAAAAAAAGTTAAAAGAGGAAAGAGAAAAAATTTAAAAAATTAGAATAAGAAAAAAATAAAATTAAAAAGAATTAATTAACTTTATAAGACTAAAGAATCATGGGGAGAAAACCATGAATTCTATGCTTTGCTTTCCCCTCCTCTGGGATTATATTCCTCCTCTGGAATTCCACTGTTCTCCTTGATCAGTGAACTTGGTCTTGGCTGGATGTTCTTGATGACCTTCTGGGGTAGGGACCTGTTGTAGTGATTCTCAGATTTCTTTGCTGGGGCGAAATTGCACCATCCTTGCCAGGGGCTGGGCTAAGGAATCTGCTCAGGTTTGCTGTCCATTGCTTTTGTTTCTTGAATGCTTTCTGTAGATCTCTGGAGGATGGGAATGAAAATGGCAGCTTCCCAATATCTGGTCTGGAGGAGCCAAGAGCTCGGGGCCCCACTCCTCAGGGCGCCCTTGGAGAAAAGCACTCAATCAGTCCCATCTCCCTTGTGTCCAGCCATGCTCTGAGCTCACCCAGCCTGTGACTGAGTGTTTCTGTCTCTGGAGCACAGCCATGTTTGGAGTCTCCAAACCTAGCAGATTCCTGCCTCCAGAGGAGGAAAGTGGGTTTCCCCAGATCTGCCACTTGTTGGGTCCCTTCTCAAAGAACAGTGGTCTGACTGTGCTGCCGATCACAGTTTAAGGTAACCCCAAGCTGAGAGCTCACTCCCCACCTAAATCTCTGTAGCCAGCTTCCCTGCTCTGAAACCTGCAAGCTCTGCTACATTCAGACACCCCCGATCCTTCTGTGACCCCTTGGGACCTGAGACCACACTTCCCTATGAGGGCCCCACCCAACTTAGCCTCTGGAGTGGTGTCCCTCAGTGGAGCAGACTTCTAAAAGTTCAAATTTTGTACTCTGTTCCTCCACCGGTTGCTGGGAGCCAGCCCCTCCCCCCGCAGTCTATCTTCCTGTCACTTTGGATTCACTTCTCCGCAGGTTCTACCTTTCAGAAAGTGGTCAATTTTCTGTTTCTAGAATGGCTGCTCTTCTTCTCTTTGATCTCCTGTTGGGTTTGTAGGTGTTCGGAATGTTTGATAGCTATCTAGCTGAACTCCTGCAACTTGATGTCATCTCAGTCTGCTACTCCTCTGCCATCTTTTTTTTTTTTTTTTTTTTTAAAGATTTTATTTATTTATTTGACTGACAGAGATCACAGGCAGGCAGAGAGAGAGGGGGATACAGGCTCTCAGATGAG
Organism: Mustela lutreola; assembly: GCF_030435805.1. Taxonomy (NCBI): domain Eukaryota; kingdom Metazoa; phylum Chordata; class Mammalia; order Carnivora; family Mustelidae; genus Mustela; species Mustela lutreola. The sequence goes on along the minus strand of NC_081296.1, from coordinate 116,430,693 downwards.
CAGAGAGCCCAATGCGGAGCCACCCAGATGCCCCACTTCTCTGCCATCTTGACTCCTCCCTATTCCATTCTGCCTTTTTAAATGGAAGGACATGTTTGCAGATTAATAATCCCATTAGCCTGCTTCCTGCAAGTAGGATTTTATGAGTCCAAATATCTCTTTTCTTGGTAGAATTTCTATTCCTTTCAGCCCAACCCAGCAGTGTTTTTCTGAGATAACTTTCTCAAAAATTTTTTGGGTCTTCCATGGATTTCAGTGGAGTTCATTTCATTAACAAAAGCCACACCACCTTACAGATCTTTCTGAGATAAGCTCTTTTCTACCTTGTGCTTCTGCTGAGATGACTTAGGATAAGGCTCCTAAACTTCCCACCAACACTTTGATTTGATTAAGAGGATCTGTGAGATATACCCTTAATATATTGAGAGGACCCTTTATGTGATTCTGTTTTTCTGATTTGTCTTGAGATTTTAACAAAAGGTTGGACAGTCAAACTCTTGGTTTTTTCCTCCATGCCACATTTTCCTGACAGTGCAAGGAAGCCATTCCCATTTGCCACTTAAGAAGTCTAATAATTTTCAGAATCATTAAGTGCTTTTCTTTATGTAATGGTTTTCTCTCAATTTGTCTGTCTTTCTGTGCATTTTAATATAAGCAACAGTAAGAAATCAGATGGTGCCTTCTTCACTTTGCTTGGAAATATCTTTAGCTAAATAATCAAGGTCATTACTTACATCTTCTGCTTTATATTTTGCTGCAGAAGACAACTTTGCTAAGCTCTCCGCCACTACAAGGCAAGCATTTCATTTTCCTCCCATTTCCAATATAATGTTCCTTACTTCCTTCTAAGACTTTACCAGCAGTGTCCTCAAAATTCCTTCTACAAACAGTTTATTGGAGCCGATTCAGATTTTGTCTGTCATGTTCTTCAAAATTCTTCCAGTATCCACACAGTTCCAAAGCCATTCTTATATTTTTAGGTATTGGTTGCAGGAGCTGCCCACTGCCACATACCAATCTATATGGAGAGGTTTTATGTATGTCTCCCAAGCTGAGTTAAGGAAAGTTGAGAGTTGGCTCACTTTCATTCCCAAAGTGTTTAGTGAATGCTTAGCATACTTCAGCAACGTGTTATGTATAAGAAAAACTATCTGATGGTGGTTGTCTGGGAAATATTGATGCTATTGTCCTGACCATGTTATTCCATTATAATAGACAGATTTCTTTTTCTGCACATTTATATGCTTGTGGGATTCAATATCTTTTTGCTGAGTGAGTAGGGCAAATTTCCTTGAGGCAAAGCCACTGGGTAGAGATTCTAGGCTTGGGGTTTCTAGAAAATATTAGCAACAAGGACACTGTGTAAGAGTGGCTTAGAGGGTATTAGGGATGGAACATGTGATGATGGGTTTGTGCTTTGTGATCTCCAACCCATCACAAAGCATGGATCCCCCCAGCAAGCTATTGGGCCACTGCCTTCATGTTTCCTCCAGCAGTCTGACCTTTGAGTAGGATGAGCAGTTCCTGTGATGGCTGTCCCCTGGGGTGGGAGCTGGTGTTCCAAACCATCCTGACACATGATAAAGAAGCATCAGGCTAGAAAGCCCCCCAGCAACTCTGTTCTGTTTCTAATGAGTCAAGATGGCAGTGGGATTCCATGATGTGTTCCACTTCGGGAATACACCCAGAGGCCTTGGGATCATACCTAGGGGCTTCCATTAGCTCAAGAATACTGTTTGGCATTCATGCTTGGTCCATACTAATCTGGAGTATTTCTGGTAGCAAATTCCAAGATGACAAATCTATAGACATTTGAGTGCCCTAAGGATCATGTCTGTCTAACTCAGTCTGTACTGCATGAACTTAATTCAACATGATCTTATGAGTGCCATGGGCAAGTCCTTATATCTTGGTGTCCTTATAACTGAGTTGATCGAGTGAATCATTCTTCTGCATGGGAAATTGCTATTGTGTGTTCAGCTCCTATCCTTATAGATGTTTCCATTTCCTCTAGGTCAATATATTCCTCAGTCCCAGTCAGGTTCTTGTTCTCCATTCATGTAAGTATATTCTCTTTGTCTTTTGAAAGATTATTTTTTCTTCTTGTCTATTAGGAAAACTCTCTCAATTATGGGAGGCCCTGTTCTTGTAATTACCTCCAGGAGCTCTTGTCTAACTTTCTAACCAATTTTAATTGAACTTATAATCTATTTTCCTTTTTAGGTGGATAAGAGGCAGGGTTCCCAGGTACAGGATTGAATGGTAACAATAATTATAGTTGATGTGAGAAACAGCCAGTCCTAGAGTCTCTTGCTAAGTAGAAAATGCCAATTTTTTTTTTTAAAAGATTTTATTTATTTATTTGACACAGAAAGGGAGATCACAAGTAGGCAGAAAGGTAGGCAGAGGGAGATGGGAAGCAGGCTCCCAGGGAGCCTGATGTGGGGCTTGATCCCAGGACCCTGAGATCATGACCTGAGCCAAAGGCAGAGGATAAACCCACTGAGCCACCCAGGCACTCCAGAAAATGACAATTCTTTATGGAAAAAAAAAGATTTATAAAGGTAATTCTTATTTTATTCATTATTTTGGAGTAGGTTCCATTCAAGTCAAATTGTACATTATTTTTGATTATCAATCAAAATCCAGAGGCAAAAAAAAGGATAAGCGGTCTTGATAGAGGCAAGCACACTGTTTCCTCATCCCTGACAGTCTCCTTTCAAGGACACTTCAGCTCCTCTCTCTTTTCTTTATCTATGGTGTAGTGAGTTAAATGGTGTCCCCCAAATATATGTCCAACCCGAATCTGAATGTGACAAGAATTCAGATGTGACCTCATTTGGAATAGGTCTTTGCAGATGTAATTAAGTTAAGAATCTTAAGATGAGATCATCCTGGATTTGGAGTAGGTTCTAAAACAAATGTCAGGTCCCCTTAGAAGAGAAAGGCAGAGCAAGAAAGAGACACAGACACAAACGCACAAACACACAGAGAAGGTGATGTGAAGACAGATACAGAGATTGGAGAGAAGCGATTCCAAGCCACGGAATACCAAGGATTGCTGGTGGCCTTTAGAATCTAGGAAAGGGGCATGGAATGGGCCCTCAGAAAGAACCAATCCTACTAACACCTTGATTTTGGACTTTTGGCCTCCAGAATCATGAAAGGATAAATTGCTGGTTTGTGGTAATTCATTCTAAACAGCACTAGGAAACAAACACATACAGCAGGCAGCAGGGATGTGGTATATGACTATTTGCAGTATCTTTTAATATCATGAGATAATCCTGGATTCCCTTCAAGAGAGAGACTAGGGGACTAGAGGATGATTTGGAGCTGATGTTCTGGGTCCAGAATGGCTATTGTGAGGCCTTTGAAGTCAAAGAAGGCCAAGACAGGGACTGGAGGTCTTCTGGCCCAGTTACAACAGGCACTTCGCTGAAGTCGGATCAGAGGAGTGTACTTCTGTCATGTGAAACCAGTCCATGCTGACAATTAACACTTGCTGGGACAAGATTTTTTGGTGCTTAGATAAACATAAGGAGATTTATGCAGATTGTTCTCTCCTAGGCAGTACTGTAGGCCTACAGTAGCCAAGCCCATTCTGGGTATATGTGGATTAAGAAAACTGGCCTATGCTGTGGAAAATAGTATAGTTGTTCCCCCAAAATATCACCATACAATCCAGCAATTCGACTTCTGGATTTTGATATACTCCAAAGAATTGAAAGGGAGGGGGGTCTGTGAGATATTTGTACACAGGTTTATAGCAACATTATTCACAATAGCCAAAATGTGAAAGCAACCCAAGGATCCATCCACAGATGAGTGGATAAGGAGAAAGTGGTATGCACATACAATGGAGTAGTCAACCTTAAGTAAGAAGGAAATTCTGACACATGCTACAATAGAGTTGAACCTTCAGAACATTTTGCTAAATGAAATAAGCTAGTCATAAAAAGACAATAATGTGTAATTCCATATAAATGAGATACTTATACTATGAAAGTTATATTTGAGATTTCTATTGGTTCTTAAGGTACTGTATTACTATAAACTTCTCTCTTATAACCATGTTTGCTGCATCCTAAAGATTTTGGACTATTGGGTTTTCTTTTTTCCCCTTAACATATAATGTATTATTTGTTTCAGGTGTACAGTTCTGTGAATCATCAGTCTTACACAATTCACAGCACTCACCATAGCACATACCCTCCCCAATGTCCATCTCCCAGCCACCCTATTTCCCCATCCCCCAAGCCCCCTTTAGCAACCCTCACTTTGTCTCCTGAGATTAGGATTCTCATATAATTAGACTCCCTCCCCAGTCCCATCTTGTTTCATTTTTCCCTTCCTTTCCCCCACAACCTCATGCCCTGCCTCTCAAATTCCTCATATTAGAGAGATCATATAATTTTCTTTCTCTATTGACTTATTTCGCTTAGCATAATACCTTCTAGTTCTATTCATGTCATTGCAAATGGCAAGATTTCATTTTTTGACAGCTGCATATTATTCCATCATATATATATATATATATGATGGAATAAGAAATATATATAAAACACATCTTCTTTATCCATTCACCTGTTGATGGACATCTAGATTCTTTCCATAGTTTGGCTATTGTGGACATTGCTACTATAGACATTTGGATGAACATGCCCTGTTGGATCACTACATTTGTATCTTTAGGGTAAATACCCAGTAGTGTGATGCTGGGTCATAGGGTAGCTCTACTTTCAATTTTTTGAAGCACCTCCATGCTGTTTTCCAGAGTGATTGCACCAGCTTGCATTTCCACGAACAGTGTAGGAGGGTTCTTCTTTCTCCGCGTCCTTGCTGGCATCTGTCATTTCCTGACTGGTTAATGTTAGCCATTCTGACTGCTGTGAGGTGGTACCTCATTGTGGTTTTGATATATATTTTCCTGATGCTGAGTGATGTGGAGCACTTATTCATGTGTCTGTTGGCCACCCAGATGTCTTCTTTGCAGAAATGTCTGTTCATGTCCTCTGGCCACTTCTTGATTGGATTATTTGTTCTTTGGGTGTTGAGTTTGGTAAGTTCTTTATAGATTTTGGATACTAGCCCTTTATCTGATATGTCATTTGCGGATATCTTCTCCCATTCTGTGAGTTGTTCTGTCTGATTTTGTTGACTATTTCCTTTGCTGTGCAAAAGCTTTTGATCTTGATGAAGTCCTAGTAGTTCTTTTTGCCCTTGCTTCCCTTGCCTTTGGTGGTGTTTCTAGGAAGAAGTTGCTGAGTCTGAGGTCAAAGAGGTTGCTGCCTGTGTTCTCCTCAAGGATTTTGATGGATTCCTTTCTCACATTGAGGTCTTTCATCCATTTGGAGTCTATTTTTGTGTGTGGTGTAAGGAAATGGTCCAGTTTCATTGTTCTGCATGTGGCTGTCCAGTTTTCCCAACACCCTTTGTTGAAGAGACTGTCTTTTTTCCATTGGACGTTCTTTCCTGCTTCATTGAAGATTAGTTGACCATAGAGTTGAGAGTCTATTTCTGGGCTCTCTATTCTGTTCCACTGATCTAGATGTCTGTTTTTGTGCCAGTACCATACTGTCTTGATGAGGACAGCTTTGTGCTAGAGCTTGAAGTCTGGAATTGTGATGCCACCAACTTTGGTTTTCTTTTTCAACATTCCTTTGGCTATTCGAGGTCTTTTCTGGTTCCATATAAATTTTAGGATTATTTGTTCCATTTCTTTGAAAAAAAATCGAAGGTATTTTGATAGGGATTGCATTAAATGTGTAGATTGCTTTAGGAAACATAGATATTTTCACAATATTTGTTCTTCCAATCCATGAACATAGAATGTTTTTCCACTTCTTTGTGTCTTCCTCAATTTCTTTCATGAGTACTTAATAGTTTTCTGAGTACAGTCTCTACAGACTCTTTGTCTCTTTTGTTAGATTTATTACTAAGTATCTTATGGTTTTGGGTACAACAGTAAATGGGATTGGCTCCTTAATTTTTCTTTCTTCTGTGTTGTTGTTGGTGTATAGAAATGCAACTGATTCCTGTGCATTGATTTTATATCCTGACACTTTACTGAATTCCTGTATGAATTCCAACAGTTTTGGAGTGGAGTCTTTTGGGTTTTCCACATAAAGTATCATGTCATCTGCAAAGAGTGAGAGTTTTATTTCTTCTGTGCTGATTTGGATGCCTTTTATTTCTTTTTGTTGTCCATTTGCTGAGGCTAAGACGTCTAATACTATGTTGAATAGCAGTGGTGATAGTGGACAGCCTTGCCGTGTTCCTGACCTTAGGGTAAAAGCTCTCAGTTTTTCCCCATTAACAATGATATTCACTGTGGGTTTTTCATAGATGGCTTTTATGATTTTGTGGTATGTACCCTCCATCGCTACACTGTGAAGAGTTTTTTTTCTTTTTTTTTTTTGACACCGTGAAGAGTTTTGATTGAGAAAGGATACTGTACTTTGTCAAATGCTTTTTCAGTATCTATTGAGAATATCAGATGGTTCTTGTTCTTTCTTTTATTAATGTATTGTATCACATTGGTTATTTGCAGATGTTGAACCAACCTTGTAGCCCAGGAATAAATCCCACTTGGTCGTGGTGAATAATCCTCTTAATGTACTGTTGGCTATTGGCTGGTATTTTGGTGAGAATTTTTGCATCCATCTTGACCAGGGATATTGGTCTGTAATTATTCTTTTTGAGGGATCTTTGGTTTTGGGATCAAGGTAATGCTAGTTTCATAAAATGAGTTTGGAAGTTTTCCTTCCATTTCTATTTTTTGGAACAGTTTCAGGAGAATAGGTATGAATTCTTCTTTAAATGTTTGGTAGAATTTCCTTGGGAAGCCATCTGGCCCTGGGCTCTTGCTTTTTTGGAGATTTTTGATGACTGTTTCAATCTTCTTACTGGTTATGAGTCTGTTTAGGTTTTCTATTTCTTCCTGGTTCAGTTGTAGTAGTTTATATGTCTGTAGGAATGCATCCATTTCTTCCAGACTGTCAAATTTGCTGGCGTATAGTTGCTCATAATATGTTCTTGTAATTGTTTGTATTTCTTTGGTGCTGTTTGTGGTCTTTCCTCCTTCATTCACAATTTATTAATTTGGGTCCTTTCTCTTTTCTTTTTGTTAAGTCTGGCCTGGGTTATATCAATCTTATTAATTCTTTCAAAGAACCAGCCCCTAGTTTCATTGATTTGTTCTACTTTTTTGTTTGTTTCTATTTCATTGATTTCTGCTCTGATCTTTATTATTTCTCTTCTCCTGCTGGGTTTAGGCTTTCTTTGCTGTTCTTTCTTAAGCTCTTTAGGTGTAGGATTAGGTTGTGTATTTGAGACCTTTCTTGTTTCTTGAGAGAGGCTTTTATTGCTATACACTTTCCTCTCCAGACCATCTTTGCTGTATCCCGAAGGTTTTGAGCCATTGTGTTTTCATTTTCTTTTGTTTCCATGAATTTTTAAAAATTCTTTAATTTCTTGGTTGACCCATTCATTCTTTAGTAGGATGCTCTTTAGCCTTCATGCGTTTGAGTTCTTTCCAACTTTCCTCTTGTGGTTGAGTTTCAAAGCATTGTTGTCTGAAAAACTTGTGGTAGTTTCAAAGCATTGTTGTCTGAAAATATGCAGGGATGATCCCAATCTTTTGGTACCGGTGAAACCTGATTTGTGACCCAGGATGTGATCTATTCTGGAGAATGTTCCATGTGCACTAGAGAAGAATGTGTATTCTGTTGCTTTCAGATGGAATGTTCTGAATCTATCTGTGTTGTCCATCTGGTCCAGTGCGCCATTTAAGGCCTTCATTTCCTTGTTGATCTTTGCTTAGATGATCTGTCCATTTCAGTGAGGGGGTTGTTAAAGTCCCCTACTGTTATTGTATTATTGTCAATGTGTTTCTTTGATTTTGTTATTAATTGGTTTATATAGTTGTCTGCTCCCATGTTAGAGGCAGAGATATTTAAAATTGTTAGATCTTCTTGTTGGACAGACCATTTAAGTATGATATAGTATCCTTCCTCACTACTTATTATAGTCTTTGGCTTAATATCTAATTTATCTGATATAAGGATTGCCACCCCAGCTTTCTTTTGATGTCCATTAGCATGGTAAATTATTTTCCACACTTTCACTTTGGATCTGGAGGTGTCTTTAGGTCTAAAATGGGTTTCTTATAGAGAGCATATTGATGGGTTTTGTTTCTTTAATCCATTTTTGATACCCTGTGTCTTTTGATTGGGGCCTTTAGCCCATTTACATTCAGGGTAACTATTGAAAGATATGAATTTAGTGTCATTGTATTGCCTGTAAGGTGACTTTTACTGTATATTGTCTCTGTTCCTTTCTGGTCTACTACTTTTAGCTCTCTCTTTGCTTAGAGGACCCCTTTCAATATTCCTTGTAGGGCTGGTTTAGTGTTTACAAATTCTTTTAGTTTTTGTTTGTCCTGGAAGCTTTTTATCTCTCCTTCTATTTTCAATGATAGCCTAGCTTGAAATGGTACTCTTTGCACATATTTTTCTCACTTAATGTTCTGAATATACCATATTAGTCCTTTCTGGCCTGCCAGGTTCTCTGTGGATAGGTCTGCTGCCAATCAAATATTTCTACCATTGTATGTTTCTAAGACTTGTAAATTTTACTATTAGATGATGGGGCATTGATTTATTTTTGTTAATTTTGAGGGGGTTCTCTGTGCCCCCTGGATTTTGATGCTTGTTCCCTTTGCCAAATTAGTGAAATTCTGTGCTATAATTTGCTCCAACATACCTTCTGCCCCCCACTTTCTTCTTTGTCTGGGATCCCAATTATTCTAATATTGTTTTGTCTTCTGGTATCACTTATCTCTTGAATTCTCCCCTCATGGTCCAGTAGTTGCTTATATCTCTTTTTCTAAGCTTCTTTATTCTCCATCATTTGCTCTTCCATATCACTAATTCTCTCTTCTGCCTCATTTATCCTAGCAGTAAGAGCCTCCATTTTTTATTGTACCTCATTAATAGCTTTTTTGATTTCAACTTGGTTAGATTTTCATTCTTTTATTTCCCCAGAAAGGGATTTTGTTTTTCTAGAAAGGGATTCTCTAGTATCTTTTATGTTGTTTTTCAAGCCCAGCAAACATCTTTATAACCATCATTCTGAACTTTAGTTCTGACATCTTATTAATGTCTGTATTGATTAGATCACTAGCTGTCAGTACTTCCTCTTGTTTTTTTTTGAAGTGAGTTTTTCCACCTTGTCATTTTATCCAGAGAGGAATAGGTGAATGATAGAACAAAATACTAAAACGGTAGTGGTGTCCTCATAAAAATATACACTAACCAAGTCAGAAGAGACCTGAAACCAGGGGAGAAGAAAGGAAAAAAAAGGTATATGTAAAAAGTGTATATATATATATATATATATATATATATATATATATATAGGCTGGTGAATAAAACAGAGCCATACACTTGATTTTGGGTGCATTTTAGTCTGTTAGAAAAAAATTGCCTCCCAAATTTTAAAGAAAGAAAAACTTATATATATACAAAAAATAAGGTTAAATACAATGAAGGGATAGAATATGACTGTAACAAAGATTAAAAATATTTTTAAAAGGTATTAATAAGACAAAATAATTTTTAAAAAGGTTAAAATAGGAAAGAGAAAAAAATTTTAAAAATAGAATAAGAAAAAAATAAAATTAAAAAATTTATCTTTGAAAGACTAAAGAAGCATGGGAAAAAAGCCATGAATTCTATGTGTTGCTTTCCCCCTGGCTCTGGAGTTCTGCAGTTCTCATTGATTGGTAGACTTGGTCTTGGCTGGATGATCTTCTGAGGGAGGGGCCTGTTTCAGTGATTCTCAAATGTCTTTGCCCAAGGCGGAATTATACTGCCCTTTCCAGGGGCCAGGCTAAGTAATCTGCTCTGGTTTGCTCTGGGGAGCTTTTGTTCCCTAAACACTTTCCATACAGCTTTGGAGTAAGGGTATGAAAATGGTGGCCTCCCAATCTCTCACCCGGAGGAGCCAAAAACTTGGGACCCCAGTCCTCAGTGCACCCTCAGAGAAAAGCAGTCAATCACTCCCATCTCCCTGGTCTCCAGCTGCACTCTGAGCTCACCCAGCCTGTGACCGAGTGTTTCTAGCTCTGGTGCATGGCCCTGTTTGTAGTCTCCAAACACAGCAGATTCCTGCCATGCCCTCCAGCACCACTTCTCCCAGATCTCCCTAGATTTGCTACTTGTGGGATCTCTACTTGAAGAGTAGTGGCCCAACTGTTCCTCGGATCACAGTTTAAGGTAACCCTGAGCTGAGAGATCTCTCCTAGGATCTGTCTTTTTTTTTTTTTTTTTAAGATTATTTATTTGTCAGAGAGAGAGAGAGAGAGAGAGAGAGAGAATAAGCAGGTGGGGAGAGGGTGGGGGCTGGCAGGCAGAGGGAGAAGCAGACTTCCTGCTGAGCAAGGACCCTCATGTGGGACTCATTCCAGGACCCTGGGATCATGACCCTAGTTAAAGGCAGATGCATAATCACTGTGACACCCAGGCATCCCGTGGGTCTGTCTTTGCAGCCAGCTCCCCGCCTCCAATACTTGGGAATTCTGCCATACTCAGACACCCCCATTGTTTCTGTTACCCCAAGTGACCTGAGACCACACTGTCCCAAAGAGGGTTCCACCCCCCTGCTTAGCCTCTGTAGTGATGTCCTTCAGTAGAGCCGAATACTAAAAGTTCTGGTTTTGTGCTCCACTGCTCTACTGCTTGCCGGGATCTGCTCCACCCCCTCCCCCCATGGTCTCTCTTCCCATTTGAGGACTCAGATTCACTTCTCTGCATGTCTTACCTTCCAGAAAGTGGTCACTTTTCTGTTCCTAGAGTTGGGCTATTCTTTTCTTTGATCTCCTGTCGAGTTTGTAGGTGTTCAGAATGGTTTGATAGCTGAATTCCTGGGACCTATTGAAATGAAGGTCTCCTACTCCTTGCCATTTTGCTCCTCTCCCAGACTATTGTGTTTTCATTTAATTTTTGAATTCTTTGTTGACCCATTCATTGTTTAATAGCATGTTATCTAAATTCCATGTATGTGTGCTCTTTCTAGATTTTTTTCTTATAGTTTATTTCTAGTTATATAGTGTTGTGTTCAGAAAAAGTGCATGGTATGACTTCAATTTTCTTGAATTTGTTGAGACTTGTTTTGTGGCCTAATTTGTGATCTCTTCTTGGAGAGTGCAAGTTCTTTTCATGTGCACTTGAAAAGAATGTGTATTCTGTTGTTTTAGGATGGAATGTTCTGAATATGTCTGTCATATCCATCTGGTCCAGTGTGTCATTCAAAGCCACCATTTCCTTGCTGATTTTCTGTTTGGATGATCTGTCCATTGATGGAAGTAGGCTGTTAAAGTCCCCTATTGTTATTATATTACTATGGATTAATTCCTTTATGTTCATTATTAACTGTTTTATGTACCTGGGAGCTCCAATGTCGGATACATAAACATCTACAGTTGTTATATCTTCTTGTTGGATTGTCCCCTTTATTATTGTATAGTGTCCTTTGCCTCTTGTTACTAAACTAGTCAAAATTATAGAGACTCAAAACAGATTGGTGGTTGTCAGGATGCTGGGGAGAGGGAGAAATATGGAGTTATTGTTTAATGGGTATGAAGTTTCAGTTTTATAAGATGAAAAGAGTTATGGTGGTAGTTGCATGGCAGTATGAACATACTTTAGACCACTGAGCAGTACGCTTAACAATGGTAAGGTGGTAAATTTTGTATAATATGTATGTTTCCATGATAAAATAATTGGAAAAAAGAAAAAAGAAACATTGGACTAATGCCGTGGCAGAGTCCCTTTTAGCTCTGAGTGGGTATAACTTTATGAGACCGAAGTTGGGAGCTAGTTTATTTGACATTTATCAGTCAGGGCTCTCTACAAACAAGGGCACATCTAGATCCTTACAGGATAAAAATTAATTGGAAATAGCTAATCTTAATAGAAAAGAGGGAAAGAATATCTATTCCTGGTCACCTGTTATGGAGAATCTATCGACTTTCACTAATGATATCATCAGAGCTGCCAGAGAATCTGCATTTTAGTTGGGGACAAGTTTGTGGAGGTGCTTTCTTCACTGAGACAGAATAAGATGCTAAATGGAGGGGAGAAAAACTCACTCATGTCCATGAGACCTGGGTTCCAATTTTGGCTGTGCTACTGATTTCTATTTGGTATACATTCTTTGGGTTTTTGACTGCCAACATCTCAATCCCCTACCTATTCATGGGAAAATCCACAGAGCTCATCTCCTGCCACTTTCCTGGGCTTTAGGATCTGGAGTGATGCCTCTAGAAGATGCAAACTTTCATAATTCTGTAATGAGGACTCCACTGTGCGCATCTGGTGTCCAATGGGGGAGGCCCAAGCAGAGCTAGTCAATGTTACAGTGTTTGTGGTGGCCTGTGACTAGTGTCTCCCTAACCAGGTCATTCTTATTCTGGTTGATATCTGAGCCTGGCCTCCAGCCTTGCTTCTCTTTCCACTTAAGTCCATCAGAGTTGGTTTCTCTTGTTTGCACAATTATACAATTATTGCTAGCATTCAGTTTCAAATTAAACTCCTTGGAGTTCTAGGAGGAATGATTGGAAACTAAGGAATCACATTTTTGGTTGTGGGGTTAGAATACAAGTATGCTTATACTTTCTTCCTGTCCAGGAAGTGAAAGGCTGGGTTTAAGAAGCCATCCTGTATGTGTTCAGTTATTGGTTACAGCATGGTTTGGGGTAGCAGAAGACTGGAAGCAACAGGGTATTACATATGGAAGTTACTATTGCATACCATGCAGCTAGTAATGAAGGATGAGGGAAATCTCTAAGAACTGATAAATTGAGATCTCCAAAATAAGTCATTGGGTGAAAAAAGCAGTATTAAAGAGAGTTTATACAGTATACTTACCTTTTTTTTGGTAATAAAAAAGAGGGAAATAAGATATATTTGCCTAATGATATATTGGAAGGACAAGTAAGAAATTAACACAAGTGGTTACCTTTCTGGGTAAGAGCCAATGGGACAGGAGAAAGACTTTCACTATTGGTTTGCTTTTGAAATAATGTAAATATGTTAATTTTTTAAGAAAAGGAAAAGACATAAGATTTAGGTTCTTTTTCTCCAAATACAACATATATGATATATAAATAAAATCAATCAGTTATCTATCTGGAATATTTTTTTAATTTGGTCTGGTAATTTGTTCTTGTAGTTACAGTAAAGCCCTTGAGAAGATGGATGACCTGAATAAAGAAAGAGCAAGGAGCAAAGCCAGAGCATACATAACATTTGACCCCAAAGCACACTAAAGCATTTGAATTTTATGCCAAGAGCAATCCAAAATTCCTGAAGGGGGTTAAAAAGGGGAAAGACTGAAAACAATTTCTATCTAGCACTTTGTGCTGCTCAATTTTTTTTTCCATTCACTGAGTAAACTAAAATTTTTGGTAGCTCCCAATACCATATCACAATCCTTGTAATGTATTGCCCATATTACAGGGCAATACATTTTTTGAAATTTATATATAATCCAATACTGTTAACAGACTAATCATCTAAGGTAAAAACCATTCTTTCAACTAAAACAGCTTTTCTTAAAAACTACAGAGATTTGATTTTGAGGTTTAGAAAGAAAGATCAGTAATTTGTGCCAGTCCATTTATTACTGACTTCATAACCACTAATAAAAGCTAGTGATTATTTAATTGAAAGTGTGTTGAGATGTATTTATTTTAGTTCTACCATGAACAAGTTTAGGTAGAAAAATGACAGTGAATTCTAGACATTTTCATCCACACATATTTTTAGTTTAAAAAATAATGTCAGTTTCAATTAAAAATGTCTTTGATAAAGAAGTACATATTATTCATTCTACTAAATCTCAATCCTTGAATCATTTTAATATTTGTGCAATGATGATTGGGAAGTATGTGTCAAGTGTTTTTGTTGTGTATTGAAATATTATAGGATAGACAATAATAGAGATTTTTAAGATTTTTAATATCACTCTTGGTAGTTTATTACTCTCTTTTCCAGTGAAGTGGCACTAACGTGACCCATTTTATGGGGTTGTTGCTGGGATTAGATGTCTGTAAAATGCATGTCATGATTCCACTTGTCCCTTGATGGTCTTGGTTATGGACGTAAATATGTGATTAAATATGTTGACTTTATCTGAGTCTTATATTCCTCTCTGATGGCTTTACTAGCACATTCCTGGGGTATGTTTAATCCTATAGCTTTCTCCCTCACCAGCAAATATATCTCCATACAAGGAATACTTAGGCATTTTTCTTCATCCCCTATAAGGAGGATGAATTCAAGTGGTGCTTTTAAACAGAAAAAGTGATGAAGTCCGCTACAGAATATTCTTTATGGAGAGCTGGAAAACCTGCTATGACAGTACATTATCCTAAAACTATCCTGGAACCTTAGTGAGTTTGAGTGACAATTTTCAAGAGGAGAGATTATAGAATTATATTACTGCTTTGAAAAATCCCTACTCACAACCTTTACTTTTCCCCTTCACTTGACAAATTAGTCCTAAAAACCATTGCCATTACTACTGTTTTCTGTTTCTTCAGATTCACCTACAGCCCCTCTCAAGAATCCTTGGCTATGATGTCTTGAGATTTTAGAACAATCTGACTCATTATTGTGACTAGAAACCAGATAATGAAATTTGTGTTTGGCTTAACTACCAGAGAAAAGAGCATGGAGACATAAGCCACATTTAGTCTTTTTAGTAGCTTACTTTGATCAAATGTCAGGGTTATGAATAATAGAAATCATGGTTTACTTGGAGAGTTGACTAAATAGTGCAGAGTTACTATGTTATCCCAAAGTAAACAAACATGCCTTTTGTTGTCTTTGTCCTTTCTTTCTACGGATGTAGTTTAAAAGTTTTATATTTTAATGATGTGGATTTCATTACCATTGATGACATCTGATCGACAACTTATGAAAATGAATTGGAAGATTAATTGTCTAGGGGAAAGTCTGGAAAAGACTGGAGAATTTTTCATTAACAGGTGGGTATCCTTTCTGAAGGGAACTTTCCCAGTATCTAGTCATGGGACACTGTGATAGAAACCCACTCTGAGCCTGCTGGAGAGAACAATAGTATTGGAAGAAATTTATGTAAAGTTGGTTTTTCCACATTAGCTTATTCTAAGTTCTGAATGGCTTTGTTTGCCTAATCACTGATGAATTTATTCTAACATTGGATTATTGGAGACTCTTACTGTTCTGTTCCTTTCTTTTACTTCCTGATATTTGTGTATTTCATTACTCATAAGTGATTACAACAAAGGATGAAGATTATAACGCAGAAGAGATTTATGGCAAGATGGAAGTCTGATGGCCACTTTCAGCTTGATTTTCTTCATTTATAAGAAAAGAATGATAATATTTCTTATTTCATAAGATTATTCTGAGGATTAAAAAAGATAATATGCATAAAGTACTCAATATAGTGGCTGGTACAAACTAAGATCAACAAATATGAATTGCAAACCATTTTATGTGAATTAGTTTTGTTGATTAAGAGGAAAAAGGGGGTCAAATTATTGGTTGGAGTGAGGTTTAGATTTTATCTCTGTTTCCATGAGTCTCTCCAGAATTAGCTGGTCAGAAATATTATCAACAATGTGTTTATGAACCCACTCAAATAATGGTGCTTCTGAACTTTCTGATCTAAATGCATGAATATTTTAGTTTAAAAATAAACTCTTCTGGTCTCATTGTATGTGTCAGCTGAGATGGGGATGCAGCTAACAGAAACTGGACTAACAGTGGCTTAAACAAGGAAAATATTTAGAAAGTCACACAACTAGAAGTCTGAAGATTGGTTAATTTAGTGGAACAATGGGACCCAGGGACTTTCATCTTATCACTCTGCTGTCCTCATCACATCAGCCTTATCTCCTGATTGCTAGATGGCTGCCACAGCCTAAATAATTAATCTTGTACTTTCTATGGAAATAGAGTGGAGCTCCAGTCAACTATTTCACATGCTTAATATGCGGTGATGGGAGAAAGTTCTCTCATATTCAGAACTAGGAATAGCTATGATTCCTTTGAGCAACTTAAAGATTTTTTAAAAGAGTTATTTATTTATTTGAGAGAGAGAGAGAGAGCGCGCATGTGAGTGGGGGGAAGGGTAGAGGGAAAGAATTATCAAGGAGACTCCGTGCTGAGCCCTGGCACCGGACTCTGAGCTCATGACCTGAACCAAAATCCAAAGCCAGCTGCTCAAATGACTGAGCCACCCAGGCGTCCCACCCTCCCCAAATATTTTTTATTTGAGTATAGTTGACACACAATGTCACAATAGTTCAGGTATACAACATCATGATTCAACTTGTAGGTTATGCTATGGTCCTCACAAGTATGGCTTCCATCTGTCACCATACAAGGTTGATTATAATATTATTGACTATATCCACTTTTCAGCAAATTTGTTTTGGATATGTCTATGCATAACCTTATGGATATGTACCTGTATGTCCTTACGGGTATTTAAATTTTCACTAGACCTTTGTTTTGGATGAAAGAAAACTCACAGCTAAATCTGTGCTTTCCTATAGCACATGACTGGGATCCTACTGTTTCTATAGCAAGACACACCTGAAAGGGACCTGGCTGCCTGGCTGAGGGACAATCTTTCCACAGTAGAAGCCCTGCTGGAGCAGAGGAGCCCTGGTGGGGAATAGTCATTACTAGAGTCTGCTTTCAGCTCTGTCCCTTTCTGGGGGTATGTTCTGTGGTAACTTGTGTATACTTTCTAAGCCATTCATGCAACATTGTACATCTTCAAGTCTTATACATTTTCCTTTCATCCATTGCAATATTAGTGGATGTTTTTCATGAAATGAAAAACATGAAGCCCTTTTGAAGAAGATGCCCTTGCAGGACAGTTAGAGAGAAGCAAGAAAGTTACACTCAAAGTCTTTTCTCTGTGTTAGAAATAAAAGGCTTGTCTTTGCTTTGCATTGTTTGCAGGCTTGAGTGTCGGGAGTAGGGGGAGTCCAACTGATAATAGTGTTACTGTATCTAATGTTGAGAAAACAGCATTTTCAAGGCATATGAAATAGTCACCCCCTCTAATTTTTTAGTATATTAAGCAACAACCCAAAAGCTAATTAAAAAGAAAATAATTATATGGGTTGTAAAGCTTCTCAGAGAAGGAGTCACAATGTAAAAAAAATGATTGAATATCTTTCAGGGGTGATCTGTTAGAAGTTAGTTTGTGCTTTTGCGGTGGGTGATATAGGATATTGTAATATTGTTTAAAGGACAGACAACCCTTCAGTATTGTCCAGTGATTCTCAATGTCTCCTTGTGGGTCTGTTCCCTAGTAAATCATCCATATGTGAGAGCTGTACCCTGAGCAACTTCATAGTCAAACTATTTGTTGACCAGTTCAGGGTATCTGACTAGTGATATGTTCTCAGTGATTTACAACCTTGCTCATTTGGCTGACAAAATATTTTCTCCTGGGCTGAATTGCTGTCTCTATTCTCGTTGCCTAAATATGAATTAAATGATCTTTAATTTCTGTGGAAGAATATTGTATTTTGTATATGCTTTGTGTTTTGATACCAATTTGCAAGAAATGCTCTCCTGTGAAATGTGTTTTGCATTGCTGTTTCCATCTTCTTTTCTTTCCCATGAAAGGGCTGTATTTGGTTCCCTTTCTCCCAGTGTTCAGGCTCTTCTGGAGGAAAACTTTTGAGGCAGCTCTCTGATTTAAGAATGCTATTTAACTCAAGAAATATCCCAAGGAAATGATCGTGTTTCAAGATCCCAAGAGGCCAATTACTCTGGAAAAGTGTCCAGGGGCTTGAGAAGTTCCCCTGAAGTCAGAGATTGTAGCAGTCCTGGCTAGTTGTCTATCTAGGACAAGCATCAATCCACACCTTCCTCATACCCATGGGAAGGCAGTGGAGGCTGACTCCAGCTCTTCTCCAGTGGTGGGTCCTAATTCACGTGAGCCAACCTTGAAGCTCAAGCCTCCTTTTCAGGGTCTGGTTTGGGGTGGACATGTGAACTAAGGAAGCTCAATCAGACTGAAGGGAATGGCTTCTATTCTATGATAGGGGCTGTAATTGTTCTTTTTTTTTTAATGTGTCATTTTTTTTTTAAAGATTTCATTTATTTGTTTGTCAGAGAGAGTGTGCACAAGCAGGGGTAATGGCAGGCAGAGGGAGAGGGAGAAGCAGGCTCCCCACTAAGCAAAGAGCCTGATGTGGGACTCAATCCTAGGACCCTGGGATCATGACCTGAGCTGACAGCAGATGCTTAACCCAGGCATCTGAGCCACCCAGGTGTCCCTATGTGTCATCTTGAGACAGTTCTGACAAACACAAGAGGAGAACCTTCTTCTCTTTCAAATGGACATGAGAGAGAGGGCACATTGTTCCGGTTGCTGCTGCCATTATCCTGAGACTACAAATGCAACCTCTGTATGAGGACAAAGCTGACATTCAAAAGAGGGGAGAACCCAGGGAATTGCGGAGAAAGAGAGAAAAAGCCTTGGGGATTTAGCCTTGTGAGAAAACAAGTTCCTCAATTGTTTAAATCTGTATGAGTCAGAGTTTCTCTTGCTCTAGCAACATATTTACCCTGTTTCTACTTAGCAGCTACTATGTGCCAGACGCTGTCCTAGGTACTGGCTATGCAGCAGTGAACGATCTGGTCAAAGTGCCTACCCTCATGAAACGTCATTTCTGGTAGCAGAGGGAATACCATGTGAATGTGTACTGTGATGTCAGGTAATCAAGCAGAGTGTGAGATAGGGAGTGTTGTTGGGTGGTCATGGCTCTGGGAGGAGACATGCTATTTGGTCAGGAAAGTGAATAATGTGAGGGAGCCATCCATTAAAACATTGGAGGATGAAACTTTCCAGACAGGGGGAGCAGCAAATTCAAAAGTCCCGAGCAGGAAAGTGCTTTGTGTGCCTTAGAAAAAAACTGGAGGACCAGTACAGCTGAATGAGATGGAGCTTGATGGTGAGAGGGAGAGTGGGCCCCTAGAGGCTGCAGAAGGGAATTTCTCATCTAGGCCATGGGAACCTATTGGAAAATACTGAGAATGGGGTTAATTGCAGCTCACAGCATCCTAATGGTTACAGGGTAAAGTAAGTTGGACCTGAAGATGCAAACTTCAAAGGCCAGCACACTGTGATACCAGGGCTTGCCTTTGAGCCTTTGAAAGGTCATTATACCTACTTAATCTTCAAGGAACTCATCAGATCAAATAATTATTGCTGCATTTCCTTCCTTCCTTCCTTTCTGTTTCTTTCTTTCTTTAAAAGTGTGGGGCTTGGGGTGCCTGGGTGGCTCAGTGGGTTAAAGCCTCTGCCTTCGGCTTGGGTCATGATCCCAGGGTACTGGGATCGAGCCCTGCATTGGGCTCTCTGCTCAGCAGGAAGACCGCTTCCTCCTCTCTTTTTTCCTACTTCTCTGCCTACTTATGATTTCCATCTGTCAAATAAATAAATAAAATCTTAAAAAAAAAAAAGTGTGGGGCTTGAACTCATGACCCAAGGCCTGAGCTGAGATTGAGAATTGGATGCTTAACTGCCAGACACACAGGCACCACTGTTGCTGCATTTTTGTAGTTCTGAATGACCCGTAACTATATACATAAGGGAAAAACTATACACACATGGGAATATACATATGATGTTGAGAAAGTGCATATTTTACTAAGAATTAGAATATTATTTTATTTTTTTAGATTTTAAAAATTCATTTGAGAGAGAGAGGGAGTGAGAGTGAACAAGAGCACAAGCAGAGAGGTGGGTCACAGGGAGAGGGAGAAGCATACTTCCCGCAGAGCAGGGAGCCTGACCCGGGCTGGATCCCAGGACCCCGGGACCACAATCCGAGACAAAGGCAGACACCCAATCGACTGAGCCACCCAGGCACTCCTTAAATATTATTTTAAATCAGAAATAACTGTCATGTTTATTTTAACACATGCTTTGGCAGGCTCCCTTGAGATGATATCATGTGTTTTTCCTCATTTGACCTATTAATATGGAGAATTATATGAACAGATTTCCTGTTACTGAATCATCCTTGTATTTTGGGAATTAACCCAAGTTGGCTGTAGTATTTGTTTAATATATTGTTGGATTCAATTTGCTAATATTTTATTTATAATTTTTACATCAGTGTTCATAAGAGAAATAAGATTACATAGCTTTCTTTTCTAGAGCTGTCTTGTTCTGGTTTCAGTATTAGTGCTTTTATTAAGGAATTGGGATGTTTTTCTTCTTTGTGGGATTGTTTAAATATTGTTAGAATTTTCTTCCCTTGAAGATTTGAAATCATTCAGTTTTTATAGTTAATACAATCTACTCATCTTAATAAATTATTTTTCATATGATGATCCAGTTTTCATCCATAGGCTTGCATAATTGCTTAACAGATATAGTTATACCATGTATTTTTTCTTCTGATTTTTCTCCTTAACCATATTTCAAATGCTTTTCTACATGCTACAGTATTTATAATGATTTTAATTGATAAATATCATTCCATTGTGTGCGGACTACAGCTTTTTAAAAAATTTTTTTATTGTGTTTTGTTAGTCACCATATCATTAGCTTTTGACAGAGTATTCCAAGATTCATTGTTTACATATAACATCTAGTGCTCCATGCAATACGTGCCCTCCTTAATATGCACCACCAGGCTTACCCATCCCCTGAATCCCTGCCTCTTTAAAACCCTCAGTTTGTTTCTCAGAGTCCACAGTCTCTCATGGTTCATCTCCTCATCCAATTCCCCCCTTTCACTTTTCCTTTCCTTCTCCTAATGTCCTCCATGTTGTTCCTTATGTTCCACAAGTAAGTGAAACCATGTGATAATTGACTTTCTCTGCTTATTTTACTCAGCATAATCTCCTCCAGTCCTGTCCATGTTGATAAAAAACTTTGGTATTCATCTTTTCTGATGACTGAGTAATATTCCATTGTATATATGGACCACATCTTCTTTATCCATTCATTTGTTGAAGGGCATCTTGGCTCTCTCCACAGTTTGGCTATTGTGGACATTGCTGCTATGAAATTGGGGTGCATGAGGCCCTTCTTTTCACTACATCTGTATCTTTGGGGTAAATACCCAGTAGTGCAGTTGCTGGGTTACAGAGTAGCTCTATTCTTAATTTTGGGGGGAATCTCTGCACTGTTTTTCAAAGTGGCTGCACCAACTTGCATTCCCACCAACACTGTAAGAGCATTCCCCTTTCTCCACATCCTCTCCAACATTTGTTGTTTCCTGCTTTGTTAATCTTTGCCATTCTAACTGTGTAAGGTGATATCTCAGTGTAGTTTTGATTTGAATTTCCCTGATGGCTAATGATGATGAACATTTTTTCATGTGTCTGCTAGCCATTTGTATGGCTTCATTGGAGAAGTGTCTGTTCATGTCTTGTGTCCATTTTTTGACTTGATTATCTGTTTTTTGGGTGTTGAGTTTGAGAAGTTCTTTATATTTCTTGGATATCAGCCCTTTGTCTGTAGTGTCATTTGCAAATATGGGTTGCCTCTTTGTTTTGTTTGCCATGGATTGCCTCTTCATTTTGTTGACTGTTTCCTTTGCTGTGCAGAAGCTTTTGATCTTGATGAAGTCCCAGTAGTTCATTTTTGGCCTTGCCTTTGGAGACTGTCTTGAAAGAAGTTGCTGTGGCTAATGAAGAGGTTACTGCCTATGTTCTCCTCTAGGATTTTGATGGATTTCTGTCTCACGTTGAGGTCTTTCATCCATTTTGAGTTCATCTTTGTGTACGGTGTAAAAGAATGGTTGAGTTTCATTCTTCTATACATAGCTGTGGATGGATCATAATTGAATGCCTTGCTGTCCTGTATGAGTAGAATAGCTCCTATTGCTATTTTTGTAAAGTAATGCTGCAATAAATGCATTTTGCTTAAGTTTTATTCTCATTTTAGAATTTTTTTCCTTAAGACAAATTCCCAGGAATAGAAAGCAGAAAACTTTCTATGACTTTGAGACCTATGGACACAGTGTTTCCCAACAGGTTTGTATGAATTTATGAGGTCTCTAGAACCTTGGTAGTTATTTGCACAGCATCCTTATCAGGATATAATACATATACATATATATGTATACGTATACATATATATATATATAATATATATATATATGTATACGTATACATATATATATATATAATATATATATATATGTATACGTATACATATATATATAATATATATAATATATATAATATATATAATATTTTCTGCTATTAGGTATGAAATGACACCATCAGCATCTAGACTCTGGTCTCAGAGGTGGGAGAGTGAGGAGAACACTTTCCATTAAAAGTTGACACTGAAATTGAAGAGTTGATTTAGTTGCTAATGTTTCCCAGGTGCAGGTGCTGATGTTTCCCAGGTGCAGTTTCCCAGGTGCAGTTAGTCCTCAGCTTTGGACCCCTGGCCTTGGCTCTTGGCTGCATTGGACTAACCAAAACCAAAGCCCAGAACTTAAATCTTGTCACCTAACATTTTTGTTTTTGGTTTGCTTTTTTGTGTACAGTGTGCCAAACACAGAACCTTAACTTGCATTTGCTTGGTTAGTTACCAACCAGAACACAATTGTTGGGGAACATGAAGACTTCGACAGGCAGATGGAGAAGTACCCTGCCTCTGGTGGCCTCTTTTCAAAGACAAAATCCATTCCATCTTTACCATCTTTCAAACTTGCCAATATAGTAACTATAAACACCAATCACTATCTTCTGAATAGCCTGGTAGCTGGCTCAGTGAGAGGAGAAAAATCTTGGCTCTTTGACCCTGAACTTGTGGTTCTTCTCTAGTTAATCTGTATAAACCCAAACACTACTTTTCACCTCAGCAAAGAAGACCTCTTATTTTTGTGAAATCAAAGTACTTGGTAACCATGACGAATTTCCAATGTCAGTAAACTGTCCCAGGGAGGCTCACGCAGAGTAATCATGCTTGCTTTTTCTTGAGCTGGAATTGTTGCCCATGTATTATCTCCAAGAGGGAGCCTGATCTCACCCTGCCCACCAGGGCTCAAAGGATGATTAACAGAGAGCAGAAGCCAATCAAGATTATTTCTATGGTTTTAAAATTTAGTTTTAAAGTGAGCTAAGGCATGCCAGAAAAATAAAATACTCCTGTTTTCATAGTGGGGAAAGGAAGCAAATGGTAGAGTCTAGAAACTATTTTTCTATTCTTAAGTGAGTATTAAGAGAATGAAGAGGCAGAGAGAAGAGGTGTGTTGTTAGATTATAATTCATTTTGAGTAGCATGCTAAAACCTCATGCTATTCTGAATTTGAAGCATATCAGACTTGCTATTTTTCTCTCTTCCATAAACTCTATGAATATAGGATCATTGTTCAATAAATATTTATTGAACATATAGAACATTCTTAGTTGTGTACATGATCCCAGGAATACTAAATCAAACAAGATTTTGCCCCTACCTTCAAGTGGATTGTGTCTAAAGCAGAGGATAAAAGTACATAGACATCAAAATGATGGGGTTAAGTCAAGGTGTAGGAATCCTGAGAAGATAAACGCTTTAGTCCAAATGAGCTCAGTACTAAGCTATGAGCTTCCTTATTTGACTTCTTATCTTTTTCTTTACTACACATCTTGCCGAGGAAATCTCATTCATCCCCTCCTCCACCACCTCTATGTGCAGATGACTCAATTGTTTTCTCTCTTGATTAGACCTTTCTCCGGACTGTAGACCTATGTGTTTACCTATCCATATTTACATATCCACTCAATATGTAAATATGTAAATTTTTAAATTTGTATGTGATCAATATTTAATCAATGTAATCAACATGTAAATATGTAAATATATAATATCCACAGTGGATATTTACATATCCACTCAAATGTCTGGCCAGTATTTCAAAATCAGAACAAAGTGAGCACACTTGACCCCAAATCTACTCCAACAGAGTCCCTTTCTGACTGGCCAATGATACCACCATCTACCAACTCAGAAAATCCAGACACTTGTGCCATCCGAGATGTCTCACCTCCTTCACACTTTATAGCTAGATCTGGTTGGGTTAACCTCCTAATTATAGATTTCAGTTGCTCTCTCTTCCCTTTTATTCACACTTCCATTGTCTTCACACTCTCAGGATTTCTCCCCTTCATACCTCAATGGTCTCATGTCTGCTCAGAATCTCTTTTCCCCAGTCTCTCCTTCCTCTTCTTATGACTTACACACTTGACTTCTCTGAATCAGCAAGATCTATTGGAAACTCATATCTAATCACAACATTCCCTTGAATAAAATCCTTCAGTGTCTTCCTTTCAAAACGTGCCCCCATTGTTCTCTGAATGGGCCTGACATCTTCTTCCTATGCCCAAATGACTTTTGATTCCCTGGCCCTTTTAAGATCTCTCTAACTTCAGAGCTTTTTCATGTTCTTTCCTCTACCCAGAATGCCCCTTTCCTTTTTCTCAACATGTTCACTCCTAAGTCCTTCATGTGCTTAAAAGGATGCTTAATTCCAGGAAGCCTTTCCCTTCTCCAGGTTGCTTCAAGTGTTTTTCCTAACCCACAGTCTATATGCGTATTTCTACCATAGCCCTTACTACTGATGAAATTATTGACTTAATTTTCAGCCTATTCCTCTAGACTGAGTTCTTTTTTTTTTTTATTTTTTTAAGATTTTATTATCTATTTGACAGAGAGAGAGAGATCACAAGTAGGCAGAGAGGTAGACAGAGAGAGAGGGGGAAGCAGGCTCCCTGCTGAGCAGAGAGCCTGATGCAGGGCTGGATCCCACACCTTGGGATCATGACCCGAGCTGAAGGCAGAGGCTTTAACCCACTGAGCCACTCGGGTTCCCCAGTTATTTTTCTTTCTTTCTTTTTTTTTTTTTTTTTAAAGGTTTTATGTATTTATTTGACAGAGAGAGAGAGAGAGATCACAAGTAGGCAGAGAGGCAGGCAGAGAGAGAGCGGGAAGCAGGCTCCCTGCTGAGGAGAGATTCCCAATTCAGGGCTCGATCCCAAGACCCTGGAATCATGACCTGAATCGAAGGCAGAGGCTTAATCCACTGAGCCACCCAGGCGCCCCTAGACTGAGTCCTTTAATAGCAGTAAGTATTATCATATTTTTCACCCCCCATACCTAGAATGGTGCTCAGAAGATGACTGCAGGGTGAATGTTGTTGAAGAGACAACTGAGATGTCCCCACATTTAAAAATGTGGTTAAGTATTTAGAATTGAGCAAAAAAAATTCTAATCAGTCTTATAGAACTGAGACCAGAACCACTATTGGTTAACTTTTGGAAGCATGGAGGGCAGTAAGAGGCCAAGAAATGGACAAATGCTTCCTGAATAAATAAAAAAAAAAAAGATGAATTATTGAAATAAGACAGGTAAGACTGATATGTGTACAAATCCTTAGGAAACCAATACCTATGGCAATCCACATGACTCACCAAAAACTCATGTCAAACTAAAAAAATATTGAGAGGCTTATGAAGCCAGTAGATAAGGAGGATATAGAGTATACTGATTTCAGAAAAAATGCCTAAAATGTCTTATTTTACCTTTTTCTGGCAAGATGGTGGATAGGCCCAGCATAGGTGGTGGTCACTAGTGATCATCCAGGGGCTCTGTCCATGGTTCTATCTGTTGTTTCCAGTCCTTTCCCTCTTTCCTTGAACCTATTCACGAAGGTGGGGCCATTGACCAGTATTTTTAAAAAGAAATGGATGAAAGAGAAAATACACCACTTGGGTGCTTGGGGTTTAAAGAAGATGTCCTATCTGTGCACATTTGCCCTGTCTTTTTCTTCCCTCCTTGACATTTTGAAACCATAATAAGGTTCTTGGTGGACTCTTTGGATAAGACAAAGGAGCAGTTATGAAAACTTCATTCTCCTTCTTCTCTTATTTAAAAAATATATAAAATTTTTAGCAAAGAAGTGATTAAAAACTCAAATACTCTACCAAGAGCTGTCATGAAAAATGGCATTCTTTTGTGCTATCCTACCCTACCTCCCAGTTCAGTATCCTGGAGCAACCATTTTAGCTGTTCCTTTTGTAATCTACTTCTCCATTTCCAAGTCATATGCATATACTGCTATTTCTAGATTTATAACTTTTAGATATTATCTGTGGACTGCATACTATGGTTGATGATGGACCAGGATAAGCCAGGGCATGGTGGTATAACAGAGCCCACACATCAAACCAGCTCCCTTTTATTTTCTACATTCTTCAAATGCAGGTACTTATCCTTTTCTGCTCCAGTGTTGCTCCCTCTTCCATACAGCTATGATTTCTAGACTTCAATTCTCTCTTGCACTGGATCCTTGATTTCTGGATTTGATGTTCTCTTCTTCCTTTATTTCCATGTTTACATTCTTTGGTAGCTTCCTGAGAAAGGATACATAAGGTCTACACGCTTTAGGCAATCTTACGTATCTGAATATTTCTTTATTCCTCTTTTATGCTTGATTGAAAATTGGTGTGGGTACAGAATTTTTGAAGATAAAAATAATTTTCATTAACAGTTTGAAGCCATTTTTTTGGTATCACTGTGAAGAAGCTATGGTGAGAACAATATCATATGCTCACCAAATTTCTTTCTTCTTCTTCTTGGGCATTCAGGACAATCTTGTTCCTTAGCCTTATTTACAGTTAGGTCAGGGGCATAAGGCTTAGTTATGGCCAATGGGATGTGGATATAGAGTGATGCACCCTCTGCAGGTTCACATGGTCCTGTAAGATCTTTCTTCCCTTTGCAGAGTGTTTCTATAAGACCATCACAAGATGGGTCCTCTGTTCCTTAGTGATTAAAGAACCCTGTCCTCTGCTTCTGCTGACTGTGACTTATTGATTGACTGGTTGAAGTATAGTTGGCCTGTAATGTTATATTAGTTTTAGTATACAACATAGGGATTCAACAGCTCTATACAGACATTATTCAATGCACACCACAATAAGTATAGTCACCAACTGTCATTATGTAATGTTATTACAATAACTGACTATATTCCCTATGCTGTACTTTTCATCTCTGTGACTTATTTATTTTATAACTGGAAGTTGGTACCTCATTTTATTGTGAGTTATTGAGGTTTGGGAGCTATCATTAATTGACCCTGATTAATAAGTAAATCATATGGCTTTTGATTCTAGTTCCTTCTTCTATGACTTGTTTTCCATATGACCTATTTTTCTCTTTGGAAGATTGTTGGGAGGAACAGAACAAGGATGTGACATTTCAACCCATTCCTGAAGGAAGAGTAGGAGTAGGAGTCTGCTGGACAGAAGGAGCAGTATAAGCTAGAGCATGGGGGTGTAATAAAGTAGAGTGTGTTTGCAGAAGACTGGAAAGTCGGCATAGGAAGTCACTCATTCACTCATGCATTCTTTAAATATTTATGGGAGTATCTAGTTGTCAGACGTAAAACTAGGGGATGAAGAGAAAATGGCCCTTATGTATTACTGGTAGAAATAGAAATGGGGTCCCCTGGGTGGCTCAGTCGGTTGAGCTTCTGCTTCTTGATTTCACCTCAGGTCATGATCTCAAGGTCGTGAGATTGAGCCCTCAGACTCTGTGCTGAGCAAGGAGCCTGCTTAAGATTCTCTCTCTCTCTCTCTCCCCCTCTGCCACTCCCCTACCACTTGCATTCTCTCTCTCTCTCTTGCTCAAAAAAAAAAAAAAAAAAGATAAAAAAGAATAAAAAGAAAAGAAAAAAGAAAAAAGAAAAAGAAATGTAAACAAGTTTTAAAAAATATTTAAATATTGTCAGAGAAATACAACATAGTGGTTCAGGGCATGGGCTCTGGGCACAGTCTACCTAAATTTAAATTCTGACTCTACCACCTTTAGCTGTGTGGCCTTGGGCTAATTACTTAATTCCAGCTTATTCATACGTAAAATGAAGATGGTATCTTATTCACTGTTCTTATGGTAAGGGTTAAAAGAGACAATGAAAGATAAAGTTCTTCATGTGTATTGAGCACAGAGTAAGGCTTTAAAAATATTCGCTGTTATTATTAGTATGTTCAGTGTGTGGATGTAGGGCAATGATAGGCTGGAAAGGACCCTTTATAAACTACATCAAGGTTTTTGGGCTGTACACTGTAGATATTAGAGGTTATTTCAATACAGAGAAGAAGGAGAGATCCATTTTTAGTGCCTTGTCATTCTGCTAGACTTACAGGACTCCATTTCAAGGGAGCAGCGATTTTTCTAAACTCTTGTAAGTCCATTACATGGCTACTCTCTCTCACATGCCTGGGGACACAGTCACAAGTTCCTCTTCTTATTAAACTGACACTAGCTTCAGAGTTCATCGTTATTTACTAGTTTTTATTCCCCAAGGCTAATGCAAGTCAATGTGAGTCGAATTTCTTCCTTTTATAACATTTCTTAGGCTATTTGTGATTTGATTCACTGCTTGGAGACATTTGAACGCACAGTCATGAAACCAGAGCCTGTTGGGGCTGGAAGGGGCTTTGAAGATGCACTCATCCAAATTCTTTGTTTTCCATATAAAGCTGAGATCCAAAGAGGTGGTGGTGGTTGATCTTCCTAGAGTCAACAATGCTCCTGGCAGTAATTGTTAGTATTTTGCGGGGACAAGTAACCAGGACCCTCCCTTTGCTCTGAGCTTGAAACTAACAGAAAAATGAGACACAGGGATCTGATGCGAGCAGGTAAAAATTTTGGCTTTCTTACCGAATGAATTTAAATTAGAGAGTACAACCTGATATGTAGTCAAATGGCCTTAGCTCTGAATATCAAAACATTTGACAGGCGCTGGTGGTTGTTTACCCTACAGACATTCTAGGCCTTTCTCCCTTGCCAGCAGAGCTGGTCTTCTACATGGATGCTGAAAGTACTTCCATTCTCAGACTTCCTTATAGCTAGGACGTGAGTATGTGACCTGATTCTGGCCAAGGGATTAAAGAGGAAATCAGCAGGAAACTCCTATGAGACATTTCCTCTCTTAAAATAGAAATGCTTGTGACAGGTGCTTTCCTCTCCTTATTCCTTTTCTTTCTTCTTCTTCTTCTTCTTCTTCTTTTGTTTTGTTTTGGGACACGGGTTGGAGCTGGAGCAGGTCATGAAGGGAGGCATGCCAACATGCTCAGAGGCAACCAGAAAAATGCAAAACACCTGGGTCCTTGAGTAGCCGCACCAATGCCCATCTCCCTGATTCTGGACTTCTTCCTACTTAAACTTATATATGTTTATGACAACTTCAGTGCTTCGTCCTTGGTACTTGCAGCTAGAACCATCCTCACTGATAAATATACTTGAACTCTGAATCTCCACGATGTTGAGTCACCAGGCTTGTTTATTCCCCAATCTCAGCAACTGATCTGATAAGAGACTCATGGTGGGAGTGTGGAATACAGAGACAGAAGCCTGAAGTGTTCTATGTACACTCTTCTCTCTTGCCCACTATGGAAAAGTGGGAATGGGAGATAAGCATCCCTCTCCCCAACCAATCCTGAGCATAACCTTGGAAGAAAAAGATTAGGCTGGAATCTCAAAATAAAAGGTCTTGTCATTCTTTAAACTGGAGAATCAGATTCGTAATTTTATGCGATGAACCGAGTTGAATTGAGTGTATGTGTCTGTGGACTCTGACAGTACTTCTAAAGCTTCACTCTTCTGGCTCCATCTGCTTTAGGCCTCATCAACCTTCAAGGCAGTTCAGAAAGTAGAGCATTAACAACAGTGTTAGGCATGCCTGAAATATGCATCTTGTTTCCAGAGTGCTGGACACGAACAATGCAAAGAGGGTGAATCTAGTGACTACATCTTGGAGGCACAGTAATTTTATTGTGAAATTTTTTTCTTTAATTTCGCCTAAAGAGGAGAGGATTATTAAAATTATGTCATTGCCCATCAGGCTGTCAGAAAACCCTACTCCTTTTTTTTTTTTTTTAAAGAGAGCTACAGAACAGAAGTGATGGAAGCAAAGAGCTGGCTGCCAATCAAATCTAATTTTCATACTCTCCACATTTCTTTGATGAGATATTTCAAGCTGCAAAAAGGGAAATTGTTTTTCTGCTTCCAAGAAATTGAAGTTAGTCATGAAACCCAACCCAACAGACCAAGTTGCCAAGAAGTGCCACGAAGCATATATATGCCCTGCCTGACCCCTGCATGGAGGGTTCTATTAAAATTGTGAGCGTTGGTGGGGGGTGGGTGGAAGCCACCAGGTTCAATGTCTTGTAGTCAGAAAGATGATAATGGGGGAGGTGGGCCCTGACCCTGCTCCTTGGGCCCAATGCTATCAAGACTGCTTTTTGGGCCGAAAAGTCCACACCCCCATGTGTGGGCCTCATACAGCACTAACTCGAAGCTTGGGGCCTTTCATGAGAACACCAGCACTGGCCCCCTGGGTTCTTATTTAGATATGGGAAAACAATTCTTGTGGGATTGATTGCTCTCCTGGAAATACTTGCTAAATGTTAATGGAAACTGATGAAGTTTTGAGTTGGAGGAAAGTGGGCATATGTGATATTTGTTATTCCTCACAATCATTCAGTCTTTTACTCATTCAGGTAAACGTTTCTTGCATATGATGTGCAAGCATTAGGGATGTAAGAGTGAATGGGAGAGTCTTGGAGCATCTACTTAGAGCTGGGAATCTAGCAGGGTTTGGAGGTGAGTCAACAGTACGGATGGGATTTTGGGGGTGTGTGCAGTGGGGAGTGGGAGAGTTTGGGACAGGGAGGTGCCTAGAACGAATCTCAAGAGGTTTCATTTGCAGAGATCGGAAATGCCAGATGAAGTGGGTGGGAAGGAGTCTGGAGAGAGAGAGATAAAACAACCGTGGGACACCATGAAGTTGGGGTATTTCTGTGACATCCAAATAAAGAGGTCATGTAGATAGTGAGGCAATTAACAGATAGTGTTAAGTGTTTCTGTACCTCGTGTGCAGCCTGTTTGAGCTTTACGTTCTGGGACTAGTTTGTTTTCTATCCATGGCTTGTTAACTCAGAATCATGGATTTGAGACTTTTACTTCACTCAGTTCTTAAAGGCTCAAACTACATCTCAAAATAAAAGGTCTTGTCATTCTTTAAACTGGAGAATCAGATTCGTAATTTTATGCGATGAACCGAGTTGAATCCTTGCCCAGCATTTTGCAAAGGTGGGTTACTTGTACCAAGAGACATCCAGGACCCAGGGGCCTTGGCGACAGAGAGAAATGGGTCTTAGGTCAGCCTTAAAAATATTGTTGCTCACATACCCGCAGCTGTCCTGGCTTTGAGATCTTAAATGGTCTTTTCCTTCTCCTCAACCTTTGCCTGTCCAGCTAATCCTTCACGCTGGTGGTTTTCCAACGCCCTCCCACCCCACCCCGTCCCAAGCCTATCCTTTCTTATGAAATTCCTCCAGCCCCTTGATCATAGTCATTTCCCTTCTCTGGACTTGATCATCACCGTGGCTTCATCATTCAGTAAATGTCAGGGCAGGCTATCTTCACTTAGGAGAGATTTCTTTCCATAATTTATTTTGAAGCAGGCTCTTCAGTGACGTTAGGTAAGAAAACATTGAGACTTTCAAATTATGTAATCAGGCTCAGCAGATCAGAAATCTGAAAAAATATACATTTTGGTAAGTCTCACTCTCTATCATTTTTCAATGTACCCCTTACGGCTTTAAACTTTGAAATTTCACATGCATCATGGACACAGGCTCAGCTAGCTGAGGACTCAGATATTTCTAGAAGATTGAGCTTATGATCCCCTCACTATAGGTCAAGGTTGCTCCCTGCAACAGCACGATGCTGTGGCTAAAGCAGCTAGGTAAAGTAAAGATCGGTCAGAGCCGAATTTGAATCTTAGCTCCATCATTGAGTACCTGGAAGGCCATGGTCAATTTGTTTAACTTGTTTTGACCTCAGTTCTTCATTAGAAAGGGTAGATAATAATACTTCATAGGATTACTGTTGTGAGAATTAATAGATGTGACATCTGAAAAGCGTCTAAGAGCTCAAAAAAATACTCCTTGCCACTGTGTGGCATGTCTCTGGATTGGACCTGGGCTGTCCAATATGGTAACCACTAAACGTAGCTCTCAAGCACTTGAAATGTGGCAAGTTTGAATTGAGATGTGCTGTCAGTTGGTCTCAAATCTTCGTATAAGGAAAAGATACAGGAAGAGTATAAAATATTTCATTAATAATGTTTTTTATTGATTACATGTTGAAACGTAGAAATTTTGGGTGATATTGGGTTAAGTACGGTCTTATTTCTGGCACTCAACACCCTGGGAGTAATCACTAAAATTAATTTCACCTTTTTTGCATATGTGTTTCAAAGTCTATTTTTTAAAAAGATTTATTTATTTATTTATTTGACAGAGAGAAATCACAAGTAGGCAGAGAGGCAAGCAGAGAGAGAGGAATGGAACCAGGCTCCCTGTTGAGCAGAGAGCCCGATGCGGGTCTCAATCCCAGGACACTGGGATCATGACCTGAGCCAAAGGCAGAGGCTTAACCCACTGAGCCACTCAGGCGCCCCTCAAAGTCTATGTTTAACAGCCACCTCTGTTTTAGACGCAGGACTTCTAGCATTTGAGGTTGGGAGCAGAGTACTCACCTGGGTTAGCACAGCAGCCTACCCAGCCGGCATCTTAACTTCAATCCGTCTCCTCACTGTGCCCACAGGATCTTTCTAAAACACAAACTTGGCTCCTATTTTATGTTGGAATTAGGATGAGGGCTTCAGAGTACCTGGCCTGGAGCCCATCTGCTGCTACTGTCCTCATTCCTGTCTCTCTTCATGAACGCACTGTGTGCTCGACCGTGATGACCCCTTCTACCTTTTCAAACTCGCCATACCCTCTTCCATGTCTTCAGTTATTCACTCAACAGTTTTGATCATTAACTGTGAGCTGTTCAGTGTTCTAGCTTGGAGAAATACGGTGGGCAAGACAGACAGACATTCTGCCCTCAATTCCAGTGATATGTCTCTGCCTGGAATGTATTTTCTTCCAACACACTGGAGTCACTGCTCCAGAAATCATCTCTTTTGATGCCGTGTAGTCTAAGCTCTCATAGCTTTCCATATCCATTTTTATCATAGCATTTATCCCATTTAATGATAAATCGATTGATTTATTTTTTAAGCCTCTAATTGTTTTAATTCAACTTCTTAACAGTAATACTTAAAAATGAACTTCTTTGTTTTGCTTTCCTGAATGCAGAGTCATTGTTTTTTCATTAAAAAATTTGAGGTATACACTGGGGAGGGTATGTGCTATGGTGAGTGCTGTGAAGTGTGTAAACCTGGCGATTCACAGTCCTGTACCCCTGGGGATAAAAATATATTATATGATTATAAAAAATAAGAAATAAATTAAAAAATTAAAAAAAATTTGAGGTATAATTGACATAGAACATTATCTTAGTTTTAGTATACAACATCACGATTTGATATATGTATGGGTTGCAAAATAACTACCACATTAAATTTTGGTAACATCCATCACCACACATAGTTCCACATTTTTTCTCGCGATGAAAACTGTTAACATCTACTCTCTTAGCCACTTTCAAGTATACGATACAGCATTGTGAACGACGGTCACTATGCTGTAGGGTACCTCCCCAGGACTTATTTATCTTATAACTGGAAGTTGTACTGGTTGACCACCTTCACCTGTTTTGCCCACCCCCTAAATAAAGTGTTGATTTATTTTTTAATCAAACTTTCTATTTTGAGATAATTGTAGATTCATATGCAGTTGTAAGAAATAATACAGAGAAATCTTGTGCACTTTTTTAAAAAAAGATTTATTTATTTATTTATTTGAGAGAGAATGAGTGAGAGAGAGAGCTTGAGAGAGGAGAAGGTCAGAGGGAGATGCAGACTCCCCTAGAACCTGGGAGCCGGAAGCAGGACTCGATCCTGGAAGTCCAGGATCATGACCTGAGCTGAAGGCAGTCGCTTAACCAACTGAGCCACCCAGGCGCCCCTCCTGTGCACCTTTTATTTGGTTTCTCACAATGTGTTTTGTACTTAAAACACAATGGTACAATATCACAGCTGGGGAATTGACATTGATATAGTCAACCGCCATGCTTCCTTCAACCCCGTTGTACTTATTTTGTGAACATGTGTGTATTTAGTTCTCTGTAATTTTGTTACATGTTTTGTTCTTGCATCTACCACCACCCTCAAGAGACAAAACATTTCCAGCATCAGAAAAATCCTACATGTTGACCCTTTATAACCACACCCATTTCCTTCCTTCCCCGAGTCACCTTGACCACTGGCAGCCACTAGTCTGTTCCCCATCTCTATAATTTTGTCATTTCTAGAATGTTACATAACCAGAATTATACAGTATATCGATTTTCAGGATTGGCTGTTTTCACTCAGTGTGATTTTCCAGAGACCTTTGCAAGGGGTCATGTGCTTTTTTCCCGCCAGTGCTGAGTGGTATTCTGCACGATGGGTGTGCCACAGGTCATTTAACTATTTACAGGGTGAAGGACATCTGAGTTGTTTCCAATTTAGGGCTATTATCCATAAAGCTGCTATGAACATTTGCGTACAGGTTTTTGTGTGAAGATAAATTGCCATTTCCCTGGGATAAATGCCCGAGAGTGCAATTTCTGGGTCATACGTACATTGGTTAATTTATCATCTTCACTAGACTATTGCCTGAGGACAGGTCCCTGGGTCCATCTCCATTTTCAACTCACGCACTCACATGTGTGTGACACATGGTAAGACTCACTAACACCGGAAGGCCAGAAAGAAGGAAGAAAAAACAGAGAAAGGGAAGCAGGAGGGAAATCTCTCCAGCTGTTGGCTATTCCCCCATGTCTCCCAACATCAGCATTTTTTTTTTTTTTTTTTTTTTAATGAGCCCAGTGACCCCAGGGCTGGCCCGTGCCTGGCACAGAGTAGTTGCTTTACTAAATATATGCTGGATTGTGCAGTGAATACTTTCGAGAGGAGAGCAGCTCTCCTCTTTTCTCCCCCAGCACCTTCCCTCCGGCCCAAGCACGGGCACGCAGAGCCACATGCGCGCACTCTGGAGCCGTGATCCTAGGAATCTTTCTCTGGACTAAAGCCAGCAGCAAACAAATGAGGTGCTGTTGCTCCGAAGCTTCGCTAACAACAGCCTTGGCCTTGTCTGTGCAACTGCCTAGGGAATTACAAATGCAGGATTTGGGGACCCAGCAGCTTTGTGGCCTCGTTCCAATGAGAATACAGGACGCACTTGAAATAAAGAATGCTTCTTTGTGACTCATTAAGCTCCTCTCTATTAGGCATGTGTCTGCCATGCCAGGCAAAGCGATGACCTTCAAAAGTGGAAGAGTCAGGCGGAAATAAAAACATTCCACTTCAGTGCCTAAACCATGTGCCCCTTAATCTGAAATAAATCTGTGACAACTGACAGATACTTCTTTTAGACAGTTGTGGAGAAAGGCTTGACTTGTCCTAGTACATCAGACACAGGCTTCATTATTTTTAGTCTCGTTAAAAAAAAAAAAAGTTACCATAGCAACCACACCATCATCTAGGGCAAATATTATCTCTTTAAGTCAATAAAATGAGGAGCTGTCCCACAAATACCCAGTGCTTTGAAAGGAAGAAATGTCCTTTCAATAAAATTAATTTCTTCCAAGGACTTCACCATTTGTCTTCATTTGTAAACCCAGATTTCCACCCCCCGCCCCACCGCAAATAAGGGGTATTAAAAGCAACATACAGCTTGTAAAGTCTAAGGCTGGCCTTCCTTACATCTGTTTGCAGAAAATCACTAATTCTATTAATTCCTTGAAACACATAGCTTCCTTCATGGCTTTTTTTTTTTTTTTTTTTAAATCCACAGGAAGCCTAATGTTGGTTAAGTTGACCCTTGGATAGAGCATTGTTTATTCTGAAAAGACAATTTGGAAACACATTATCAAAGCATGCACATCTCTTCTCAATTCTTAAGAGATCATTGTAAGTTACAGAACAAACAGCTTTGCTCCTGTGGGTCCTCACTTAGTACCCATGGGACAAAGTGGGTTATTTAGTATGCATTGGTTGGCTCAGTTAATTTGACTCTCTTGTTGGCCAGCACTGAAATTGCTTGGGATATTCATGAAGATTTATTCCTATATCGAATATGGGAACTATGATAAAGCGTGTACCCCCAAAGTGTGAGAGTTGGACCTTCAAGACTAAATCTTATGCTCCAGACTTTTTTCCATATTGGAAAATGTGTTGTTAATTTTAGCATCCAATCAAAACACCACAGGCTGGCTGGGGAAGCAAGCTTGTTGCCACCCCATGTCTCCTGGTTTCAGGATGCTGGTGGGGTCTCACAGCCCTCAAAGACTGCCTTCTCTGTTCTCAGGCTCACATTTCCCCCCACATTTAATACCTTTGAAATCAGGATATGCCTAAAAATCAATGATGTGATGTAATTTCTTATTAGCAGCTTTTTATTTCTTGGAGGTACACAATGATGATGGGAAAGAAAGAGAAACATTTGTTGCCTGTTTATCAGGTATCAAGCACTGAGATGAACAATTTATATATGTTATTTTTTTAAAAAAGGATTTTATATATTTATTTGAGAGAGAGAGCATGCAAGAGAGTGACACAAGCAGGTAGAGGGTAGGTAGGGGTAGAGGGAGAGGGAGAAGCAAGCTCCCCACTGAGTGGTGAGCCCAATACTGGGCTCAATCCCAGGACCCTGGGATCATGACTTGAGCTGAAGGCAGATGTTTAACCAACTGAGACACCCAGGCGTCTCTTTAGATATTATTTTGTAGAATCCTCACAGGAACCCTGTGCAGGAGGCATTTTTAGTTTTGTGGAAATTTAAGACTCAGGGGGTTATGAGTCTTCTCCAAGATCACAAGTTGGCACGTGTCAAAGTCAAGAATTGAACCCTCATCTGGAAGACTTATTGTAGTATGAATCTTTGGATTCTCCATCTGACTTCCCCTCAGCTGGTTTTGTTCATAAGAGAGTTTGCCAAACTTTAAATTCTGGTGCAAGAGGGGCCTTAGGAATTGTAAGGTCCAACCGCATCATGTTACAGATGGCAACATTGAGGCTGAGAAAAGTGACCTGCCCGTGTCTGTCACAGAGGAAGCTGTGCCACCGACAGTCGCCGTGGCTGAGCCAGCGGAGCAAATAGCCAGGCTCTTGTGATGTCTTTGTTGCCTGCACACATTGCCCACTCCTGGGCCCTCCGCGTCTGGGCCTTCCTCCCTGGACTAGGCCTTGGTTGTTCAGTCTCCTCTTCAAGGCACCGACCCTTCTCCTCCTCTGTTGTCATGCTCCCCCAGGCTCCTCCAGGCTCCTTCTGCCCTCTCCTTCCACATTCCTACTGAAGCTCTTTCTTGTGACTCATCCACCATGGGAACAATGAATCCATAAGAAGATGAAAATAGAACAGGATGAAAGAAGATTCTCCAGGGCCTGCACTTGGAGAGACATCACCCACATCTTCATTTAATACCTCAAGAGGGTGACTTCAATGGTGGGAACGTCCATGGGGATGGGAGGGAAGGTGACAGATGCACACACCTGGTGCCAAGATATTCTGTAGGTAGACTTTGACACCACATGCAACCTCTTGCTTGGCCTGTGGAGAGCCAAGTGGCAAGGCATAGTATAAGGATGGCAAAAAAGTGGCATCTATACATCATTCCCCTTTTCTACACCCACGATGAAGTTGATGAGCCATGGCCTCTGCACTGTGACCATTCCAAGGTCTCCTTAACGCAGTGTCCCAGGAAGCACCTTCAACACTTGGTAGTAGAGATGAAACCACATTCTTTACCATGCCTAGTGCTGTCGAAGGCTTTGGAGGGGGGCAGGTTGCAAAATAACTGAGCCTCTATTTCACCCAATGGAAAAAGGAGGAAAAAAAATTGATTTACAGAAGTGTTATAAGATTGAGAGATAACGTATGTGAAAACACAGCAGAATCCATAGGAGGTGCTTGGTGACTAGAAACTGTCATTCTTAAAGGTTAATGATGATGGGGGTGGGGCAGGTGTGCTGCTTAGTTCTGCATTACAAGGGAATTGGAGGTTGTAGAAGAAAAGTACCCTTGGCTTCTCTTTGTTGTCTTTATCTCATGACATTACAGAGGCAAGTATATATGTTTCAGGTCTGATACAAAAGGGCTGAAGAGTTCTCTTCAGAAATACAATTCAGGATGGCAGCTCACCACCAACCGGAGAACTTTAAGCAAGTGAAGAAGAACACACCAGGTAAGCAGTCTGTCCCACAGGACCCCAGTTCTGGTGATGCGACCCACAGGCTCAAGGGCTGGAGAAAGTCCTTTATTCCAAGCCCTGTTCAATTTTCGATAAGACACGTATCATAATCTGATTCTAGAGATGGGTATGTTGATGGTCTAGTGATGGATTCACTGAGGGTTGTTAACACGTTTTGAAAAAAAAATCAAGCCCTGAATGAGTAGCATATATTTAAAGAACACTTTTCCTTTGCAAGAAACAGAAAGGTTTTTAATTTCTTTATGTAGTATTTACTTGTGTAATGTGCATCTTAAATGTCTCTGGCTATGTCATTATTTGCTGTGATATATAAACTCCTAAGGGCAGGGACGGTGTCTGGTTCATTTATTTTTTAGAGCACCCAGAATAATACCATGACCAATGAGGTCCTTAATCCATTTGTATGCTACTGTTGCAGATTGGAATATAAACTGTGTCCCATGCTCATAAAGAATACTATTGCATTCTTAGTTCAGATTTTCCAGAACCAGAGTCTAATGAAACATTTCTGTTGGAACAACATTGAATATCATTACATGCAGCCCAAATATATACTTATTGGTTTATTTTAATTCTAAACTGTCAATATCAATTGATTTTCCATTCTAAAAGTCTGCACAGTGTAGAAAATGTGAAAAATGCTGAAAACCATATAGAAGAAATAAAAAGTCCTCTTTAATTCCTGTGCCACAAGAGAATCTCTTTGGACATTTTGGGGTGTGTGTGTGTGTGTGTTTTCCTATAAACTCATTTTAAAGTGTTATTAATATTAGCTAATCCTTAACTAATTTTAAGACTTTCAAAGGTTTCTTCTTACTGTGAGTTCCATCCTTTCAGCTTGTGATCCTGTGTTCTTTCCAGGAAGAATTACCGTTTTGTTATTTTCAATGTATTGAAATGTGTTGTGAGCTAAGGGAAAGGGTTTGTTGTGAGTGGCTAGTGACTGACTCCTATTTCGAAGGAAAGTTGTGGTTACCATGAAGGAAAATTAATCCATCTTGCTCCAGTGCATTTGTTCCCAGGTGAACTACTTTTGACTGTTTCCCTAGGATTATGTCACCCACCAAGGTAACTTTCTGTTTCAGTAGGTGATGTTAAGCAACAAAACAACACCCTTTAAGTTAATCAGTTTTGGAAAAGAGAGACTGGCTTTATATCCCAAGGCTTTGATGTGTTTAGTGGTTCCTGTAAGGATCTGCCTCTCTTTTGTTTTGATTGACAAGACCCTTCCTATATATTTGAGCAGTCAAGCAGCCTGGTACCAGAGGGTAGAGACATTTACCAGAGCAAACTTCTGGCACTCATTGTGATTTTCTGACCTCTTGGGTGCAAGTGTGAGCTCTAAAAGGAGTTAGCTCCAGCGAGATCAGGTAAGTGCTTCTCCATATTTGTAGCTTCAGTCCACCAGAAGGGAACTCCAAAGAGTCCTGCTAAGGTGACAGATCAGAGGTAGATCAGGAGAAGTAGATGAGACCGAGATATCCGATTTGAAAATAAATAATTCTGTAGCAGTAATGAATTATTTGAGGTGATAGTGAATGGAGGACATTCCATCCACGTGGTGTCCACTCTCCCTTTAACATCCAGGAGTGTTCTGTCCTGCGGGCCAAGCCTGTAGGGAATGACTCTGGTTCCTGGAAAAGCACAGAAAATCACCATGACCCAGGGAGGATAGACTTGACAGTAGATTAGGATTAGGTTTTAAACCCTTCTAATGCTTTCCAATGTGTGGATTTAAATTGAATCACAACCAGGTGCCTATTACAGTGGAAGCATAGAGCAGAGGCAATTTGTAGCTAATAGGATACATTTTTTATGAATGCTACCAATTCAGGTGCCGGGAGTCACAGTATCTTATGCACATCCCTGTTTTCTGTGCCCTGGGTTGGTAATAGTACATCTGGGCATGGAGGTTTTTTTTAAATTGCCATCCCTTCCATTCCCCATCCATGACACTGAAAATATAATTTTGAGCAGGTAGGGAACATGGCACCAAATACCCTAGATATGAACAAAAATAATTTGTGTGTGTTTGTGGAGTATGTTCAGATATGCATCACTTTTGGTGTGACTCATATTTTGCATTTATTTTGAAGACATCATTGGAATAAAGCTCTCTAACATGTGGGTCAAGTCCAGCAGTTGGGGAACAATAAGGAAAGTCCTGAGAATGCCCTAGGGGAGGGGTTAGATGTCTAGTGAGCACAGTAGGTCCGTGGAAACCATGCTGGAGTCAGAGGAATATCTGGGCCATTATGTTGGTGTCTGTGGGCATTTGCACTTTCTTGGCTCATTTCTTCTGAAAGGCTAAGAGCAAAATGCCTTTGACAGTGACCATAATATCATTGGTTATCCCCTAGAAGGAAGCTGGCTCTCTTTTTAGTTTTTTTTTTAAAAGATTGATTTATTTATTTCAAGGAGAGAGTGAGAGCGAGCACAGGTGGAAGGGGCAGAGGGAGAGTCTCAAGCAGGCTCTGTGCTGAGTGTGGAGCCTGATGCTGGGGCCCGATTTCATGATCCCGATGTCATGACATGAGCTGAAACCAAGAGTCTGTCTCTTAACTGACTGAGCCACCCAGGTGCCCTGGGAAGCTGGCTCTCTTAGTAAACTCTCTTTCCTTTCCGTCTCTGGAAGAACACCATGAAGCTGGCATACCTTTTCCTTGGCCCCATGGCCCTCTTCCTCCTCGCTGGCTGCAGCTGTGTCCTCAGCACCTCCAGTGGGAACCTGCTCACCTTTGTGGGCTGTGCCGTGAGGGAGTTCACTTTCCTGGCCAAAAAGCCAGGCTGCAGGGGCCTTCGGATCACTACGGATGCCTGCTGGGGCCGCTGTGAAACCTGGGAGGTGAGTCTCAAGACTGAAGGCAAAGCCTTCAGGCCAGCCACCTGGGCTGATTCCTGTGTTCACTTTTTAAATAAAATGAGATAGAGTGGGGGCATTCCTGCGGAATTTTTTTAATGACAATTATTTGGCATTCTCCAAAAATAAAATCTGAAAGAAGCATGACCTTGCCCCTCTAACAAAGCATTGATATAATTAATATTCATATTTACATAGTGTCTGCGTATTTGGGAATCATCTCTGGAAAGTTAAGATATGCTATTATTCTACACATTTTCCAGATGACATGGAGGAATTCAAGGAGTGAGTGACTGCCAAGTTATATGGATAGTCAGTAGAAAGTTGGGAATAAATCACTGGTTCAAGCGTGTCACCAAACGTTCTCTATATTCTTCTACCTGTGATCTAGCCAGCCAGTTAACAAGAGATAGGCCTTAGGCTGTCGAGCAAGGCGAAGGCAGGTTCTCAGTTCTTCCCTCAGTGGCTCATGCACAGTGTGGCCCTATCCCAGCTCCCCACTGCAATTTGTGGGGACCTCAGGGATTGTCACAGACATGTCTGTCCACAAAGTCCCTTTGTAGTCAATGATATCCATCCAGCCTTTTAAGAGGCATTACATTTAAATGAGGTTAAAAATCTTAGACAAAGTTAGAACTCCATTGGGCTGAGGTGAGGAGATGTTTGCAAAATGAGAAGAAAAGGGGCCCATTTATCATAGAGTGTCCCGTCATGCCATGGAGTGACTGTTGACTCTGAACTGAGGTCCGAGTTGGTCATTAATGAAGCTCTAGTGCAGGTTTGTCACCCTGGTTCAAAGACTTCTAATGAGCACCCACTATTGGAATTTCCAAAGCCAGCATCCAAGATTCTCAGCAATATGAAGTTTGCCTATTTTCCCAATGTCTACCCATGTCCTGAGCTTCAGTCTTGTCAGAATGATTTTGAAAAGTTTTATTAAACACCCCTTGTGAAATCTCACATTTGGTCTTTTTCTCATATCCCTTCTCATTTTCATCTGTTATTAAATATATCCTATGATGCTTGTGTCCAGGGCCAACTCCTTCCCTAGAGATTTTCTGACTCCCTGGTCAGCCCTGACTCTGGTTTACCTTTTGTGTTACTTTTTCCCATCACACAACACGAGATTGTAAATTTTTTAGGAGAGAAGTTTCATTCTTGTGCTTTTGATAGCCCTTGTTGAAGTGTCACGTAGGAACAAGACACTCAATATATATTTGTTGAATTATATGGGATTGACCTCTATCTGGAGTCATACATCTTTTAACCTAATTGATGCCAACTTAGAAGTCCATGAGCACTACGAGAGGACAC
The DNA here is from genome assembly GCF_030435805.1 of Mustela lutreola. NCBI lineage: Eukaryota > Metazoa > Chordata > Mammalia > Carnivora > Mustelidae > Mustela > Mustela lutreola. The sequence goes on along the minus strand of NC_081296.1, from coordinate 116,388,203 downwards.
TGGCATGAGAAAAAATAGCCGTCTTGTCAGGGACTCAGAGAGCAACCTGCTATCACTTAGATAAAAGTATGACCGCATGAGTGGATTGGGGATGGTGATGGAATCTCCCAATGAAATAAAGCTATTCCACCCAATTTGCTGTATTTTTTGCATCATCTAGGGGTATAAGACCTAACAGACAAATGGAATTTCAACTGCTAAGGATACCATGGCCGTGACTTGACATCAAACTGACTTGGGGAGCTTTGGTATCTTCTCATATTCAGGGCTTGGCCTGGCTGTGTCTACCCTGACTCAAAGTTCATTTCTTAGCTCTTTGGAGCTCTTTCTGGGCCCAGATTTCAAACTGTGTTTCCTTCAATTCAGTTCATTTTCCTCTTCTCTTTAAAAATTGATGAATGTCTTTAATTGGATCCTGGTCACCCACAGGAGGTCAGGGACTGTGCTCTCCCTGGAGAAATGGAAGCATTAAGACCATTAGGGAATAAGATTCTCCTTCATGTTAGCCAGCTTTTATTTATGCCTTTACTCTACTGTATGTACAGGGAGGTCACTTACAGAAAATAAATAAAAGAATGAAATTTATTCCCCAGTAATCTGAAAGTTTCTGAGATATAAAGCACTTATTTTTGGGAACTGGAAAGCATGTCTAAAATGAGGATGTCCGTGACAACAAAGTGGCTGGATTTACTTCAAAGGGGGAACATTGCTGAAAATAGCCTTTGCTCATGGCCTGGGTTTAGGGTTGTCAGATTTATAAAAAAAAAAAAACCCAAACCAAACCAGATCATGATGCCAGTTTAATGTGAATGAGAGATAAACAATTGTGTTTGTTTTTTTGTTTTGTTTTGTGCTTTTTTGTTGTTTTGTTTTTGGTATAAGTCTGCCCCATTAAATATTTGGGGGCGTATTTTTACACTAAAAAAATTTGTTGTTTATTTTGACATTCAAATATTACTGAGTGTCTTAGATTTTATGTGGCAACTCTGCTTGAGATTCCAGATTACTGAGGGTAAGAGGATACGAAGCAAACTGAAGAGGTTCTGAAAAGTGGAGGAAGCTGTGATATTAAGTTGAGGTCTTCCGTATAGTCCTTAGAAAAAGCAAAGCCAATCTTTTTCATGATGTTCATGGAAGAACTTTGTTCTGGGCCTCATTACCTGTATTTTACGTACCCAATACGAGTGAAGACACTGTTTTTTGAAAGCTTGTAAGTTGCTACTTTTATTATTACTTCCTTACTCTTAGTACAGCTCTGGTAGGAACAAGAGATGACATTTACTGAACACTTAACTTGGTGCTGGGTCTTGCACATCCCAACTCTCATCTTACCTTATCCTCATAAAGAGGCTGTGAGGGGAAGATTTTGTTTTACAGTTGTGGAATCCGAGGCTTTGAGAGGTTAAGTGGACTTTCCAAAATCTTCGGCAAGTGGCACAACAGGGGCCTAAGATTAAGGGTCTGATTACAGGATTCAAAATTTTTTTTTATTTTTTTAACACAGTCTTGCGGTCTTTTATTTTTTGTGCACTTATCATGCCATGAATTCCTAGGGAAGAGGTTGCACCAGATCAGGTTCTTTTCTGTTGCTTCTCATGAGGTATGCTTTTCCGGGTGGAGCCGGCTAGTGCGTCAGTTGAACCCAAGTACCTTTCTCTTTGGCTTCCTTCTTTTTCATGTGCTTCAGGAAGCTATCTAGGCTTTTTGAGGGCTTAGCCTGCTCAGTATGTACATTCATTCTCTTGGCAAGAATCTTGACCTTAACCTGTTCGTTCATAACGATGGCAAGAGCAAGCTGGGTAACACTATAGACTTTTCCAGATTTGCCATGGTAACATTTGGGAGGACACTCCTTTTTGAACAGTGCCCATTCCCTGGATGTCCACAAGATCACCTTTCTAGTGGATTCTAGTATGTGACCAAGGGAACAACTTCCGTTTTCTCAAAGGTCTAAAGAACATAGTGTGGGTGCCTCTTATTCATGTTGGTCATTTTGGTGAATTCCTGGAAGATGGAGTTTCCACTCTAGGGCTTGAGATTTAAACTACTATTTTGTGCTCATTTCCTGATCTCTAGGCTCTTTATAAAATTATCTTGGAGTTCAAGATGTATAAAAGGGGAGGTCAGGAAGTGAATCCTTTGATGATCAGAACAGCCCACAGGGCATTCTGGAAGCTTCCTTGCTCTGTCTTCTGTCATTGATTCAACAAATAGCGATTGAGAAGCTCCTCGGTGACAGGGACTACTCTAGGTAGTAGAAGCACAGCAGTCAATAAAATGGGCATAAATCTCTGTTCTAATGGTGGGGGAAACCCAACACAAATAAATACAATAGGTAAAGTGTCACCCGGTCCTGACAAGTGCTACAGAAGAAAGAATAAAGCCGGAAGAGGGTGGGGACATGGCAGGGTGTGGAGGTGGGATGTTGCAATTTTAAAGATGGTCAGGAAAGGTTTCTGTGAGAAGGTGACGCTTGAGCCAAAATGGCATAAGAGTCCGTCATAAGGGAGAAGAATGTTCTGGGCACTGGGATTAACAGGGCAAAGACTCTGGAGTGAGACTGTTCGTGGGTGGGTCTGAGGAACGATCAGGGACTCCTGTGGCCGGAGCAGAGTGAGAAAGCCAGCAAGACAGGGAGGATGGAGACATAGCAGAGGGTCTCGAAGGCGTACGTCTTTGACTTTTACTCTGAGTGAGATGGGAAATGTCTGGGGCTTTGAGCAGGATCTGACCTAATTTTAAAAAGAATTGACTGGGGCTGCTGTGTCATAAAGAGACTGTAGGGGATGATGGTGGAAGAGAGACCAGTTAGAAGACTTCTGCAATGATCAGGAATATCCATTTGCTCAATATTTATTGAGCACTTGCCGTGTGCCATGGCTCTTTTGGGAGCTCAGGATATGGAAAGCAGGTTGCTGCTTTCAGGAATTTGCCTTCTACTGGGACGAAAGAGATTGACAAGTAAATAAATGACTAGTGAGTTAATTTCTGATAGTGATACATGGTACCGGGAACAAGAAACAGGATGGTTTGTTCTAATGGGTTTTCTGTTTTCTACTTGTGGGGACAGAAGCCCATTCTGGAACCCCCCTACATTGAAGCCCATCATCGAGTCTGTACCTACAACGAGACCAGACAAGTGACGGTCAAGCTGCCCAACTGCGCGCCTGGAGTGGACCCCTTCTATACCTACCCCGTGGCTGTCCGCTGTGACTGTGGGGCCTGCTCCACGGCCACCACAGAGTGTGAGACCATCTGAAGCTGATGTGGCCAGCAGAACACAGCTGGTGGCCTTGAGCTTCCCAGACCCACCTGCATGGGCAGCACGAGCAGCCTTCCCCCTGCATTCGAGCACTGTCTAGTTTTGTCTGCCCCTATGGAGGAGGGGTACCTGACCTCCTTAGGCCCATCTCAGGCATAAGGCCCAGAGGCAGCCTATTGATGCTAAAAATGCAAAACAGTATCTGTGTTTTCACCACAATAATTTCTCTGGCTCACACACTTGCAAATTATTTTGTCTTTACCTTGAATTTCAGAACATAATCTGTGTATATCACAATCCTCCTCCAATTTGGATTTATAATATGCCAATGGTTTAAATACAGTAGGAGTAATTAGGAAATGGCTCTAGAAAGTCTTTACATTTTCATGTTTTATTTAACAATTGGTCTCTGACTAGATTTATGATTTAAGGGTCAGAAATTAATAAAACCAATGCTTTGTCCTCACACCCCCAAAGAAAATCCAGCTGCAAGCTTCCTTCGAGAAAAAACTCCCTTCTTGTTTTAACTGAGTGCTTACCTATACGAGAAACAGAGATTGTTCAGATTAAAAAAGGAGGCAACAGTAGCTGAAATTGAGAAACCTCCAGTTCTGGATGATTCTTGGCCCATGCATAATTCTCAAAGACCTCCTGAATAAAGAGGCCCTTTTGTGATTAAAAACAAACAAACAAACAAACAAACAAACAAAAAAACAGCCTCAGAAAAAAATATGTAATTAAAGCCATCATTTAGGTCTAAAGATGTTGCAGCTAAACTCTGATTTTAGACTCATGTGATGCTCTCCCGAAGCTAGGCCCAAAATGATTAATCACAAATATTCTTTCTCATTTAGCATATTTTAATTTGTGACTTTTTTAAACTCAGAAATTTTGCACGTTTGTCGGGTAAAGCTGCGCTGCTGGCTCAGGGGAAGTCTGTGATGGTCGAGCTCTTGCACTCTCTAAAATCTTACAGCAGCTGATTCTCTGTGATTTTTTTTTTTTTTTTTTGACTCTGGTATTATGCAAGTGTCTTTAATTTCGGCATTTTGGGGTTGAAATGAACCTTGTTCCTTTTTCATGATATGCCAAGAAAATCTGTATTAATGCCAATAAAGCAAGTCCTCTGTCTTTTGAATTCATGAAAACTTTCAAAAAAGTCTTTTTAGTCTTTTTAATATACTTGGAAGAACAACAGCAAGCACACTCAAAATGAACCCCAAAGCTACTTTTACTTACACATTCATTTAGAATGTCACGTTTAGGAAGGGACTGGATTTCATGATCCCAGAGGTGGCTCCGTTGGGACTCAGACCCCTGGTATATCCCAGCTGGGAGCCAGGAGTGCTCATGGAAGGAGGAATGGATAAGTCCTCATGAAAATAGGAAGGTGAATGTTGGGACTGATGGTCAAGGACTAGGGTATGGAGGTGGACATCTGGGGACAAAGGACATGAGCAAAATCTAGCCTAGTCTTTAGTGCAGATCTGATGGGAGGCAAGAAGGTCACTCTCACATAACACGTAGTTGAGCACCTGCCATCTCTGCCGGCCAGTGGGTGGGTGGTGGTTCGGGACAATGCAGCGTGGCCCTTCTCAAGTGTTTTCAGTCCGTCCCTCAGAACTTCCCTCAGAATTTTCTGATAGAAAGGGCTGCTTTTTAGAGAAACTTAGGGAAGAAAAGCAGAAGCAGTAAGGATTTGTCACAATGTGAGAGAAGGTGACTACAGCATCTGTAAGGGGCCCTCTGGGAAACAAGGGGTACACTGCAGCAGGATATTGAGGACAGCTCAAGGAAGATGCTATTTATAAATGTGTGGACAGAGTTAAGGAAACCAACGAGGGGTGATAAAATGCTCCAAATACTTGTTTAGAAGAGGTGAACATCCCTAGGCTGAAGGAGAAGAAGAGTAAGTGATTATCAGACCCCAGAGAGAGTGGAAGAGGAATGCCACCTGGGAGCTGTGATCTTTTTTAGGATGACCCAGCCAGTCCCAAACTGAAGCCCGGTGGGGAGAGAAAGTACCCCCAAATCACTCTGTTCCACATTCTGATTTTCAGCAGAATTAAATGGGAAGGCAGAGAGCAAGGGAGCTGGGAGCCCATTGATTCAGTCCATAAGTGTTGGCCTCCTGAGAAGCAGGTTGAGTAAGAGTGGAGAGTGGATCTGTGGGAGGGAGGGGGAGGGTGTGAATGGATAAAATCCAGCATAGCTATCTTCTGGGATGCTTAGCTGAAATGTCACAGACAGTGATGTTAGCTGTCAGGGTGGGGGCTGTGGTGGGGTCATAAGGCATCCATAGCATCACAATGACTAAGAGTTCCCTGAGTTGGACTACATGATGAAATGTATGTGCTGGCTAATCAGTATCTATAACATCTGAGAGATGCAGGAACAGTGGAAATTGTCAGGACTGTGGGATTAGTTGGTTGTTAAATACAGTCAAAGCATTCAGGGCATGACGACAATGCCACAACTGAAGACATCCTCTGTTTCTGGAGCTGGAGGGCACACTGTGCCCAACACCAGGCCTCAGACCCAAGTGGGAGAGCCTCTGCATTACTGAGAAGGCTGCATGCACTAGCCCAATAGTCTCCTACCCTTAAGTCAAGGTGCTTCTAGGGAAGGAGTGGGACACAGAGGGCTGGAAAGGGGACAATGAGTGGATGAGTTGAGTTTCCCTAGCAGAAGGGACCCACTTCTCCTTACCGAGGCCAGGCCGAGGCCCCAGCCAAGAAGGATGTTGCCTGTGTTAATACTTGACCTCTTCACACACTTCCCACAACCTCTTATGGATAATTAAGTTCAAGTCTAAGGATAACCCAACCAGGGAAGGACTTTCTGAGTGATGGTAGAACAAGATCTTCCACAGAAGCTGCCTGAGGACTCGAAGAACGTAAACAGGGATGAGTTAGAATGCACATGAGAGTGGATCTTGAGGGTGTTGGGTTCCCATCTCAATTGATGAGGGGGAGAGTGGCAGAATTTAAGACTGGATAAGAGTTTTTTTTTTTTTAAATGGGCACCTTCTCCCATGAATCAGGACTTAACATTCTTACACTTGGATTTTGTTCCACTGAGCTATTGGGATGGCTCTTTAAAGCTTGGGGAAAATGGCTTATAGTGGCTTATATTAATGGAGAGAAGATGCCAGAACTGTCCTGGAAGAATATTTGAGGATAAAAGGCTCAGGGAGGTGGGCCTGCTGGAATGGATTTATTATATAAGACCCAAGAACTCATCAGTTGACTGTTCACCTGGAGGTTCAGCAGACACTCCCTTCACGGAAGTGTTAAGGAATGCATTAGCGAGGGGCACCTGCTCCCAGAAAGGCTCCATAGTGGTGGTCCTTTGTCGACTGGGGTTGATGGCAGGAGAAACCCCATGGAACTGGGCTTCCTGGTGTCAGCAGAGATGAGAGGATCTGGGATAGCGGAGCCCAGGTGATGACCTATATAGCTGGCGGTAGGAGGGAAGGTGAACGTAATTGCTCTAACAGGCAGCGAAACCACAGCAGTCGTCAGAAGACGGTGTCCCTGGTCCATGGTATTAAAGAAATGAATACATATATGTACATATATATATATATTTGAGAAAGTTATTAATTGAAAAGTGAAATACCTCTCTCCATGCTAGCCTTGAATCTTTTTCAAAGTTCTTTCTTCCCGTTCCCTCTCTCCACTTCTCTCCCTCCATTCCTTCCTTCCACAATTATTTATTAACCTTAATTTTGTGCAAGGCACTGTGTCTGGGGAATACAGATATGAATATTGCTACCACTGATGGATGTTTTTACTCTAAACAGGATCCTTTCTGTTCATTCTTCTTAATTCTGGTGTCAGCCATGCTTCTAGGCATTTGTAATTGCTATTTTACCATTACCATTATATAGATGATGAAAGTGATGCTCAGAGAAGTCAAGTAACTTGCCTGAGATCCAACAGCTGAAAGGCAGCACATGCCAGGTTTTTCCGACCTAGCACCAACCTCTTTCCACTGGGGCGTGATGCCTTTTCGGAGGGCTCCATCCTAGTCATTACTGCTTGGGTAAGTCTTTGAAGTCCTTGAGTTAGTCTGTCCTCACCCGGCTCAGCATGTTTGCAGTCTCTTCTGGAGGTGGTTTGGTGCCAACCGGGGTTGTTCTATGGAGATTGCAATTTTTTCTACTTTCCTGTATAACCTTTAGGAGGATAATGCTTTGCTGTAGCTCCGATCAAAGCTTACAGCAGGAGAGATTGAAGGAGAAAAGGAGCGAAACATCAAAGGGTAATTCAAAGACACCTGCTGTAGAAATGAAGGTTGTGTGTTTTCAGTTGATTGATGGCCCAGGCAGTGTGAGCACTGAGTGGAGGGGAATGATTGTCCACCTTGAGGTGAGCTCTAGATAAACTCTCAGCAACTCCTTGCTCCTGGAAATGTGTCTATTTTGCAACTAAAAAAAGGTAAGGAGAAGGGAATTTCCTGAAATTTTTTTTCTATGGGAGCGTTTTTGAATGAAATGTATAAATTCACACGCTCATTCTACTTCTAGGTTTATTAGCTCCATTGACTGATGTGGTAATTCATGCTTTCCTTCTTTCATTGATAGGGAAAGAAAGAGCCACCAGGAGAGAACCAAATTTTGCTGCAGGGACCCAATTCACTCTTCAAGTTATTTAGGTTTTAAGTATAATAGAAAGCATTTCTGGGATCTTAAATGAGGTGTATCTCTGAAAATAATGCCGCATTGATTAAAATGTTTATTTCATAAAGTTTCCCAGAGAACTGCTTATCTTCTTCACCCAGGAGATGTTTTCTATAAAATAAGGGGCACCTTATCTTTTTTAGTTTTTTTCAAAACATTAAAGTAAATTATTAAGAAGTAGCTTTGAAACCATTATTTAACAAATTCTGCAAATTTTATTTTCTATTGAAAATTTCTACCAGTGAAAGTTTACTTGGAGTGGAAGAATTTTGGTCATTCTTTGCTAGATGAATCTTTTGGGATTTGTTTTACAATGAGTTCCCTTTGTTTTAATGAATGAGATTGGTTGGAATTGTGTATAGGGAGATCCAGAAGGCTTAGTGGCTGATTGTTGTGATCCTGGGGTATCTGAAGAGGTGGTGTCTAACAACAAGAAAAAGAAACAGGGACAGGATGAGAAAAGAAGGAGCAGGTGCAAAGCACTGTAATTGGTAGTGTAAGGCAGAGACTTGTCTCCAATGTTAAGGAATTTAGAAGGATTACTCTAGTCTCTGATCAAGGTCCTCATTATCAGGAGTGAAGTAAATATTTCCTAAGCTCTTTTGCTTTATAATTGACTCTAAGTTCCTCTGACTGTACAATTTTATTAGCATACTGAATACTTCCCAATATATAGGATCATATATACTTTGACCTTGATTGTGGGCCAATAGGGCTTCAGGAAAATCATTCAAACCCCAAATACAACCACTCCCAAACAAACAAACAAACAAACAACATTCCCTCAAAGAGAATACATTGCTTTAACATAGGATATCAATATTACCAAAATGAGAATGGTAATATTCTTTTGGTGATGCTGAAGATACAATTACCAGCAAGAAATATAGATATCCCTGAGTCACAAATAATATACAATTTAAAATTATTTAAAAGAGCATTTATTCACTTAAAATAAATTTAAACTATACATACACAAAATGGGCTATGATGAATTATTAATTGTCATCTCGAGGACGGATACATGCAGAACTATGAGTTTAAAATAGAAATTTAATCCTGTTACTTTGCAGGTTCTTTCTACAGGAAATGTATGAACAGATCACATGCTTTCTTGGCCTCTCTGTGTTGTTCCTGCAGATTTCTAAGCATCTACATCCTGGTGAGGGACCCTAAGATTCTAGGCTGTTCCGAACCTCCATCTTCTGTCTTCCTCTTGAAATCTGCATATCAAGATTAAAATATTTGGAGGGGTTGGTAGCCAATTTTACTGAGTGGATTTAAGACATTGGAATTTTAAAATCGTTGGAAATGTTTTTAAGAGGAAGATTTTGTTCGACATTTAGCTCCTGCTTGAGACACCTTGGGAAGCTAAAGCTGAAACATTTCCCTATTGAAACATAAACACCGGTTAATGAGAGATAAAGTCCAGCTGAAATGGGATGCAAATTTCAGGATTACCAAAATCTGAGCCAACTTCAGGACGTAGCCAAAAGGAACCAATGTGCCATGGGTTCACTCTTGCAAGCTCTGAGTTGTACACTGAGGACGAGGGAGGAGTACAAGCAAGTGGGCTCCGATCAGGGTGTTTCTTAGCACTTGATTATTTCCATGTGCTTAATTTACTAGGAATGTTTTTTATTCAAAAAAGGAGCTCTCAGATATCTTGGACTGGGATTTTCTTTTATTGTTGCCATAAAGGGACTAGAAATCAAACATTTAAAAATTACGAGTAAATGAATTCTTGAAGAGAGATTGAGTGTTGATGAGAATTTTCTTGCCCTACTAGCTTTTTACGAAGAGAGAAAACAGGCTTTCTTGTGTGAAGTGGTGGGTATGCAGAGCACTGGCCGTCCATGGTGTAAAAAGCACTTTTTGGCAGCTTGGACCAGTGGTTAAAAGCAAGAAATCAAGGATATATTTGCAATAATGAAAATAATCTTTGGTAAGACTTGGTTTTGGGATTTGACTAAACCCTTCCGAGAATGCTGGCTGCTTGGGTAGCCAAACTGCTCCCAGATGTAAAAGCTGTCCCAGTTTATAAGTATTTTCAATTTTTTAAAAAGATTTTATTTATTTTATTTGACAGAGAGAGATCACAAGTAGGCAGAGAGGCAGATAGAGAGAGAGGGAGGAGGAAGCAGGCTCCCTGCGGAGCAGAGAGCCCAATGCGGGGCTTGATCCCAGGACCCTGGGACCATGACCTGAGTCGAAGGCAGAGGCTTTAACCCACTGAGCCACCCAGGCACCCCTATAAGTATTTTCAATTTATAGGTATCTTGGGACACCAATGTGTTCCACATTCTAGGGCATGAAAGAAGACACCTGATTTTGAGTCCTGAGGTTAGAGGTCTATCAACAGTGTGAAGGGAAGCCAGCTGCAGGAAGGGGAAGGCAGTCCTTCACAGAGGAGGTGGTCCCTGAATGATTGTACCTGTCCAGTGACACCAGGTCCTTATTTGGGGATGGAATTGTTGATCTGCTAGCCAGGTAACTAGCAGACCACTTGGAGGTACAAAGGAAGTGGTGACCCGGTGCTCTTTCTTCATTTGTTTAAAGAGAGGTATAATTTGCCTTCAGGACTTCTTCAGCAACAATAGGATTTGAATAAGGTGATACACTTTCCGTGTGCGTGTGTTTGCGTGCGTGCCTGCACGAGTGCATTTTTAAAGAGCTCTTGTATGTGGGGGCGGGGTGTGTGTGTGTGGGGGAAACCAAGTATGGCTTCCAGGGATGTTTAGTAAAAATACACTAAGTGAATACAGCTCTGGCCTGTGTATCGGACAGTGGGGATATAAATCTGTGGAGGCCCCGTTTAGAGGACGTGCTTGTGGTCAACGCTGATTTTGGCATCTAGGGAACATCTGAAGCCACGCAGACAGAAGCTTCATCCAAAGTTTTATGCCCCAGAAATTTGTTTTATCTTCATTTTATAAATGTATAACTTCCTGTGATATGAATCTTTCTTGTTTTGGAAGGCATTTTCTCTCTCTTCCTTATAAACAGCAAAAAACCTTGAAGAACAGAAGTATTTCAGATTTAGCAGATCTTTCAAACCAGATGCTGCTTTTTCTGTTTTTAATTCCAAATAGGCTTATTGCTTTACCGCAGCTGGGCAGCACATGACAGGCTTCTGAAAGCCTTTTTATTCATCCAATAAACACAAACAACTCAAATATTAGCCTAACGAATACCCAAAGGGTAGCCTCAGAGAGACAAACAAAGCCGATGGTTTCTTCCTCAGGTGTTTGGATATAACAACTGGTGGTAAACTTGGTTGTCTTGTCCATCGGTACCTGTCAGATTTTAATGTGTACATGACCTGGGGGTCTCATTAAATGCAGGTTTAATTTTAAATTTGGTTTGGATTCAATGGGTCTGGACTGGGCCCGAGTGGCAAAGGGCTAGACAATTTCCTGTTCTAATGGAGGCCTGGGGAAGGCAGTTTGCTCAAGTGGTTGGTGAAGACACCCTCAGATAACGCAGAAATGAGAGCAGGAGAAAAGACAATTTAATGACTTTAAAGGTAGAACGTGGCATAAAGCAAACTGCTTAAAGAGAACGTGAAATAATATTCCATTAGTTACGAAAATGTACATTACATTTCATAATGTACATAATGTACATTTCATAAGCCATTACATAAGAAGCAGGTTGTAAGAAAGCCAAAGCCCTTCCCTTGCCTTTCATTTCCCCCTGCAGTGATCACAAGGGGAGCAGCATGGGCGTTTCAGGTGGGATAAGATTCTGCTGAAATGTACTTCAATAGTAATAACTGTTTACTCAGGGCCAAGAAACAATTAAAGCCAGGTGATGCGAAGAATGTGGAATTCATTAACCTTCCTGCCCATGGCTCCTCTAGGAGAACAAAACCTGACTGCTTAAAAACAAAACAAAACAAAAAAAAACCTGATTTAAAAAATGGCAGGTGGTGGTAATTTTAGGTAGATATTTACAAACCTGCCCCAGACATACCATCCTGCCATGAAAGTTTTACTATTTTTTCCTGCAAAGAATTAACATAAACTCCAAAGACGGACATGCAGGGGGTTACTGGGAAGCTTGGGGAGCTAATAGGGCTTGCAGGGGAGCCTCAGTTCTGTGCTTTGGGGACCCTCTCATATTGTCCCAGACCTCATATCCCCTAAAACGCCGATCAGACCCCATTCGTCAAAGGTAACTTGATATACTGAGAGGCTTGGAGGACATGGCTGAAAATACAACAAAATCTTACTTACTATAGCAGCAAGAAGCTTCTGATACACTGCCGAACTCAGGACACAACGAAATTGCCAGAGTAGGACATGTGTAAAGCACATACACATGCACACAACAACTCTGGATTTTGACATAATATTCCCTAAGGAGGAAAAAAAAAATTGTGACCAAGAATAATCATGTAGCTTTTACTCTCATTTCCTGTGCTGGAAGTTCAAGGCCAAGAACTGTTGTTGAACTCGCATCCCTGAATTCACAGATGAGCCAAACCCTCCTTGACTCATTCCTAACCCACAGAGGTCTCCAATGAGCGCCACCCAGCCTCTGAAACTGGAAGTGCCTGTGTCTGGAGCTTGGCGTTTTCATCTCCTTTCTGGGCTTTGTGGACACTGAAGCACCAGGTATTGTTGCTTTAGCTCATGGTTTTGGGTTCTGTTATCGTTGTTGTGCATGCTAAAGGCCATCGTTCTGTTTGGAGCTATTGCACTGAAGATGAATACGGATCTCTTACACAAGTTACCGTCTTTCAAGATACTGCAACATCATCCTTTTCAGGTTTTAAGTCATGCTAGTGCTTAAAAAACTTCCCAAATAATTGATTCACTCATATTCCTTGGTAAATTTCCCCTGACCATCTGCTCCATATTATCAGAGAAGGTGTGAGCATGAAGACCACCCCCTCCCCCATATCGTTACTGGAGTCTCAAAAAGCACTGTTCAGAATTTCATCATTTTTAAAGCAATGTTGAGGAGGACTTATGTAGAATCATCATATGATGAACCCTCTAGACTGATTCTGGAACACTCTTCACATGAACAGTCCTCCTTTCTTCCCTAGGGCTCTGGCGGCCAGACAGAACTTAGCCAGTGCCTGGGAGAATTGTCAGGTGTATGTGTTTTGCCTTGTGTTTCGTTTTAGTTTTCTCTCCATTCTCTAGATGTTTCCTTTTTCAACAGTACCTAACTTTGTTTGTTAAGAAACACGATTTCCCCCATCTTCTTTTTCTCCTTCTCTTCCTAATGGTTCTTGAGATGAAAATACTCTGTTGAGTTTCCTTTTTTGTACTTGGGCAGCCTACTCAATGTCTCATAAGAGAGTAGCTGGTGACCTGTGGCTCTCACTGTTGAGAGCAAACGCACTTTTGGCATTCTGGCATCCAAACATAGAGGCCAAAGACATAGAGGGTTAGATAATCATCTCTATCACGGTGCCAAACATTCCTTTAAAGCAAAACCTCAATTTCTAATCTTCTATCACTTTGGTCACATGGATGACTTTGCCTTTGTGAATACAATACTACATCTTTGAAGTTTTTGCAGGTCAAGTATTTCTTTTTGAGCAGTCTACTTGGCAAGTTTATTAACTGCTCAAAGAACCTACACACTACCTAATGTACATTTTTGTTGGTCTCAAGTTTGGCTTTTAACTTTAATTTCTCCAAAACTGTGAACATGGTTGTGATTTCTCCTTTACTACCCTTTAAATATTATTTCCTCATTGATGGTTCTATGAAAATTGTATATGGTTACATCCACTGCATCTGGAACTTCTTTTATGGACCAGAAATCTTCCAAATGGTTCTTTGCGTATCATTATCAGACATAATGTTATTGGAATCTCAGGACCAAAACTTCCTTCTTGTCATAAGTGTATGACTTATTTTTTTCATTTCCCAGCTTACTGCTTCCTGGTTTAGGCTTACTCTGGTTATTACATTCAGTAATTGTTCTTTGAGTGTACATTTTCTTGGCAGAAATCAGCCCAGATTACTTATGATGACATGGCTTTGACTCTTGTAGTAGTCTTTTGTATTTCCAAAACAGCCCAGGGAGTCCATTAATTCTACCAAATAACCAACCATTTGATTGAAAAAAAAAAATTGTTAAACCAGTTACTTGATTAAGCCACTAGATTGGGATTACATTGCTGTATACTGTGCAATTAGATGGGGATTATAGAACGTTGTACATTGTGGATCCCAAGCATACTGCAGATCAAATTCCTATCTCTAGGTTATTACTAGTGTGATGGATTATCTAAATTACAGTGGCCTAAGTCATGTATTTGAAATGAGGCTGAGATCTGTAGGATGAACAAAAGCAACTCCAATAACACACCTGCAACACAACAACTTAGTATCTGTGATAATGAATAGATTACAGTGCAGAGTTTGGAGCACTGGATGGGAAGCAGAATGGCTGGGGTCTGTTCCAGCTCTGTCACAACACATTTCTTTTGACGCCTCTTGATTTGAGTTTCCTCATTTGTAGAATGAGGGAGTTGGACTGTATTTTCTGGGCCCTCTTCTAGCTCTGAAAAGCTGACTCTACCTTCCGATGGAGATTGGCTTCCCCTTCTTGACTTTGGAAGATGGTCAAAAGTCAACGATCCTTCTTCAGATCCTTCTTTCAGATCTCTTCTGATCTTTATAGTTTTATTTAATATAGTTTTATTTAATCTTACGGCAGGAAACATGTTTTACTGAAATGAACTACCTCTTGCCATGAAACAGGCAACACATGGTTAATTTGGTAGAATATTAACTCATTTATGTCGTTTTGTTCTTCATTATTTTATTTAATGAGCTTTATGACCTTTATGACCTTTAGCAGCCTCTCCACCCAGACACTGGTTCTAGGTGGGTTCTGGTTCTAGGTGGGAGAGTGATTTTCTCACTGTGAACTCGTAATTCCCATGGTCCAGTAGGGAAGGGAGGTCATGGCCTGGGGAATCATTTGCTCTTAGATGCACATGTCTGGAAAGTTCTCCTTGGTAGAGCAAAGATACGCACTCTTTCATCAACATCAGTGAGAAGTGAGGAATGGCCCTTTAGTAAGATGTAACCATGCAATGATGCAACAAAACTGGGTAACAGCATTTCATTTATTACAGGACTAAATGCTCATTATTGTTTGTAAAGAAGGAATCCATAACCTCTGTAAAGTTACTGTTTATGGACGGTTGATTTCCATTTACAGAGGAAGAAAGTCCTAGTTGTCTCTAAATGTCAAGCTTTGGCTCACAAAACTCCCATTTTCTTTTAGTTTGAGGGTGTGTGTATCTCTGTGTGTATGCCTGCCTGTATGTGTGTGTTTAAGAAAATGTTTAGTGACTGGAGAATTGAGCAGGGAAATAGGACTTGCAACATGGAAGAAAGAAAAACTCATTTCAGAAATTCTAAACAAACAAACAAAACCCCAGAACTGAGGGGATGTCATGGAAGGCGCTAACAGAGAAGACCCACATCATATGTTATATGGGGCTACCTCCGGGAGGAGAAGGGACTAGAAAAAGACTGGATTTTTCCAACAGAAGGAGTGTGAATCTGGAAATTGTTATGTTAAAATTGGTGTCATTTGATGCTGCAAGAGGCACTTTGCTTATGCAATTGAAATCAAAAGTAAACTGCCTACCTGGGTGTTTCCAGGGTAATTGCAAGCAAATAAGGCTAATTAGGAGACTTTATCGTCTCTAATTAAAAGCTAGGAAATAATTCACTCTGTGATTCAAGAATCCCTCGCTATTTGGAAGAGGCATATAGAAAGCGCACATCATTCTTTACTGGGAGCTTTTACTTTCAAAGACCCAAGGTGCTGTTCTACAGAGCACAGCACTTTGGAAGCAGGGGATAAACAGATTCAGAACTTGGTACCCACAGATCCATCCCTAAACACACATTTGGGACAATGAGTGTAGGAAGTAGGGAGAGGCAATATATTAGTACCAGCTGTACTTGGAAAATGTCATTTAAATGGAACAGGGAGTGGACGTGAACCAAGCTGAGAAGCCCTTCGGGTTGAAGCAAGTGGAAATATGGAAGCACTTTGCTTAACCTTTGGGGACTTTTAAACATTTACTTTTTCATGCCCCATGGCCAGAGCTTTCTTTTAGATCAGGTTATTATTGGGCAAGGGAGAAAGCGAAATTAAGGGAAGAAAAGGGCAGGCGCCTGGGAAGGGAGGGAGCAGGATATTTCTCTTTGCTGAATAAAGAATATTTTAAAACCTAGGTCTGCCATATTCTTCCCCAATCAGTTTGATTAAAAAGCAGAAATACTACTTTCTTAAACACAGTTCATTTGTAATTTGCCTTGACAATATAAATATGGGGGAAAAAATACGGTTACCCATCAGCAAAAGCATTTCCAGGGTGAATCTTTGGCAAAAGTGGGGACCCGCGACAATTCAGGTGGTGTTTTTCTTTCAACCAGGTTCAAAAATCTTTGTAAATTTCCAAAAGTTGTAACGTTTTCTTGTTTCCTTCTTACAGTCAGGCATTCAGAGGTACGCGTTGGTTCTAATAGCTTTGGTAGAAACAGGCTGAAAATGGAAATGAATATAAAAATCTTTGCCTTGAGGCTAATTTGGTATGGACTTGTAAGGCCTGAGTAAATTGATAAATTAGTACATTTAAAAAAATAATACAAATAAATGCAAGACACATAGGTTTAACATCAGATTCAGAGAACAAGATTAGTATAGTGTTCCTGGGTTTTGTAGAAGACACGGGGTAAGGCCACCAATACAGGAACTGAGTTCCTCTTCTGGTATCTTGGTGATGATTTCCTCTCATCAGCTTCACGTTCATGGAGGGAAGATGCAAAATGCAACATGGTCTTTGCTTTCATTGGCAACATGGTCAGCAGCAGCGCTGGCTGACGTCTGGGCGGGCTCAGCGTTTTCATGGAGTGTGCAATGTGGATGCTTCAGGCTGAGAGGGGGGATGTGGCAGTTGGTGTGCTGTGCTTGCTAGGGGCTCCTGGGGGAGGGATCAAGGCTCCGTGCAAAGGGACGTCCTCTCTGGTCGCACCTTCCTTCATGGCTTGAGCTTGGTCTCAGAGGTCGGCGCCACTGTCACCTTTAGGTGGGGTGGAGGCCAGTCCCCCAGCAGCCTCAGATAATTGAACAGCAGCTGTGACACTCAGAGCAGCGTTTCTTTTTTTTCTTGGGGTGGAAAATGGTGAGAATCGCTTCATCAAAAACCGCTTTGAGACCTTTCTGAGTTAGGGCCGAACATTCCAAGTAGCACTGTGCTCCAATCTTCAACACAAAAGAGAGAGAGAAAGGCGTGAGAGGGGAAGAAAAAGGCGGAGTGGGATCAGACCCTGCTCAGCCACCTGCTGCCTCAGCTTGTCCTGCAAATAGCCCTGGGGTTGGTTTGGATGTGGTGTGTGTGTGTGTGTGTGTGTGTGTGTGTGTGTGTGTTTCCTTTTGCATTTCCATTTGCATCTACTATCCTAATTTTTATATTTTTTACTTTCTGATATTAGCAATAAATGGTTGTGGATTGTTTTTGGTTAACCAGTAAGTTCTGAAAGTGAGCCATTACCACTCATTGCTAATATAAGAATATGACAAATGTAAAACTTGAGAGAGGATTCAAAAGCAGTGATATGGTTTAAATATACTTTGTGAACAACAGGGCTACATGATGTTGTTTTTAGCACCCTTTCATAGGCGTGCGGAATGTGTAAATCTGGTACGAGTGAAATGTATCTCCTTCTGTACGCAGGAAGGCAGAGTGTCAGCTTAGTTGGTAAACCATATAGAAAGGGAGTGGATGATAAGGTTTGATAGATCGTTCTTCACAAAAATGTACTTTTTCTCCCCCAAGACTATTTATTTATTTATTTGACAGAGAGAGACACAGTGAGAGAGGGTACACAAGCAGGGGGAGTGGGAGGGAGAGGTAGTAGCAGGCTTCCCGCTGAGCAGGGACCCAGGCGTTCCTAAAATGCACTTTTCTTAAAAAAGACTTTATTTATTTATTTGACAGAGAGAGATCACAAGCAGGCAGAGAGAGTGGGGGAAGCAAGCTCCCCGCTGAGCAGAGAGCCCGATGCGGGGCTCAACCCCAGGACCCTGAGATCATGACCTGAGCCGAAGGCAGAGGCTTAACCCACTGAGCCACCCAGGCGCCCCCCACCCCAAATGCACTTCAGATGAAGTCTCGCTCACCAAGGTAATACTCAATTGGTATTATTACTTGGTTTTGACATACTTTAAAAGGTGTATTTCTAAGGAGTTGAAAAACCCGAAACATGTAAAATAAAAATCATGAAATACATTTACTGATGGAGACACCCTCCTTGTTAGTATATGTTCCATGCGTACTTAAATGATAATATTTTGTTCTTGCTTCAGACTTTATTTCAAAGCTTTTGATGATTTTATACTGTGTTATTTGATAATCACAAAAATCCCTTTGAGAAACATAGGAATTCAGTCCAGAACTAGAGCTTCTCTTTAAAAAATAGCCAGCCAGAGCAGACCATGTTTGGCAGGCAAACTCACGAGATTGTTCATGTGAGGGAGACTCAGGGTTTTAATTGCTCATAAGCTTGGCATTAGCTAACGATATGATGCCGGCCTTTTAATATTAGGGACATCTGGAGAAACGCTTTTATTATATACTTCACATTATGAGAATAACTAAAGAATCAAAGCAGATTCACAAGAGGGTGGTTGGATGGTGAGCCCTCGGAAGCCACAGCAGATCCATGACTAGAGCAGGGTAGCAGAATCACATGCCTATTCCAGTAACTTCTGTCAATGAGGAAAGCAGGGCAAGGTGCCAGCCTGGGGGGACAGGTGGAAACCATGGGGAACCTGAACAACCCCCTCCCCACCCAAAGAGCTGGCAGTCTCAGCCAGCTCTGGACAGTCGTTGCCATGGTTCACTATTGGCCATCTTTGTACAATTGGACTTTTGGATTTTTAGGTAATAATTACCAATTTAAAAAATACTTTGTGGGCCAACCAAGACACTAATATGTGATTTCTTTGGCAGCTAGACAGTTTGCAGTGCATGAACTAAAGGAATTTGTAGTAGACATTAGGATAGAGGGGGAAAAGCCCCAGAAGGTAAAATGATTTGTTGAAGGGCACCCAACCAGACAGCGGAACTAGAGTAGAATCTCGGTCTCTTGGCCTGTGTTCTTTGTTCCATGACGGTTGCCCTTATCATTCAACTCTGCAAGGAGCTGGTCAAGGGGCATCTGGGTGGTTCAGTTGGTTAAGTGTCTGCCTTCAGCTCACCCTGGGATCGAGCCCCATGTGGGCTTCTCCCTCTCTCTGCCCTCCCCCTACGTGTGCTCTTTGAGTTTCTCTCTCAAATGAATAAATACATAAAATCTTAAAAAAAAAAAAGATGATCAAAAATTAAGCATGAAATAAAGTTTTTCTGGTTGGGTCCAGATAGTATACACTTTTTTTTTTCCTATAGAGAAGAAATACTGTATGAGCTAAAGGAAAGCGCCCACAGAAGAGATGTTGGATATTAAAACTGCTCTTACGGTTTCATTTTAACCATGGTTTGGCCTTTGAATTAAAAAAATGTTTTTTTTATTTGCAACTGATGAATCACTAAACTCTACCTCTGCAACAACCCCATCCCCCACAAAAATGGCTTTATAAAAATCATTAAAAACAGATGGATGCAAAAAAGGGATAAAAATAGAGACCATTTTCCTAATAATGTCATGAAATGGCATCGATTACATTTTGGGATTGTGGCCAATGCTTGCTAAGAACATGTGAAAAGCACACCACTCCCGTGAGTTGAAGGACTGCTTGTAATGCAGCTCTTCTCTGTCATGCTGAAAAAATACCCAGAGAGTGCTGAGGGGTCATTTGTCTGGAATGCCTCCCCACTAAGCTCACAAGCCTCGCTTGATTGTGGAAGGCTCAGTTCAGGTGGGGCTCTGGGCCATCAGATGCTGTAAGATGGGCGGGGCTAGTGTGTCATCCTCCCTCCTGGGTGCTCCTAACAGCCCAGCAGGCCTTGCCTTCTGAAGGCGGTGGAGGAGCCCAAATGCGTCTGTCCCTATGCAGATATTTCTGAAGATAATGAAACAGTGGATCAAGGCATTACTGTGTAACTGAGTTAATATAACACTGTCTCGGACCGATAGTTCCAGGTAAAATAGCAAAGAGATTTTGGGCATGATTTGGGAAATAGGTGTGTGAGAAAGAACCCAGTTATGAGGTATTTTGAAGATTTTTTTTTTTTTAATTCATTTGAGAGAGAAGCAGAGACAGAGACAAACAGAACACAAGCAAAGAGGGAGAGGGAGAAGCAGACTCCCTGCTGAGCTGGGAGCCTGACATGGGACTTGATCCCAGGACCTAGATATCATGACCTGAACCAGAGGCAGATGCTTAACCATCTGAGCCACCCAGGCACCCCTGAAGTGAGTATTTTGTTAACCATCTATCAAGTGCTCTGGATCAGAGAGAAGACTTCACCCTGGTTCAGAGAAAAGGCACAGCCATTATAGACACTGCTAAAAAGAAACCACCTCATTAATGACTTTGACATTGTGAAATGGAAAACGGTCTCAAGGAAACAGCTTTCCTTAAAGCTTCCTCTGCCTCTTGGAGCAAAATGACCTATACAGTCAAGTATTTGGAGCATTCTATAAGAGAGCAGGATTTGTGGATGCTTGTTTAGATACACATGTTAACAATCTGTGACATGTTTTGCCAAAATGATTTATTTTCCAGGAAAAAAAAAAAAGAGATTGAGGAATGTACACTGAGGGAACACTTTTCTCATAGCTTTATAATGGCTGAAATGTATTACCCCAAAGCTGAGAAATTTATCAGACATGTAGAGAACTTACAAGAGTCTGACAAGAAGAAATTAAAGAAACAAACAAATGGACAAACAGAATCCACAGTGACCAGTCGGGTGAAAGAAAACCTCTTACATCTTCCAGGTCGTCGTTGTGGAGGTGGGACATGTTATGGAATAAAAGTGTCACTGGAAGGAATGAAGGCAAAGAGGTTGTCCCGGCCATAGATGCCTCTGCGAGGCACATGAATTTAATGACAACGATAGCTTGCTGAGCTGGACCTCACCTTTCTTTGGGTCACTTAATCCTTGTGAGGACTTGGCAAGGTAAGCCTGTCACCATCGTCATGTGTAGCTCAGCCAACGGACGCCAGAGAGAGGAGGTTACCTCCGGAGGGCACACAACTAAAACAATGTCAGAGGCTGGAATCCGTCTTAACCACTCTGTGGGGCAGCCTCCAGCAAATGAAAACAAATGTGGCTGGAAGGGCAAAACGAACCGACAAATGGAGACGTTGTTTTGGATGTAGTGAGGGCGACGAGAGAGGGGATGGGGCGAAAGGGTAAGGCATTTCTGATAAACGGAGAGAAGAGAAAATATTACTGACATAAACAGGGGAAGCTGGTATCTCAGCAACCAGTGAATGACCAGAAGTTTTTTCTCTCTTATTTAAGAATTAGGAAAGGTGCAGGCAACTTGAAAGCCAAGAAAAGGAAAAGGAACCCAACAGCTTGTGTGATAAATTTCATCCTAACAAACTGCTCCAAGAGGAAAAAATGTTTCTAGGCTGGATGGATTTGCAGCTGACTTTTTGTCAGAGTATAAAGCAGCGGTTGCCAGCTCAGGGGTAGGTAGATGATGTGAGTGTGCCGCTCGAGTGTAGGTGAGATGGAGTGGGGGGGGGGTCGTGGCAAACTGAAGGGTAGGTACCTTTTCGAAAAGGCTGTTGAAGGATTGCAGTTGATGAGGAAATGCTGGCCTAGTGCTGCCAAACCTTCTGATTTTTTTTTTTTTAGAAGCCAGAAATATGTATCTTCATGAAAACTTTCTATTGTTCAATTTTGGCCACTAAATCACATTAAAAATACACATGTGGACAGATGACAGCATTTGTGGGTGAAGTTTGGTTCATCACTTACCAATGTTCTCCCTATGCTTGAAAGGATACTTTTATGTGTACTGGTCTCTCTATTTGGAATTTTTTTCTCCTTAGTCCCCACCTTTGCCTACTTGACAAACGTGTCCTTATCCTTCAAAGCTGACTAGGATGTCACCTGCCCTGAGACATTGTCTTGGAATCCTCTTTCCCTGAATGTGTCCATCACTTCCCCCTCTCTGCTACCTCAGTACTAAGTATTCATTCAGGGGGCAGGCTTTGGTTTGCTGGTCACCCGCCTCTTCTGGCCTATGGGCCTCTTGAAGGAAAGGACTTCATTTTGGTAACCCAGACCTCAGCAGTGAAGTAAACAATTTTCAGTGACCATGAGAAAGAGAAGCAATGACTGGCACACAAAACAAGGGGGATTATGGTGACTTTTGCAGTCAGTAGGTGGGTATTATTACTATTGTTATTATTAAAGATTCCATTTATTTATTTAACAGAGAAAGAGCACGAGCCAGAGGGGGGAATAGAGGGAGAAGCAGACTCCTTGCTGAGCAGGGAGCCCGATGCAGGGCTCAATCCAGGAATCATGACCTGAGCCAAAGGCTGACGCTTGACCAACTGAGCCTCCTAAGCACCTCAGTACATGGGTATTGAAGACTCTGGTTGATTAAGATGACTGAACATTGAGGAACGCCTGGGTGGTACAGTCAGTTAAGCATCTGATTCTTGGTTTTGGCTCAGGTCATGATCTCACAGTCGTGGGACTGAGCCTTGTCTCAGGGTCCACGCTCAGTGTGGAGTCTGCTTCAGATTCTCTCTCCCTCTCCCTCCCCACTCACTCTCTCTCTCAGATAAGTAAACAAACAAACAAACAAATAAAATCTTAAAAAAATATGATTGAACACTGATGACAGGATTTCTACAACAGTTTTGCTGCCGTCAACCCACTGGTGCAAACCTGTTCCAAAGCCAGCAGGAAACAGATATCAAGACAAAGAGTGAGAACAACAGTAAGAAAGGCACAGGGTGGGGCACCTGGGTGGCTCAGCGGGTTAAGCCGCTGCCTTCGGCTCAGGTCATGAACTCGGAGTCCTGGGATCGAGTCCCGCATCGGGCTCTCTGCTCAGCAGGGAGCCTGCTTCCTTCTCTCTCTCTGCCTGCCTCTCTGCCTGCTTGTGATCTCTCTCAATAAATCTCTCTCAAATAAATAAATAAAATCTAAAAAAAAAAAAAAAAAAGAAAGGCACAGGGTGAACAAGATCATGAGAGAGGGCAAAAAGAGGCCAGAGGCTGACACAGGGATAAATGTTTTGTCAAGAAATACCCATTACTTAGGAAGTCTGGACTTAGAATTTCAGGTTTAGGTTGTGTCAAATGGAATTGGGAAAGAGAATGCATGAAGAATAATAATCTTTGGGCTAAAGTGTAGCAAGGTGTCTGGCACATGCTAGGTGTTCAGTGAGTTATTGACAAGTAAACCCAATAGTAGTGTGGACATGCGCAAATGAGGAGAGCTGGCTGGAGAGTAAGAAACCCAATAAGGACAGGAAGAGGGAGGCAAAAACAAGTGGAGGGATAACAATGAATATTTATCACCGATTGACACCAAATATTTACATAAATGTGGTTGACATTTGATAAGTGTAAAGAATTGTAATATGCATGATATGAAAATATCCTTTAAAAATAAAAAGCCCTTTGGGATGCCTGGGTGGCTCAGTTGGTTAAGCAGCGGCCTTCAGCTCAGGTCATGATCTCAGTGTCCTGGGATCGAGTCCCACATCGGGCTCCTTGCTCGGCAGGGAGCCTGCTTCTCCCTCTGCCTCTGCCTGCCATTCTCTCTGCCGGTGCTCGGTTTCTCTCCCTCTCTCTGACAAATAAAAAAAAAAAAAATAAAAAAAAAAATAAAAAGCCCTTTGAGACTAAAAAGAGATGATAGATGAAAAATGCTTTGGAAGTTGGAAAGTACTGAACAAAAGGAATCGAATACGAAAAATCAGAACTTGCAAGGCATTTAAACTATGGGGGAGAATATGCACATTAAAATATGGGGCTTCTTTCCCCCTGGGGAAAATAGTACATTATATGTTAATAAAAATACGGGGTTCAGTATATAAAGAAGAAGCCCCAAACCTAAGGGTTTCTTTTCAGAATCTAGGAGGGAAGCAGAAGAGGATGGTGGTTAAAGCAGTTTCACATCCCAGCTCTGCCCCTTTCGAGCAGTGTGACGGTCTCCTCCCTGAGCCTCAGTTTCTTTTAGGAAAGTGGAACTAATAATACACACACCTCAGGGGGTTGCTGTGAGGATTAATTAAGACAAGGCATGCAAAGCGCTTGGCATAAAGCCTAGCACACAGCAAACACTCCATAGATGCTAGCTGTTATTATGAACTACTTGACAGGAAAGTCAGGGAGCAGAGAAACTTAAAGCATCTCTATAATTACATGTATTATGATGAAACAAGTTAAACTCTTGCTTGGATTTCTTCTAAATTGGATTTCGTAAGCTAAACATGATTCTTTCCATATCCGAGAGCAGTTGCTAGGAGAAACTGGCAAAAGGCAATAAAGTGGTGAACTCAGCCATTGTTCTTAAAATAAGTATGAAACGAGATGGGAGGCTTTGGAGTGACTTCTTTTCAGAGGGGAAAAACAACTTCCTAAATGAGAAGTCAAGCCAGGACGCTGACAACATGATGGTGGATATAGGACAGAAGCAAGGGACAGAGACCAGCTCCTGCAAAACATACCAGCTGATTCTCTGGGTTGGGGGGGACCTCCTTATTGTGAAAAATGCACACTGGACTCACACGCAATTGTCTGTTCTGTGGAGCTATATGTCTATGTGCCTTAGCAAGGGAAGTTAAACTGAATGTGCGAGGAGGAGGTAGAAGATTGGCATACATAGGCATGTACCCATTTTACAGAAGGCAAAATAAATGGTTGGAGGAGACCATTTACACCATGGTCAGGTGCACAGGGGTGACACCCACAGATCTGGATTAAAGTTGCTCCCATGATTTTCAGCTGTGTGAATCCAACATTTCATCTCCCTAAGACTGTTTTCTCACCTGCAAGATGAGATGCACGTTATCAGCCGAGAGGCTGAAATGAGACAGAGCCTGTAAAGTGTGTGATATTGTAAGAACTCGATGAATGGCTCATACTGGTAGTTCTGACATGATATTCGCAGAAGTAGGAAGTGTTGTCTCAAGTACATGTGAGACATTCTCATGTATTGCAACCGTAAAAACATAATCCTATTTAATTCATTTCTATTTGAGTGTATTGCTTAGTCTTGGTGGCTATAAGAACATTTTAAGAAGAGAAATGCATATATTTTTGTTCACAAAGGATTTGTAAGTAATATTCTTCTTGATCGGTTTAGAAGGGTGATTCCTTCTCTGCCCAGGGCATGCATTTTGCGGGGTTAGTTACTTTAGAAGCCTTAATTACTTTAAGGTTTTATTTATTTATTTATTTATACATTTATTTGAGAGAGCGTGAGCCTGAGTGTCGGATGGGGGTACAGAGAGAATCTCAAACAGACTCCCTGCTGAGCTCAGAGCTCAACTCAGGGATCGATCTCAGGACCAGGAGATACTATGACCTGAGCTGGAACCAAGAGTCAGATGTTCATACCTGGCCACCCAGGTATGCCCAAAGCTTTAGTTATTTTTTAAAAGAAGCAGTTTCTGAAACCTCTGGCCCAGGTCTCTGGGTTTATGACTAATTCAATGAGGAGGTAGATTCAGGTTATGGAAATATGATTTAAAAGCCTCCTGGTTCTTCTTCTGTTGTGTCCATTTTAGTGTCTTCTTTTGCACACATCTTGTTAGTAACTAGGAGACAAAGATTTGGTCTATATAATTTCCCCACTGGAATCACCATTCACATGAAGCTCTCAAGAACGAAGACACGTCGGTGAGAAAAGTTCCAGCTGTGAGCTGGTTGCTATCATCTGTCAGCAGCCCCTTGGATTTTCCAACTGGTCACCTGCTGGTTTATGTTACTCTTTTAGATGCTGTTTGGGACATATTCCAGGCTCTCTAAGTGGCTGTTCATTAGATGGTGAACAAATATAACCCTACCAGATGCTCATCTAAGTTTTTCCTAAGGAAATCACAAAATGCCTTTTATGGGGTCATTTCAATGAATTACATTGATAATAAGCAGTGAGTTGTCAAATATACATATATCTAATAACTCCCTTTACTCGCACTCACTACAGCAATTGGATATTCCAAAGGTTATTGAATCAAATGATAAGTGCTTCAGTGGTTTAAATTCGCCAGGTTTCTTTCTTAACAAGAGACAACGATGGCTGAGAAGAACGCTAACCAAATGGTCCCTTCCAATCCACCTAGAACAGAGGGGACAGCAGGAAGCAGACTGAACTTCAAAGCAAGAGTCTACGTCGCTCACCCACCCTAGTTCTTCTCTCAGCGTATACTTAAAATGGAATTCAAATCGGACTGTACCGCTTTTGCAAGCTTCACACCATGCTCGTAAGTGAGAGGTTTCTCTTTCATATACAGCAAACGGGCCAAGGTTTTGGGGTCATCGCGGAGATCAATCTGACAAAAAAAAAGAAAAACAAAACAAAACACAAAAAACCCCACATGATAAATTCACTGTTTTTTTTGTTTTTGTTTTTGTTTTTGTTTTTTAGATCTAACCTGAGATTTTAACTGTGATTTTTTAAACCGTGGTGTGGTAGAGATTCCCTGTCCCCCCACTCCCTCAAGATCTATGAAGTCGCTCAGGTTTCTTTAAGGAGGCACATACACATGCCCATGTTGCATCTGAAAAACTGAAGTGATTTCTTTGTAAATATAAACATCAGGTTTTCCATGTGCTTTCTTCTTCAAAAGCAAGTCCCTCTGGGGAGCTGAGGACTTACACCAATAATCCCATAGTTGTCTCAGGCGTCTTTGGAATTCCCTGTTTATTTTTAGATCCCACTTCTAGGAGGTGCACCGTGATTGATCAGTCTTATTACCTTACGGTGATGCCTCATTTGATCCCCAATTATATTACTCGTTTCTTAATAGTCTATTTCCTGGCTCTGAATCCATCTTTGTCTTCACACGCACCGGGATCAAGATTTGCCTCCTGTGAGGATCTTCTAATGAATGTCACTGCAGGTTCTGAAGCCGAGTCCCAAAGAGGAATTCCCAAAGGGTCTGCTTAAGGAATAAGCATTAATCTTTTCAAAGGCAGAACGGCTTTGAAAATGGAGTATATGTTTGGATTAGTTTTGAGAATTTAATTAAATATTTTAGTTGCTTTAAAAATCTCACTGTGTATGCAAACCTATGCATACATGAATGGGTGTAAATGTGGGCTTGAATTTTAAAGAAAAACAAATATATTCATCTAGTAAAGTTCCATTTATAAGCACATTGCTCAGCTTTACTAATTTGTGGGATGTTTTCTTTTCTAGTCTCGGTTGTTCAATGTAGTGCCCACCAATTATAAAATGGGCTCAAATTGCACAAAGATGTTAATGCCGTCAATATTTTGGCAGCAGGGATCATGTTTGGCTATCAATATGGCCAAACATTATCATTTGGGGTTAAGGTAAAAGACTGCATTTAAACAATTATCTTGGGGTGCCGGGGTGGCTGAGTCGATAACTGTGCCTTCAGCTCTGGTCATGATCCGAGTCTTGGGATTGAACCCCATATCGGGCTCCCTGCTCAGCAGGAAGCCTGCTTCTCCCTCTCCCACTACCCCTGCTTGTGCTTCCTCTCTCACTGGGTCTCTCTTTGTCAAATAAATAAATAAAATCTTAAAAAAAAATAAACAGTTATCTTTCAGAGTTGAAGCTCTAACTATACTCTGATTTTTGGATGTGTTAATTATCTATCCATATCTTCTCTAGGAAGTACTTTTATTATTTTTAAACATTTCTCTTTGTTAAACAGAATAGAAAAGCAGCATAACAGTAAAACCCGTCAGCATTATTATGTTTCTGTGTCTTCGGATAGTAATTTAGGTTTTAGCGTAGCGAAGAACACAATCTTTTCAAAACTATAAAAAGTAGGAACAATCTCTAAAACATTTGTGCAGTTGGCTTACTGTTGGAAATTCAAATTATAGAACTTTATTAGCTTTCGAAACACTTCAAAGCCTTTGACAATCACAGATTTGTTTATCTGGTACACCTGTTTTTCACTTCTTTCCTAAGCTCTGGAAGACCAAGAGGTTTAAAGGGGTGTAATAGGGGCGCCTGGGTGGCTCAGTGGGTTAAGCCGCTGCCTTCGGCTCAGGTCATGATCTCAGAGTCCTGGGATCGAGTCCCGCATCGGGCTCTCTGCTCAGTGGAGAGCCTGCTTCCCTCTCTCTCTCTCTGCCTGCCTCTCCATCTACTTGTGATTTCTCTCTGTCAAATAAATAAATAAAATCTTTAAAAAAAAAAAAAATAAAGGGGTGTAATAGAGAAGTGAAATTCTGTCTTCCTTCTCCAGTGGTGTTAAGGGCTCTCTCTCATAATGTGCCCATTCTGACTGCTGGGGTTATTTTGACATTCACCCATTTTGTGACTTCCAAAAAACTGTAGATTTCAGATATAAAACATATTAGGCAGTGTGATGGACATCCCATCTCCTTCCTCCCGCTCAAGGCTGGAGAAGGGCATCTGTTTCAAAACGTACTTCGTTATTTATTTATTTTTTAGAAGATTTTATTAATTTATATGACACAGAGAGAGAGAAAGAGAGAGAGAGAGAGATCACAAGTAGGCCGAGAGGCCGGCGGGGGCGGGGGGAGCCGACTTCCCGTTGAGCAGAGCCCCATGCTGGGCTCCATCCCAGGACCCTGGGTTCATGACCTGAGCCGAAGGCAGAGGCTTTAACCCACTGAGCCACCCAGGTGCCCCCGTACTTCATTATTTAAAACTAAAAAGCAGAGAGATTAATTTTGAAAGACCACCTCAAAACCTCCTGCTTCATATTAAATAGCTCCGTTGTTTTCTCAACCATGGGCTAAATAATTATGCAGATCTTAAGAATGGCTGTTTAACAATGGAATACTATGCAGCCATCAAAAGAAATGAAATCTTGCCATTTGCGACAACGTTTGGAACTAGAGAGTATCATGCTTAGTGAAATAAGTCAAGCAGAGAAAGACAACTATCATATGATCCCCCTGATATTAGGAAGTGGTGATGCAACATGGGGGCTTAAGGGGGTAGGAGAAGAATCAATGAAACAAGATGGGATTGGGAGGGAGACAAACCATAACTGACTCTTAATCTCACAAAACAAACTGAGGGTTGCTGGGGGGAGGGGGGTTGGGAGAAGGGGGGTGGGGTTATGGACATTGGGGAGGGTATGTGCTTTGGTGAGTGCTGTGAAGTGTGTAAATCTGGTGATTCACAGACCTGTAGCCCTGGGGATAAAAATATATTATATGTTTATAAAAAATAAAAAAATAAAAAAATAAGAATGGCTGTTTATCGGATTGATAACATCTGAGACACTCTTCTCTCATGTTGTTGAAATAAGATGTCTAAGAGACACCTAAAGGGTCTTTTTTTGCCCCCCTCCTGCCCTGCCCACCTGCCCGCCATCACTGTCTCTAACCTGGGTCCCTATGAGGACATAAGGCACATGAGGCATGCAGTCCTTCAGCTCTGGGACCCATTCTTCCTGGACGTTGTGGTAAGAGGCAGGATTCACGACAGAGAAGCAGATCAAAAACACATCAGTGTTGGGGTAGGAGAGCGGCCTCAGCTGGTTGTAGTCCTCCTGCGGGAAGAGCAGAGTTTGTACAGATTAGGAAAAGGCGGGTCCCCGGATTCCTTCCTGGCCCTGGGATCTGGTGGTTCCCTCCAGGTATTCCTAGAAATAAAGAAGCTGTCAGTCAGGAAAACACCTTTTCCTTGTGTATGGAGATTGTATACTGCCCCCCTTGAAAGAAGAACTTAAAAAGAAATTTTTTGAGCAGGTTTAGTGAGATCATGTACATGCTATGAAGTTTACCCACTGAATGTATATAATTCAATAAGGATTATGGCAATTCCCTGTCCCATTGGAATTATGTTGTATTGAATATTATTTAAATTAGTGTGCCATTGGCCAAGGCACAGCAATTCTCTTCTTATACAACTTTTAAAAGTTGCATACAAATTTAATTTAGAATAAGCTAGCTATGAACATAAAACAAAGAGCTATTGCCAAATCAGACACCACAATTTTGTGGAAATAATATTGTGTGAGGATTTAGAATTCAGACTTTGGCTAAGTCTACCTAGAGGACATCGTGTGGCCTAGTAAATAAAATACCAGAAAAATTATTTTTTCCCCAAACTCTTTTCAGATCAGAATATGCTCTGGCTGAAGGGTCCCCGGTTACAGAAGATGTTTATGTATATGTTGTTTCCATGGAAGAGGAAAAAGGCAAAGTAAAACATTGGATCATCTCAACTTTGGGAAAATGTCAGCAAGTACCTTTTGTATGTGAAGCATCTTAGGAGATTCCAAGGTAAATCTGCCATTTCAATATAACATTTTCTGTTTTCATAGAATTTAGTAACACATAAGCCAAAAGTAATTTTATGTGTATGTACTTATACTATATAAGTATATGCTATGTATATGTTCATGTCTGCACACACCACAATTTACATACTGGTCATATACACCGTGTGTACTTCATATATGCACACACGCCACGTACATGCACACACTACACATACATAGAGCCATGAAACCTGTATGTTCACGCTTATCACATACTTAGATGTAGGCAACATATCATTTCATTTATTAGCGTCCTGACTTCTCTTCCTAACACTAAGAAAAAGAAGCTAAAACCTATATATGTTCATGGCAAAAATTTAGACCTTACCTAGAGTAATACATATGGTACAAGAGAAAGCTTGTTTTTGCCTTCTTTGTGATCTCTCCTAGTTTTTCCTCTCTTCCCAGAGGGAGCCATGATTAAGCAGTATCCGTCTGAATTTTACATACTTATAAACAGGTATAATAGACATGTGCTTAGTTTAAAAAAGATAAATTGATGGCATAGTTCCTATTATTGTGCCACTTGATTTTTTTAAACTTGCTATGTCATGGGTATTTAAAAACATCAACCTTGTGCTCTTTCTGTTGACTCTCATGATGTCTTTATAAAAAGGGAGAACCTACATACATACGTGAACACCTGTGACTGGAAGGGAGTCCCTGGGGATCAGCATGCGCTGATCTACGGTGAGCTTCTCCAAGTACCTGGCCTGCACAGACTCAGCCCACAAGGCTGCAGCTATAACCACTGCTAATCCTACTAAAATCTAAGCAAAGGTTTTTAATTACCTAAACAAAATCCGTGTAAGATGGCAAGGAGGCTAAAAAAAAAAATCTCAAGTCTTAAAAAGTAAATTAATAAAAAAATGAGTTATAGTTGATCATTGATCATATTCCTATTAAGCAAATAATCAGAGATGATTGCACTGCTGAATGAAGACGGGTCATACTGGGCTGTTGGGCTGGGCCTACTGGTTGCATATCAGTTAAATTGTTCCCTCTGTTCGTGTGTGTGGTGATGGTGGTGGCAAGGCAGTGGGAAGTGGACAGCTCATTTCTTGTCATTATCCCCTCTTCTGTAACCAAGCCTTCTTGCCCACGGTCTCTGCACACTGCTCTCCTTTCTCTCTGGGGCTTTGCCTTAGGGAGCAGCTGTGAGGTCTGACAAGCTACGAACTCTCCTTCGCAGGCCGCATCTTACAGCTGTTCACGATGCCACCTGCCCTCTGCCACTTCGTCCTCCCATGTGGATCGTGATAAAGGGAGCAGGGACCTGCTGTTCTTTCTCATGCCCTACTTAGACTCTGTCCACAGCATGTATTCTGGAAACCCTGCCCACGGGGTGGTGTGGTGACCTGCTAAGGAACACATGGCTTTCTGTTTGCCATTTATGGCAGAGTTTTCATGAGAATCACCTGGGGGATGTTTAAGACCATCCCAACATGCTGGTAGCCAACTACCTGCCTCTTTGCCCTCACTCCAGGACCAATTAAATCACTGTTTTTGGAGATTGGGCTGGGAATCTGGGCATTCTGGTATCATCGGTTTGGAACTGACGTGGAATTGAGAATAACTGATTTGCGTCCTCCTTATCTTCATCATTGCTGAGGTGGGGTCAAGGGCTTAGCATGAAGGGTCAGGCATTGTTTCAGGCACTTACACGCATTGCTTTGTTGGTTCTTCACAATAGCGCTGGAGAGATGGCAGCATCCACATCCTTATTTCAGTTATGAGCAAATTAAGTTTTAGAGAAGTTCGGTAATGAGCTAATGTCTCAGAACGATTAAATACGGGATGGGCTGTTTAGCCCGAATCCAGCTGCAGCTCTTAATTGTGACCACATTATTTGCTCAGCTAAGAATGTTAAGGGACAGATTAAGCATTTTTTTTTTCTTTTTGGGAAATTCCATTTTCTGGGAATCTTAATATGGACTCATG
This sequence comes from Mustela lutreola, assembly GCF_030435805.1. Classification (NCBI taxonomy): domain Eukaryota; kingdom Metazoa; phylum Chordata; class Mammalia; order Carnivora; family Mustelidae; genus Mustela; species Mustela lutreola. The sequence goes on along the minus strand of NC_081296.1, from coordinate 116,355,889 downwards.
CTTTTACCCAGAAATCTTAGAAATGTTGGATTTTGCAAGTTTACGATCTATTTCATGGCCTGCAGTTACGATCTATTTCCACCACCAGGTGGCAGCAAATACTGTATATTTAAAACCTCAAAGCCAAAACCCCAAAACCGCACCATCAGAACTATATAAGGTAGGAACAAATAACTAGTTGTCTGAAAGGATCATGTTGATTTAATTCTATAACCAGAAGCTATCAAAGCACTTCTAGAAGAGCTAGGAAGACCATGGGTTGCTGTGGGGACTGCAGGTGGGAGTGTGAGAGGATTTTGGGTTTTTGATCATTTACTCCTGGCAGGGTAGCCAGGGCCCTCCAGCAGAGGGACTTCGACTTTGTCCTTTATGGGGCCTTATCTTGCTCTGTATTCTGGATATCTCTTCTGTAGACACCTTAGTTCTGCTGTGTAACTCCATTCAGAATGATAGTCTCCTGCACTGTTAAAGATGCTCTATGAAGTCTAGAAGGTGAATAAGAATTGACTTTCCACTTGGGGGACAGAAAACGAAAATATAGAAATAACTAGTTTGTCCCAGCTGATATGTTTTCTTCAACAGGGCACATTTTGAGCCTAGGTTGGATGACCACCTGTGGAGATGTGGTAAAGCAGCTCTGAGAAATGGAGAAATGGTCTAGCTGGTAGTTGAGGCCCCTTACAATGTTGAGACTGAGAATGGAAGACCAGGTCTTGAATGTTTCTAGAGGAGACAGTTCAATCTAAAATTGCAGCTTGAGTGGAGCTGTTAGCAAACTTCTTCCTAATCTCCAAGTTGCACGCTTCTAAAACCACATTAAGATGCTTATGAGTAAGAAAAGTCGAGTTGCTCTCTGGGGAAAAACATTTTAGTTCTCTGGGGGGCTAAAAGGGACAAGGGGGCTGGGTAGGGGGTGGGTGGTTCAGGGGATAGGGAGGAAGCTGGGGCAAGGTAGGCTTTTGAGTACTTTCCACTAACTTTGCTCCAAAGGCGGGAGACTGGTTTTCCAGGGCTCTAGGATGACTATGGGACTCTGTGACGAAATAACAGTTCATGGGTAGCCACGTCAGATGGCCACGTGATTTCCACATATGTCTGGAACAGCCAGAGCCTCATGGTCCAGGTGGTGAGGAAATGAAACAATTCGACCAATCCTCCTCAGACTTTCGACACCCATGCATCTTGTTAACATGTGGCTTCTCATTCAGCAGCAGGGCTGGGATGAAGCCTGAGAATTTATTTCTAACAAGTTTCCAGGTGATGCTGGTGTTGTGGGCCCAGGGACCACACTCTTGAGTTACAAGGAGAGTTGCATTGAGTCTCCCCCCCCCCCCCCAAACCCACACCATTCCCCACACACATTCAATTGGAAATAGAATTCTGCTTCCAAGTCCTCTTGGGATTAGTGACATTTATCCCAGATTTTAGCATAAGTCTCATTTTCATTTTCTCCCATAAGTACACTCATATCTGTCAGGCTTGGGCTGGAAAATGTGCGCAAGAGCCAGGGGGTGGGAGTGTAGCAAAGCGCTTCAAAGCCTGGGCCAGGGAGACACATTCTCTGGGTTCAAATCCCTGTGTGACTACTGTGTGACACTGGGTAAGTTCTCTCTGCCTCAGCATCTTTATCCGTAAAATGAGTGGGTAATAGTGTTGCCCCATAGGGTTTTTTGAGAATAAAATGCATTCGCATGTGTTGACTGCTTAGAGCACAGTCTTGAATGTAGTAAGTTCTTCAGTGGCCGAGAGACCATCCCATGAACAATAGTCTCAGTGTCCCCGCCCGCAGCGGATACCAGGGCTGAATCTGAAATTCGCTTGTTCTAAACTGAATAGTAACAAGACCCACATGATTGCATACTCTAATTTCACCTCTGAATCCATGTCCCTACAGCTTTATTATTTTTTAAAAATGATTCGAGAGGTAAGATTTTGTCCTGAGGTTCCTTTTATTAAAAACTCGTCATGTTAGCAAACTTCTTCCTAATCTCCAAGTTGCACGCTTCTAAAACCACATTAAGATGCTTATGAGTAAGAAAAGTCGAGTTGCTCTCTGGGGAAAAACATTTGTTTTGAGCCTTAGGCAAACTTTCTGTGGAGGGTTCATGCCAGATTCTGTGCTCCAGATGGCCCCATGGGGTCAGCCAATGGCCACAGGGAAGGCTCATGTCCTTCTGAGTGGACCCTGGGTTACCATGAGTGAACCCCAGCTGTACTTGCCTCCCATGCCTTGTCAAGCTCTCAGGGGAGAGATGGTTCAGAAATCAGGGCAGGTGAGGACACGCCGTGTACAGTCCTGGCTGAGGGAGGCATGTGGCTGACGGCCTTTCTACCCCCACACTTCCCTGGTCACTGGTGACGGCTGAGCTCCTGGGGGCTGTGGCTTTGCATTCCATGCTTGGAATGCAACATACAGACAGCCCCCCCTTCCCAATCCTGTGGGTCTTGTGTGCAGAGAACCTGTGGGTTCATCCTGCCGAGAAACCCAGCTCCTAACACCAGGAGATCCCCATTCTTCCCTGGCAGTGCCACCAATGCCACGTTTGCAAATGTGGCCTTTGAGAGGTGTTTCTCCTGGAGTTAGGCCTGAGGGGTCAGGATCTGAGTAAGGCTTCACCCACACGCTCGTGTAGCTGAGGGCCCACTGACAGGAGGAGGAAAGATGTCTGCTGCCGTGGCTGGCTCTGTCCTAGGTGGCTGGGAGCAGGACGGGAAGATGCCTGGCTCTGAGCCCTGACCTGGGACAGACTGGTCCCCCAGTCTGGCATTCCTTGGTTAGCGAATGCCCAGGCTTTGCTGGAGCATCCCTGCCCCAGCATCCTGTTCTCTGCTTGGTCTCTAAAGACGCACTTGACACGTACTGGCCTGCAAGTACGTCACGGAAAAGTCGGCTCTGGGACTCTTTGTAGCCGAGCCAAAGATCTGAACTCTAGAAATCCCTTTCAGATAACCTTTTAGTAAGACACTACTAGGGGCTCAGGCTGTGCAGCCTGACTTGGCGTGACCTCAGTAGGTTTTGTGTCCAGGCCTGGCCTCGCTGCCTCTCCAGGGTGAGCTGAGCGGAAACACGCAGAGTCAGCCTGCAGAAAATCCCACACCTCACTGCCTAAACTCACTGTCTGGAATTCTGTCTCACAGCTGAACCAGAGTTCTGATGACTTTGTTTTCAAAGGATTCTATTCCAAGTCCCAATATTTGTTTGTTTTGGGGATTTGGGGAGGAAGTTCATGGGTAATAGCAGCAGCAGGTGTTGGACTTCATTCTGAACTGTCTTTAGCAAATGCTTGGTGGGTTCCTGAAGGGCCAGGAGCCTGTCTTGGGGGGTGCCTGGAGACACCGCCGTGATGTGTCCAAAAGGACTAGGTATGACCACATGGACAGAGCTAGGTTAAAGCATTTTGTCTAGGGCTGACTTTGAGCATAGAAATACCAAGTTCCGATCACTTCACTTTTTAGAACATGCACCTCTTGAGGTTGTGTTCATTGACTCTGACTCACAGTTAGTTCAAAACAAAAAGGAGGGACACTACTTGCTGGTTTATTCATGTAAGAAAATCTAAATATTCCCAGCAAGATAGCATTCTAGAGTTGGTTTCAGAGACTTCTTTCTTTTTTTTCTTTTTTTTTTTTTTTTTGCAGTTCAGGGATTAATCAGTTGGTTTTGAGATCACTTCTCTTCCTTAGTAACTCCGGCCATCATGCGTATTTTTGAATTAGTTGAATGTCCCTTAACCTTGTGACCTCAGTGACATTTGCTGGAATATAACTGAGGATAGTGGATGATCCTACCTGAGGCCAGCAATGGGAATTTTGGGATTGTGCTTCTAAGTTAAACGTGTCACAAAGCCTGATTAGCAGAAGGGTAGAACCAGGGGAATCAGCTCAGGGGAGGGGTATATTTTCTGCTGCACCCTCCTAAGGTTAAAGCCATGCCCCGATCGCCAAAGACTTGTAGAGCAGTGCTTCTCCTATAGGTCATGTGGGGATCTTCTGAACATGAATTTTCAGATTCGGTAGGATGGGCTTGAAAATCTGCATTCCTAACAAGCTCCCTTGGTGATGTCGATGCTGCTGGTGGACCACACTTTGAGTGGCAAAGTTCTAGAACAATGGTTCCCTGCCCACCCCCAGCACGGGGCTTGAACTCATGACCCTAAGATCAAGACCCCACTGAGACTAAGAGACAGTTGCTAAACCGACTGAGCCACCCAGGTACCCCCAGATGTGTTTCTTTAAATGTGGTGTACAGACCAGCAGCCACAGGATTAGGAAGCATGTTAGAAATGCAAATTCTTGGGCCCCATTTCAGACCCATAGAATCAGAAATTCTGGAACTGGGGCCCAGGGACCTGGATTTAACAGGACCTGCATGTGATTCTGATCTCTGCTTAAGACTGAGAACCACCACTATTGTACAAAATGAATTACATGTCACCCTTTAGTGTAACACACTCCAATATTTAATAATCCTTTGCTGCTGGAAGGTCTCCCTTGGGTCTGGCCTCAAATAATTTTGCTTAATTACTCCAGGTCTTTTAGGCCTTTTTGAAGTAGTATGTTAAAAGTCCTAATCATAGAATTTTAGACGTAGAAGAACTTTAAGATGTGTTCTGATTCCTCTTCCCCAAGCTGCATGTACCCCTATGATCCTTGTCCACGTTTGAGCTTTTAAAGCAGCGGGCAGAAAGCATTAGAGTACAAGTTAAGTTGCAGAAATGTCTATAACCCACTTGTGATATTTTATCAGCGCCCATCACATCTTCTGTGTCAGAAGTTTGGGTCATTCTATTTATTTCAAGTTGGAGCTTAAGGAGCTTATTTTTATACTGCCTTACAGCTTTAAGTCCTATACTAATGTTATTTAAAAATTTTTTTTTTCTAAAAAGGACAGCAGTGGGAAAGACTAATTAAACTCTATAGGGGCTTTTAAACAGTTTTATTGGATTTGAAATTAAATAGAGGCTTGGGGAGGTTGTTCTGGGGACAATGAATGGATAGAAGTTAACAATTGTTATGGATTGCTACTGAGGGGGAGAGCACTGGATGGGTATGAGGGGCACACGTAGCTTTTCAGAAGGCGAGGGAAACAGAGAAGTTTCAGAGCCAGGCAATAATCCTTGCTGTTTTGAACTTTTCAAAACTAGACTGTATTTATGAATGTTGACTGTGGAGATCAAGGGTGTAAACTCCTCTCTCTTCCAGGATGTGAGTTTCTGGTGAATGGGGACACCCTAATAACTATATGACTGAATGAAAATAGGCAAATTCAATCCAAAAAACAGAGTAACTCTATTGCTGCAAGGCTTTCTGGTGGAGGGGCATTCAAGCAGCGGGTGCACGGACACCTTGGTACCTTAACCCAGAGGAGCCCAACCGAGTTTGTGATTTAGGCATTTGAAGCATCGTTTCCTAGTTCTGTGTCTTGATATCGATGTGAGAAATCTCCTCTACCCCCCAGTTCCTGAGAGCAGCTGGCTAACACAAGCATCTTCAAATGAAGGGTCGCTGACTCACTCTTACAAGTCTGGAGTCTGGTGCAAGATTTTTTCCAGGTTCCACACTGTCCAGGCTTACCCGACATCAGCTTCTGATGTCCCACAGGCTTTTATAGATGGTCCTTGCAAATACACACAGAAATCCCCCCAAATTCCATTTCTTATTATTTATCCTAGTACAGAGTTTTCAGATTGAGCAAAAAGACCTATCTCCAGATAATCGTGAAAAAAAAAAAAAAAAAAAAAAAGCCCAGACAAATGCATAACTACAAAGAACCATAACCGGGAAAGTCACAGTAGGAAAGAGCACGGTCAGTGTTCACTCCAAAGGACTTAAGATGTATGAGTTTGGACAGACTGAATAACCTGCTGATTTTGACCTAAATAAATGACCCAATGGTAACAAAAGCTCTATCAAAGAAATTGGGCCACAGCCATCAATTGCTTAACCCATGAATTTGTAACATTAGAAACCTTTCATAGTGGAGTGTAGGATACAAGGAAAGAGAGATGAGGTGGCATTTTGATCCATGGAGGGCACATGCTAGTTAATAAGTGTGGAGGGTTCTTTCTAATCCATGGCCTTACATTACCGGTTGGCCACATTCTCCATCTTGAAGATACATCTCCGACAGAGTGAGAGCATTCAAGAAGCTTAGAGAATTTAGAGTCAACCTCTGGTTATTCAGGACTTGACCCTCACTTTTGGAAATCATTCAGGATCCTGGCTTGTCTTCTTACTGACACTTAATACATCTCCCTCCCCTACCCCCACCCCCATCCCCCATCTCTTTTTGGATCTTTCCACAGCTCATTAGATAATTCACATAAAGGCTGGGCAAAGAATATGATGTGAAAAAAAATAGATGAAATGAAAATTTATAAAATTGACTCATTAATCCCGAATTTGGAATTGGCATGGGTAGGAAGAAATTGAGGTACTTGGCCAAACAACATTATTTTGGTTATCGATATACACCAACCAATGAATGAATAGTTATTTGCTCATCAACACTTTGAGTAATGTAACGATTTGGTGGGCTAAAGCACTTATTTAATCTTTAAAAAAAAAAACTTTTTAAAAATAAATGTTAAGCCCTTCTCATTTCGTTATTAGCTTTGCCTTATAGACTATAAAATAGGTGAGTCACTAGTCTTGGTTTTCATGGTTTTATTAACATTGCAGAGACAGACTATAGCAGAAAGATTTCAAACAGAAATCTTTTGTAATTATAAACGTTGTTAAGATATTAAGAATGTGCCATTGGTTGTCATTTTGATAGACAATAAATTTGTCCCAAGTGATCAGAACAGGCCATATCTGTTCCTACATGCCTAGCCACATGGATCATTCTCTCCACTCCTAAACCTTTAATGAATCAAAACAGTGACACTGTACCTGTCCTGCGGTGTCATACAGTCCGAGCAAGTGTTGCTTGCCTCCCACTGTCACGGTAACTAGGGGAAAAGAGAAGAGGAGAGTCCATAAATGCAAGTTTTCATCAGGAGGCTTCACATTTCTCCACGCTAGCATCTTTCTGGGCGGTAAGGAGAAGCATATGCCTCACCCACGTATATTCTAAACCAAGCTGACCGCATGATTTCCAAATGAAAGGCAACCTTGGCCTGCAGTGAGAGCAGATGGGCTCAGCCAAGTTCCTAATTTTTCAGCTGAGATGAGTATTATTGGTGTCGTGAGGGCGCTCTGTAGGCTACTCATGGATCCCTATTAGGCCCTGGAATATCAAGCTCTTGAAAGGAAAAGGTTGCTGGAGCCTTTCTTGGTTTGGTTATTTTTTCCTTTTATTTCATTTGAGCCATGTTTCAGGATATAGAACTGTGTGAGCAACTTCTCTGTTTGAAATCTTTCTGCTATAGTCTGTCTCTGCAATGTTAATAAAACCATGAAAACCAAGACTAGTGACTCACCTATTTTATAGTCTATAAGGCAAAGCTAATAACGAAATGAGAAGGGCTTAACATTTATTTTTAAAAAGTTTTTTTTTTTAAAAGATTAAATAAGTGCTTTAGCCCACCTGATTTATTACAATATTGAATGTTAGGTGCAGGAGATGTTGTCCGGTTTTGCTTTCATAGACCTGAAGGGTGTACATAGAGTGGAAAGTTGACAGTTTGATTTACCTAGCAGGCTTACTGCCTTGCCAAGTAATTGTGCCCCAAAGGGAGAAGTAATAGAGGGATACAGACCACTCTGTACCTGTCTGGAAATGAAATAGAGTCCCAACTTGAAACTAAACCGAGACGGATCACATGGAATGCAAAAGAAATACAACCTCATGGTGAATAGAAAGAGTGAATTTAAGCGCCCCCCTTTAATCTTTTTTTAGAAGAAGGAAGTAAAATGTGAGGGAGTCTGTGATTTTTTTTCGTAATCAAAAAATGTGCAAATACTGTATAAAAATGGTTTTTGGTTCCTCCAACCATTAGCTATGCAGGAAAGACAGATCTATGGCGGGGGAACCTTTGTCACCGGCTTCCCACCCCTGCCCACCACCCTGTTCTCCAGCCTGATTGAGAGCTGCTGATTCAGGACTGATTGGACCTGTATTGGTTCTCAGGTTCCTGGGCTACACGAAGGCTAAGTACCTCTCAAAGGCTCATCCTCTGAAAAGCATTGGTTTAAAAGCGCTGCCTCCCTAGACACCAGGATCGATGTTTCTCATCTACCCAGATCGACAAGTGTGCGGCTGGATAACGGGGCTGCAGCCGCTCGCCGGGAGCAGCTTTCAAATGTTGACCTGATGGACTCAGCTCCAAGCAACGCCGGCACCAATGCTGACAGAAGAGGGGCTTCCCAACGTTTTGATTTCCTTTCCTATCAGGCGAGCAATGGGAATGAAGGTGAGACTGGGTCGCCCGAGCTCTGTCCGGACCCATTTCCCTCTCCCTGCATGCTTGGCGCGCGCTCAGATGTTCCTGAAGTCTGCCGAAGTGGTTTCTTTCATGACCAATTCGTTACCTAGTCATGGGTCAGGAATGAAGGGAAGAAATCCAACCATTACAGCATGGAATTTCCTGCTTTGGTGAGCCCAAGACAGGCGGATCGGGGCTGGAGGGGGGAGGGAAGGGCTGTTGTGGGGACCCTCCTGGCACGTCCCGCGACCTGCAGGCCCAGGGCCATCTCCAGCGCGAGCACCAGATGCCAGGTCATCCTCACGGCCCCCGTGGGCGCTGCAGATGTTCCTCATCAACGGCTCTGACCTCTGTTGTAGGAGTGCTGCGGCTCCTCCCTCCGGCCCCGCTTCCCCCCGGCCCCACCCTTTGCTCCCCCTGCAGCCTTTGGGAGGACACTCCCACAGAGTTGGCCCTCTGTCCTTCCCAGGGTTTACGGGGTTCCCGGACCGCACTCAGTGTTGGGACTACAAAGCCCAGCTAGAATCCCTCCTGTCCTGGAGGGTGGGGAGGAGGGGTTCACCCGCAAGGCCTGGTGGGGCACCGAGCCACGTGGTAAACACCCTACCGGGGCAGCGTGGAGGGCTGTGGGAGCACACAGTAGGGCCATTACTGTTTTACTGGGCATGCGCGCACGTGTGTGCGTGCCGGCGGGGGAGGGACCATGCGCAGCGCACACACGTACACACGCATGCGCACACATGCAACGCGTGTCAGAGGAGGCTTTCGGGAGGACAGGTGTAAGCTGTGTTCCAGGGGTGGCCGGGTTTACTGGGGGAGGTGAGGCCGAATAGGTGAGCGCACATCGCCCGGCGGTCCTGACGCACTAATTTAGACTTTTCCCCAAAGGCTTTGTAAAGCTACGGAAGTCCTGAATTCTTTCTCCCAAAGAAAGCGAAAGAGAAAGAATTGAAATAATTTCATAGTATTAAGGATAAAAAAAGGGGGGGTGCATTTTTCAGGTGGAAGTCTCATCGGCTTTCAGCTTTGTTGGGTAACGGCTATCTACTCTGTGTATTTGGCCAGCCCTGGTGGAGGGATCCCAAAAGGAGGGGCAGCGCTTGTACCCCTAGCCCTGGCAATCACTGTTGTTCTCTCTTTTCTGCTCTTTCAGTCTCCCATTTTATTGGAGGGACATAAGTGGATCCCAAGGATGATGCTAGGGAACACAGAGGGACAGAACCAGGCATTCATCATCACAGGCTGTCCAGAGTGCAAATGGCTTTATGAGTCCTTATCTTAAAGGAGCAGTGGAAGCCTTATGGCTTGCCACCCTGTGTCCTACAAAGTTCTTCAATTTGGAAACACATGACAGCTGGAAAGGCCCTAGGATGCTGATAGTAGTGAGGATGAAAGAGCAGGATCTTCTAAGTCCCATGGTTCCGTGTTGGACACCTACCTTTGCTGTTCACCATTTGTGTGATCTTGGGAAAGTCACCTAACATCTCTGAGCCCCGCCTTTTTTTATTTGTTAAAAATGGGAATAACATCACCTACCAAAGAGAGCACCTGTAAAGAGCATATTAAATGAGAAAATGCCTGGCACACAGCCTGGTCTGTAGGAAGCGCTGAACAATTGTTGCTCTCCCCTCCTTCCCTTCAACAAAGGCTTCCTGAACCTTTAGTAAGGACAGGGACCTGTCTTGCTGTCCTCTGAATCCCCAGTGCCAATTAACTGGAACAAAATTTCATAGTGTTTGTGAATTATTGGTCACTTTTTTTTTTTTAAACTTTATTTATTTGAGAGACTGAGAGTCAGATCACAGAGGGAAAGGGAAAGGGAGAAGGAGAAGCAGACTCGCCATTGAGCAGGGAGCCCAATGCAGGGCCCCATCCCAGGACCCTGAGATCCTGACCTGAGCTAAAGGCAGAAGCTTAACCCACTGAGACACCCAGGCGCCCCTACTGGTCATTTTCTACCCCCAAATGTTAGCTATTTAGATCTCTGTCTTCTATCTCCTGCTGGATAGGAAGACCTTGGAGGAAGAATGTCCATACTTCCTATCCCACATGGTACACAGCACAGTTCCTAGTATACATAGTTGAGGCTGAGCACATGGTACAGAAACGGAACACCAGGGGCAACTCAGGTGGAAGAAGTCCTTCAAAATGCACCGAGCTGCAGCTAGAAGCACCCTGGCAGGACATGGCCTGCTGGGAAGGTACAGCCAGCTAATCTGCCTGGCAGACCGCGGTCAGGCTACGGTCAGGCTACAATCCCAGAACACTGTCTATTCTTGGAGCTATTAGAGTTGTTTACTGAGTGTAGAGGGGTTTTAAAGAGAGTGTGTCAGATGACCTGATAATGGTTCTGTTGGTTCTCTCAGTAAAGTGTGAAAAGTTGCCAGAGACCTGTTAAGATGTAAAATGAAGGCCTTCTTCTCCAAATCCTTTAAGATCTTTGCTTCCTTGTGGTTCTTTGCACAGACAGGAGTGGTTAATTTTGTGAGCTGAACGAGGTGCTAATGAAGTCGAAGTTGGGGGTGGGGGGTGGGCTCTCTTGAGCATCACCCAGAAAGAAAATGTCCCGGGTGGGCTCGGAACCTGCTCCCCTCGGCATTTCAGTCCCCTTGCGTCTGGCCCCATGTGTCATTTGCAAACCTAGATGAGGAAGTGTTGGTCATTCCCTGAAAGCCAGGTCAGACCCTCAGCCCAGCTCATGAGCAGCACGAGGCACTTGATCCAAAGTCCCTCCCTTGTTTGATGGTGGGCTGGCCGTCTCATCCGCCAGGAGCAGTCTTTGGAAGTCAACTTGATGCATCAGTGATGAAGCCAAAGAACCGCAATGGTGGGAATGCCAGGTCAGCCGGGTGGAAGCCGCCCTTTCCTTCCCAGCACCTAGCCAGCTGTCCGCATGGCTCGTGTGGAGCGTACTCTGGGAGGTAGGCTGAAGCAGACCCAACGAGGTGTGCGCATGTAATACCATAAAGGTGCTATTTTGGAGGAAGAAAAACTAGGTGATATATCTAGCAAGAAATAGAATTTTAAAGAAGGTCAGAAACGTGGCTCTCAGGTAAATATAGGATGAAGATAGGTCAAAGATTTATTAACTTATTGATGAGGGAACCAGTAAGGTGACAAATCTAATGCAAGGAGCATTTTGAAGAACTGACATTTAGAGGTACTTAAAAAGAAGAGCCGTTGGAGGAAGTGACTAGGTTCAATGGGAAACTAGTTGTTGTTCTGTGAAAAAGATAACCTTCCACGTTATCTTTTCTACTAAATGGGAATTCTTTGTGTGTCCACCTGTTAAGATTTATAAGTTAACATGCACCTTCAGAAAGTCCCAAGTTTTTAGTTAGCAGAATCACACAAAGGTACATTCCTCTAGATTGTTAGTCCCTGGGAGGAGGGTTGCCCCTACAAGACAGCGAAAGGAGAGTTTCAAGCTCTTAGGCTTATATCCAAGTTTCAGATAATTTTTGTTCATGTCTGAATCCAAGTCCATGCTTTGTGACTCATTTGCTGAGATGTTGGGCAAGCCAGTTGGTCTCTCACCTGGGAAATGAACAAATCATGTTTACCCTAAGGGGCCATAAAAAGTCTTTCTAAGTTGTTCATAGTCAGGGGTAATTATCACAACAGTCTGTCTGTGTCTAGGGGGCTGTAAGAAATGGAGAGTTTTAAATGAAAATTCTTGATCGTGACTTTGATCATGCCTAGCTGACTGGACACCTTCAGGAGCAGCCTCACCTTTCCCCTCTCTGAACTGACCCTCATCCTCTACTCTTCTTCCTTTCTGGAAGAGCCTGTCTGGGGCAGTGAGTTATCTAGCTTCCCTGGCCACTCTTAGGAGCTGCCTGTGTGTGTTTGTGACCTGGTTGAAGCCTCAGAGTGCACATGTCCCTTTTATAAGGGACCAGTTCAGAAGCATCTGAGACTTTCTTCAAATTAAAGTAAGTTAGGGCATGCCTGGGTGGCTCAGTTGGTTAAGTATCTGCCTTTGGCTCAGGTCATGATCCCAGAGTCCTGGGATCAAGCCCTGTGTCTGGCTCCCTGTTCAGTGGGGAGCCTGCTTCTCCCTCTGCCTCTGCCCTTCCCCACTGCCCATGCTCTCTCTTTCTGACAAACAAATAAAAATCCTTAAAAAAAAAAAAAAGTAGGTTAGAAAACTGTATGAAACTAGAAATAAAAGATACATTTTCCTAAATAGGAATGTTGGTGAATTCCTTCCTGGTCAGTTTCAAACTTCCAGCATTCACGATCCTCTTTGTTCATGTGGCGTGAAACCTTTTTCACCCGTCTTCACTGGCCCAGCTAGCTCTTTCCCCTTCTTTGCTTCTTGTTTGCTGAGCAGCAGGCTCTCCCTTTCCCTCTACCCTTTTCCTCCCCTACTTACTCTCCAAATAAAAGTTGCCTGGGTATGTCTCTTATTTGATGTGCAGGCATGAGGTCTTGTTTCTGTAGAACACAGACCAAGGAGAAAACCCACCAAGCTACCCAAAAATCTGTTTGGATTCTGAGCTGAGGTCTTGTTGTTGTTATTGTTTTTGTTGTCATTGTTGGGTCTGTATATGGGTCCTACAAAAATGAGAATTCCATGTGAACCGGCTACCACATATCTGCAGGCATCTTCCATCCCTGGTCATGTTTCTTTCTCTTTTAGGCATTTAGGAATCATGACCGGGGATTGGGTTTGTAGTTATTTTGACGTGTAACCGCCCTGGATTTTAGGTTGGAAGAACTGGTTGAAACTGTGGACTTACTGCAAATGAACTCTGGGAGCTTGAGCAAGCCACAGCTTCCCTAAGTCTTTATTTTTCTTATTGGAAGTTTGGGGAGCAAGAGAGAGTGTGGGTATGATGATTTCGTACAGCAGAGCTCACACAGGTGGAAGAAGGCATCACTGAACAAATGGCTTCTTAAAGAACAATTAACTTTGAGGACAGTGCTTGTGGGAACAAAGCTGCCTTGGTTCTGGGCATGGAGTGTGCGTCAGGAAAGGTCTGCTCTTGCCAGTACTTGTCTGATGATGGAAGAGAAGGAGGAGGAGGAGGATGGGGCAGAGCTTGTTTAGTTCTAGGACTCTTGGAGCCAACTGGGGATGAACACACTTATAGTATGTTCCTGTCAAGGGTTTTCAAGGAATTTCACAAAGCCATGATTCCATGACGTCCACAACCTGGAATTTCGGAGTTCTGCTTGGCCTCACTTTTCCTTCCACGACATTCATCCTGCCAATTCTACCTGCTTGGCAGCTTGGGAATCTGAGTCCTCTTTATTATCCTTGCAGCTGTCCCAGTGCGGGCCTTACTTCCCAGGCTTGTCAATGGCCAAAGCTGCCTAATCCACATCCGGCCTCCAGACTCAGCTGCTGTGCTTTCCTTACTGCCACCAGAGTTCATGCAGCTGTGGCTCCCGGACATCTCCAAGATAAACTTCAAATACCTTCCAAGAGTTTACTGGCCCTGACTTACCCTTCCAACTCTCTTTTATTTTTTTACCCTCCAGTGATCCACAGTTCTTACAATCTATTATACTCATGATGCCTTTGCTTAAGTTAGTCCCTCTGGAATTCTGGAAAAAGAAATTCTGGAATGCTCTCTCTGCACTTGTCAGTCTGGAAAACTCCCACAACCATAATACTCCCTTCCATAACTTTTTCTTGATTCCCTCCAAATACATTAAGCCTCTTTCTAGGCCTCCTTGCTCCTGGGTCATACAGCATTGCATATTGTTTATTCTCGTGTCTCAGAGTTCAGCGTGGGCCTGCCCTGTAACTCCACAAATGGTGGCTGAGTGACTGATAAGTGCATTAAACTCTACCCAAGTGGAAGGTTTTCTCCGAGACATTTATTTTCTGTAGATGAGTCTTGGGCATTTTCCAGAGGGTCACCGTGAGCTTCTCTGTACAGTAATGGGCAGGATGGGGTCACCAGCAATGGCATCCTCTGCTGGAGCTGGCCCACCTACTGTGAGAGATTGCCCTGGCAGTGGGGCTTTGCTGGCTGGGATCTGCGTTTGGAGCCCTCTGCCCCTTTTCCAGACAATTCTCACCAGCCTGGGGCTGCCGGATTCTAGACCAGCAGAGCATGTTTTTTGCAGGATCCCTGTATAAAGAGATACTTTTAAAAAATGCCAGCTTCTTCATAAATTGCTTGAAGAACCCTCATAATTGTTGGGTTGGCTGTGAAGTATGGTGGAATAGATGCCTAAGGTGGGTTCAATTATAGCCTTTTGACGCTGTGATCGAAATGTTTTGTGGCAGCCACCAGGGGGAGCCAGCTAAAAACAGATTCCCTGGTTTCACATCCTGCCCCTAAGATTTTGACGGAATAGGTGTGCGACAGGACCCAGATGTTTGCTTTCTTTCTTTCTTTCTTTTTTTTTTAGTTTTTACAAAGATTTTATTTTTTTGTTTGTTGGGTAGGGGAGAGAGCACACAAGTAGGGGGAGTGGCAGAGGGAAAGGGAGAAGCACACTCCCTGCTAAGCAGAGATCTTGAAATGGGGCTCCATCTGAGGACCTGTGATCATGACCTCAGCTCAAGGCAGACAGACACTCAACCATCTGGGCCATGTAGGCACCCTGGATGTCTGCATTTTAACCAAGCGCTTCAGGAGACTGATTGAGATCTGAACCTCTGTTTTCTCATCTTCCAGATGGGACTAATGACAACTTGATTATTCTAGAGTAATCCACTTCACACAGGTGTTGTGAATATTAGATGAAATAATATGTGGGAAAATCATAAAGTTTACCTAATGCTGCACAGATAGCTTTTTGGCCATGTCTGACCTATATAATAGGAGAACGAGGCACTTTGGGTATAACGACACTCTCCCCTCCTTGTTTAGAAATAGTCACTGTGGAAATGCAAAGATTGGGTGAAGATGAAGGTGGACTGGTGTGTTCCTGTGAAGAATTTTCGAAGAATTATTGGCCCATAAAAATTCCATCAGGTACCAGCTATAAGTACTTAGAAAATATGATGGAAAGTATCCTTTTCAAAATGACAACAAAAACTATAAACTGCCTAGTAATGTGCAAGACCTTTCTGGAAAAAGCACTCTGCAGAGCGACATAAAAGAAGGGCATGGAGAAACACGGATCTGGACAAGAAACTCTATATTAAAAAGATGTTAGGCCTCCTCAGTTTAATAAGTTTAAAATAATTCCAATAGGATTTTTGAACTGGGAACCCTGCAGAGTGATTACAGTCGTTATATGGAAAGTGAAATTGGTGAGGATAGCTAATAATTAAAAAATGATAGGATAAGTGGGTTAATATACATTAACATGTATTACAAGGTTATACTAATTAAAGAAGCATGGCACTGGCACGAGAATCAATGAAACGGAATAGGAATCTCAGCCATAGAGCTGATGCTACCTGCGTAAGAATTTAGTATATAAATGGCAGTGGAGAAAGATGAAGTAGTCAATATATTGTATTTAGACAGTTGGTTACTATTTGGAAATAAAACAGCAAGTGAAGAACACCATAAAGAAAATGATCAATACATTTGATTTGAAAAAAAGAAAGAAACATAAGTGTACTGGGAAAAAATAATCGCGATATATGAAGGTTAAAGAAGGTTATCTTTGATACATAGGGTATATTCTAATCAATAAGAATAATAACTGATCCAGAAGAAAAAAATAAAGAATATGTATAATTTACAAATAAATTAAGGGCCAGTGAATATTGGAGTGAAAATATTCAAGTTAAACAAGATAAAACCTCTGGCCTATCAAATTGACAAAATGAAGAGAGTGGGACCCAGTGTTGGTGAATACCAGAATGTGGAGGAAATGTAAATTGGTTCAAGTTTTCTGGCAAGCCATTTTTCAATATAGATCAAATGCTGAAACACGGGTCTGTCTCTGACTCAGCAATTCTATCTCTACGGTGTATCCCCAGGAATAATCATACATATGTACAACAATATATTTATATAAGACAATTGATCACCAAAGTATTTATAGTTGCTAACAGAAACCTAAAAGTGCAGTAATTGGGAATTGGGCCCCTTCAGTTATGGAGCAACCTTACATTGTAAACTTTTATTTTATTTTATATTTTTCAAAGACTTATGTATTTATATTAGAGTGAGAAAGAGCTCTGGGGAAGAGGGAGAGGGACAGAGAGAATCTCAAGCAATCTCCATGCTTCGCAAGGAGTCCAATGCAGGGCTGGATCTCATGACCCTGAGATCAGACTTGATCTGAAACCAAGAGTCTGACCCTCAAAGGACTGCCCAACCCAGGCAACCCCCAAATGTAATCTTTTAAACAATAGTGAGAAGTGAGGTAAAATAGTGAGGATATAATGTCTGATAGAAAGAGATAAAATTCTGTATTTCCTCTATAAAAACATTTACAGAAAATGCTTTTTATTTTTTTCTGTACTTTGTTATCTTGAACACGTAAGTCAGAAAAAAAATGATATTTGGGTGCTCCTCAGTTGTGGTTATCGTTTTATGATTATCACTGTTCTATACAGATTAGATTAAATGTCATCTGGGTTGTCGTCTTCTTGGTTGCTGATGCTTTCCTTGTCTACCACTCTGACTGTAAGTGAAAGATCAAGACACCAAAGTGGGATTCAATCATAAACCATAGCATTGCTTCTTAAATTCATCTTCTCAGTATTTTTCAGAGCCTACCAACAGCCTTGTAGCTTTGTCCCTGTGCCCCACTCTTCACCAGTGCTCCTTCCGTACATATTTTAGTCTTCTTTCTGCCCACACAAGGAAGCCCAAGGCTTGTGGGGTGCTCTCCATTGGGCTTTGGAGGGGAGGGAAGCTGAGTAGTCAGAGGTATTTTCTTTCTTCCATAGCAGTGGGGTTGGGGATAGGAAGAGAGGGAAGGGGAAGATAATAAACATTTATAACTTAATATCTTTTCTTGTATCCCTGATACATTTATAATGCAGCTGTTTGTTTTACAGGTCAGGGAGGTCACTTGTCGAACTCTGGTGTGATACTAACATCATGTCTTTCTCTTGAAATCCATAGATACTCAGAAGTTTAAACTACTATATTGTCAAGGACATCAGGGGTAGCTGGGATGGCAGTTTCTACCAGACCAGAAGGTTAAAGGCTCAAGGCTGAAAGGGGAATGAGAGATAAGATGATGGCACTCTTGAGTCGTCAGGAATCGGTCCAGAAGCAAAATGAGGTTGTGCTGGTGGGAGTCATGTGGACACAGGGTCAGGTGGTTGACAGGAATTTATGAATGGGAAAGGGTACTCTACCAAAGAAATGCAAGAAGGAGCCAGGTCCAGCAGCTGGAGGGCTCCCTCTCACCTGCCCCCTCATTGGTCTTCAGGAATTAAGGGGTTGGTGGCATAAGCACGTTACTGGTCCTGCTAAGAGTGAGCCTCTGGAAATGGCTGTTGGTTTTCTTGATGGGATTTGAGGCTTGGAAGGAACTTGTGCCAAAAATGAGGATTGTATAAAGAGGAAATTATAAACAAGTAATCTTGAGGCTTGGAAAATGTTGTGTCATTCCCCTGGGTCATCACTGAGAGGAAATTGACCTCAAAATGTAAGAGCATGAGTAAGGGGAGGGAGGCAAGTGATTTGGGCAAATGAGACCATGAAAAGAACTGATTTGCTCAGTAATTTATTTCAGTATTTCAGTAGATTGTACCCTGGCAGCTTGGAGCATAGTAAACACCAGTGGGCTTTCTTGTATATGGGGATTTCTGAGTGTCTTTCTGAAGTTCTGTGATCTATTTTAAAAGAAAGTGTGTGTCCAGGGGCACCTGGATGGCTCAGTCTGTTAAATGTCTGCCTTCGGCTCAGGTCATGACCCCAGGGTCCTGGGATTGAGCCCCACATCGGGCTCCCTGACCAGCAGGGAACCTGTTTCTCCCTCTGCCACTCCCTCTGCTGTGCCCTCCTGCTCTCTCTCTGTCAAATAAATAAATAAAATCTTAAAAAAAAGTGTGCTTCTGGACCTGTGGAAGTATCTACTTTTGCTGCTGTCCGTCTGTCTATCCAGTGTAGGGGCTCATGCAGTCCTGGCTTTCAGAACCGCTGGCGGAGATCATCCAGACATGTCTGATTTGTCTGGACGAGCTCCCCTCACCCCGTTTCCCCTCCCTGGCTCAGTAACTGGTGTCCTTCTTTCCCCATCTCCCTTACCAACATCTGTTGTTCTCTGTTTTCCCCACATACTGAGGTTCTACAAATGATTAATAACTGACTAGACTGTGAATTCCTTACAGGCAAAGACAAACTTCTAGGATCCAGCAGTGTCTTGGAAGTAATGGGTATTTAATAAATGGGTATTTGTTGAATGAATGGATAGCCTAAAATCCACCCTCCCAACCCCCGAAGAGAGCATACATTTTACAGATGATCACACCAAACTGATAAATCTCTAATAGGGATTTCAGGAGCTTCTGATAGGTTGGAGGAGAGTCTGCAGACTGCTTTCCTTATACTCAGGAAATCACAGTAGAGGGTCCTGGTGATACTTTCTGGTGTAGAGGCCAGGAGACATAATTGTTGAATTGAAATTGATCAATTCTAGAAAACAAGGAAAGCTGTTGAGCTCAAGGCTTGGGCTCACTCCAAGATAGACAGTGATGGCATATTTGGCTAGTTCCCAGCACTGACAGTTGAGACAACCCTGATCTGGTATTGTGTGATATAATGCAGCCCTTCAGGTCTTCAGTTTCAGGGCCTTGGGGGAGAAGCCCAAGCCCTTGACCTCAGCGGCTCCACCATCACTCGCCACCATGCTGCCTGGGAGCCCTGTGGGGGCCAGCGCCAGCTCCTCAGACTCTGCTTCCTGATTTTACTGCCCAGCCAAGAAGGAGAGAGAAAAATAACTGAACACATCTAATTATGTTCCAGATAGTTTTTTTTTTTTTTTTTTTGGAAAATATAGAATTAGTGAGGGATAAATGAGCATTAACCATACTTCTTGAGACAAATTCATACTTGCTTTGTCTTTTAAAATCATCACATTGGCTGACTCTTCAACGGTCAGCAAGAACTTTTCTCTTTTCGACTTTGGTCTAAAGTCTATGAAGATCAGGTCTTCTGGCGCTCTGTGAGTATGTCATTGGTGACTGGTTGTTATATGCCCCCAGGAAGAGTGAGAAGAGGTCACCCTTGCAAACCAGTAAGTCCTGCTCCACCTAAAAATAGAAATGGCTGGAGAAAAGCAGAGATAGACAAGAAGGGGGCAGTGGCCTCATCCAGTGAGAGAAAATACTAAAGAAATGATTTATGATATTATTTAAAGCCTATGTGCTTTTGAAGTATTCAGGTGAGTGTATTTTTAGCAGATGAGAGAATTAGGATTTGGCACTTGCAAGCAAATGGCAGCCAGACACTCGTCGTGATTAATAACAAATATCTATTGGATGTCCCTTTGCATGTCATCACCCTGAATTCTGAAGGGTTTTCACCTTGAGAGTTATAGAGGCCTTGACCTTTTATTTAAGAGTAAGGAAAGGCAAGAGAATAAACTATACATAAAAAAATCCAGAGCCAGCAGCGGGGCTAGAAAGATTATCTAAAAATCCAGTCAGATTCTTCCTATAGAGTTGTGGGAATTTCCCAGTTACTCTGTCAAAGGTCTCATCTTCACATTCCTTTTCTTAGGAAATACTTCTTACCCCATCTCATGTCCAATTCTGATGCTGTTGTCTTTCTGGAAATGGGACTGGTGGAGTGACTGGAGGGCAGGAAATCCTAGGAGTGGGGAGTGGAAGGGGTGGGAGGGTCTGGAGGACCACAGAGACTGGTGAGAGTTCTAGGCGGTGGGGTGTGGGGGTCGGGGGGAGACTTGGGGTGGGGCAGAATAACAAAATAGTTCTTTCCTCACAGCTGCATGCTGGAGGGCTACAGATTAGGAGGAAGGGATATTTTTGTGAGGGTTAAAAATCAGCTTTAGAAATATTCCTTGACTACTTTTCCAGGGCCAAAAAGTATTTTTTGTATCATGTCTTTCGATGTAACTGTTGTAATAAAGGAATTGGTTTGAGTGGATGGTTCCAGATACGGGAGACAGTTCTTTGATATTGTTTTAATCCTATCCCAAATTCATACCTTTGCCATATCCACAGAAGCCTGATTTAGTGCAACAATGGTAAAGCAGAATAACGATCTTCCAAAGGTATCCACTTCCTAATTCCCTAATCCTGTCAATAGGTTACCTTATGTGGCAAAGGAGACTTTGTTAATGTGATTAAATTAAGGATCTTGAGCTGGGGAGATTTTCCTGGATTACCTGGTGGGCTCAATGTAGTCCCACATGTCCTTATAAGGGAAAGAGGGAGGTGGGGGGAGGGAAGTGGGGGGAAGGGGGTGGGCGGGGATCAGAGTCAAACATGTCAGAGCTGGAGCAAAAGTTGGAGTGGTATGAAAGGGTAAGAAGCTGGAGAAGGCTGAGAATGGACTCTCCCCAGAGCTGGTAGGAATACAGCTCTGCCGACACCTTGATTGTAGCCTAGTGAGATACATCTTAAGAAATATAAGATGATAAGCTTGTAATATGTTACGGTAGCAATAGAAAACAAATACAGTAACTATATTGTAAAATAGCTACTAGTCAAATAAATGTTTGCAAGTCAGTGATGTTTGGGGAGAGAGGACATTCTTTCCCTTGACTTAATGTCTTCAGGTGAAGGGTTTAATAAGTGTTAAGGCTTGGCCTGACCACCCTCGGGAAAGTGGAGAGAATCAGAATGATCTGATTGCTAAGTGTGGGAGCAACACCTGAGCATGCCTTGCTTCGCACTCCCCACTTCCCCTTTGGGATCCATCTGCCCAGAAAAGCAAAAGTTCTGCTCTCTCTTTGGATATAGAGGTCTTTGTTTTCCAATGTCTTTTTTTCTTTTTTTGTGATGGATTAAGAAGCCCACTGTTACCTATGTGCCTAAGCCCACTCTGGTCTTTTCCTGTTGGATTCTTCTTTCTTTCTTTCTTTCTTTCTTTTTTTTTTTAAAGATTTTATTTATTTATGTATTTGACAGAGAGGACACGAGTAGTCAGAGAGGCAGGCAGAGCGGTCAGAGAGGCAGGCAGAGCAGCAGAGAGAGAGGCGGGAAGCAGGCTCCCTGCTGAGCAGAGAGCCTGATGTGGGCCTCGATCCCACGACCCTGAGACCATGCATGACCTGAACCGAATGCAGAGGTTTAACCCACTGAGCCACCCAGGCGCCCCGGATTCTTCTTTCTTAAGCAGGGAAAAGAGGTCTTATTTATTGAATCCACTGAAACAACTCATCACATAGGTATGCTTTCTCTTTTCCTTGAATAACTTGTCATTATTTAATTTAGTAATTATGTCTTGCTTAGTTCCAGAGAGTATTTAAGATGACTTATAATACATCATAATTTAAAAAGAGAAGCAGAGGGAAAATGAAGGAAGGACTGATTAGATGAAACTTGATTAGGGTCAGAATCATGAGAGTCTCCTCCGGGGCTTGCAAGGGTTAAGGCTGGGGAGGCTCGCAAATCTGACCCCGGGCTTCTTTTCGGTCAAAGCAAATAGGGCAGCCTAATTGTTTAATGATTTATAGAATCATTGTAGAATCAAAATTGAATGATTTACGGAATATGATAGCACAACACCAGCAGGTCACTCAAGAGAAACATAAGTATACATAGAACTGAGACTGTGGGAAAACTTCCTCTGGGGCTTCATAATGGGACTGCTTATTGGATGTAGGGGCACGATTCTGAACACTGTGTTGAGTAAACATGGCTGTACACTTCATGATCTATATTTTACAGTATCCCTCCGTGTAAGTAAATGGCACAATAAAACACTTCTTTTACTTACATTGCATATGTACTAAGCATCTTCTATGGGTCAGAGAAAGTGGTGCTGGGTGACCAAAGCAGAACTGTCCTCGTCTTCAGGGAGTTTATGGTCTAGAGGGGGAGCCAGATACCCTAAAAATAACCCCACACCGAGAAAGGTACAAAGTCAGGCACTGAGAGAGTTTAAAACACGGGACTCACTCTAGATTGGGGGTCCAGGACAGTCTCTTTGAGGAAGTGACTTTAAGCTGAGATAGCAGCAATGAGTAAAGTGAGCAAGGCAAGGAGTGTGTGTGTGTGTGTGCTGGGAAGAGATCGGGGTGTGTGTGTGTGTGTGTTTAAGGGAGAGAGAACAACACACACAGAAGCCCTGAGGTAGAAAAGATGTGCAGGAAATGAAAGGTCAAGGTGGTCAGCGTGTAGTAAATGAAGGGGGTGAGCAGACAATGGCCTGGAGAGCTTGTGTGTTTTGTAGCACAAGCAGTAGGAAGCCTTTGAAGGTTTTTGAGGAAGGAAATGACATGTTCTTATTTATATTTTAAGAAGCTCACACCGGCTGCTGGCTGCTTTGTGCCGGCAGGCAAGAGAGAATAGGGGGCCTGTTCTAGTGGCCAAGGAAGATGGCGGTGGCTTGGCCCGGGTGATGGCAGCAGAGATGCGATGTGTCTGGGGTGGTAAGGGCAAAAGCATGCACAGATGAGTGGCTGGCTGTCGATCTAGAGAACATTTCTCTCTGAACTTAATTTAATCCTAGATCAATGTCGACTGTTTCTTGACTGATTGACTCTAGCATTTAAATTAGTTATTTGTGCAAATGAACATGTTTCCTAGGATACACTTCATCTCCAACAAGGTTGTACTTAGCGCCGCCGTGGCCCTCAACCTTGCCCATGCCCTGGGCCAAAGCTCACAGGATCCCTGGGGATGGGACCCAGGAATAGATATCTCTGAAACCTCCCCAAATGATCACACTGTGTGGCTGAGATTAAGAACCACTGACTTAGAGCATTTAGATAGATGATGAGTGGTAACACGTGGGCTGAGAATTAAATCTGATATATATATATATAATGTTGTAAACAAGGTGGAGAATGGATATGTCTAGTAATGTGAGGTTTGGAACCAAGTACTTGCAGTTTTCTCTAAGCAGCTCTACATGTAGAAATTTAATCATGATCAACAGAGGAAACTAACATCCTTGCAAACACTTTAACTTTCAGTAGGTCTTGTCAAATTCGTCTGAAGCCTTGAACTTATAAATAAAGGTGAATTCTTGGGCACTGCATGAATTGAGGTGTAGGCTAATTGGACATAAAAGGTTTTGCTTCTAAATCACTGCCAGAGGCCAGCAATTTTGAGCATATGGTGGCTTCCTGGTGGTGGTTTTTAACAGAAAAGTCAGCCTGAATTCTGTTGCTAGGGGAAAGTTTCCAGGGCTTCACACTTGTTAGCCCTCATGTATCAGAAATGATTCATGCATGCACTGAGTTGTGAGTTCCCATCATCCTGCCAGTTCTTCAGAGGCTATTAGCTCTGTAGGGACAGGGAGTGGAGTGGATGTATCTTGTTTCTTCCAGCATCAATTTCATACGTTCCTCCATTTCCTAAAAATGCCCTGAGAAGCATTATGCAGAGGGCTTTGACTGGTTGCAAGAGCGAGCTGGGATTACTGTAAGCCTGTCACATATTCTGGATCCCTATTTTGTTGAAGGGTTGGGAGTTAGCACATGACCCAAGTCAGACCAATTGGGACCCAAGACTAAATTCCAAGTCCTTTACTTGAGCTATAGGACTCCTTCTGGCTAGAAGGGAGTCGGTAAGGAGATAGCTCCAGGAGCTACTGGTAGCCATTTGGAACTCGGAAAAGAAATCTGACAGTGGAATCAGTGTAGAGAAGGCAGGATTGAAAGATGTTGTTTGAGTCATGTATTCAGATTTCAATTAAAGCTAAGACCAGGCTGCCTGAGTGGCTCAGTTGGTTAATCCTCTGCCTTCGGCTCAGGTCATGATCCCAGGGTCCTGCTCCATGGGGGAGTTTGCTTCTCCTTTTCATTTTCCCTCAGTGCTCTCCCAATCTCGCTCTCTCAAATAAATAAATAAAATCTTAAAAAAAAAAAAAAAAAGCTAGGATTCCTCCCTTAACTTGTAGTGTTGCAGGCCCTGTATCTCTTGTTCACTGCAGCTCCAGCTGGACAATAAATGTCTATTGAATGAATGAATGGTAAGCAGAAGAAAGAGAGCAAGATTAGGAGTGAAATCAGTATGGAATTTATCTAATTTCATAAGAAATTACATAAAAGGTCATTTTCAAAGACCCCAAATCTCATCATTTTTCTGACTCTGAAATCTCCTTGAATTAGCAAAGTATGGAATTTCCTTCTAATTACCTTACAATGACAAAGTGAGCTAAAATGGAAAAGAGTAGTAATACATAATAATCTGGCCATGAGGTGGATGGGAGCAAATCCTTTTTCCATAACACTAGTATCAAGAGGAATCTGACTGAGTTTTAATGCGTGTAAGTCAGTAAGTTCCCAAGCTGAAGTATTTTATTATTTCCTTAGCTTTATACATGGTTCCCTTCATCAAAATTGTGTCCATAAATGAATTTATAGAGCCACCATATCATGAAAGAAAATGTATTATTCACCTGTTTCAATACACTAATCAAAAGATAAATATACCTAGTCAGTGATCCATATCATATAATTTGTTACCTTATTGGAGTTATAAGGATACTTTATACAAGGAATCTATCCCATTTCACCTATGACATATAGGTAAGAAGAAGGCAAAAGGAAAAAGATCTCCATGATGACCAGTGATCAAACCAGTGATGATTTTTTACCCAAGGACATATTCAAGTATGAGAGACAATACACTTTTATAAATGAGAAAAAAAAGGTAGTTTTGCATTTGCCAATAGAAGCTTTACTAGTGTCTTCCAGGACATTATGCAATGAAAATTTTCATCATTTCTTCCCTTCTTGATTTTTTTTCTCTATTTTTTCCCTAATCACTAGAGAAATCTAGATTCTGGGCCTATGGAAAAGGGTGAAGTAGATACAATGATAAACGGAAGGTAGGGTCTGCGAAGGTTTTAATCTTAGATCTCATGCTTTGGGAATCCAGGCACACTTGGTGAGCAGGTTCTCACCACCTGGGACATCTCTGTAGAACTAGGTGCCGGCTCTAGGATGTCCCCTTACAAGTCTCCTGCTGGATAGACTTGTTGGGGTCTAAGGAGCCACTACAGCCCTGAGTGTCTACACTGAGAAAACCTCAATGTACTATTCTACCAGAGTGTACATGAATGACTCTTCAATCTCTCTACTCCGTTCCTCACTTCATCTAACAATAAGGGCCCAAGCCCATCAGTCCCTTGGGAGCCTCCCTGATTGGCTCTACTTCTTTCTGATCCCAGCCTTGTTCTCCATTCCCTTCCAGTTCTGTCTCCAGACCTGTGACGTGGAGCTGGGTAGGAACACAGGGAATAGTTAAAGGGAATTAATGAGCCTATTTCCACTAAGGGCTGACTCTAAAATCTCTTAGAAGCCAATAAACAGATTGTGATCTGAAGTTTGTCCAGCTGAATTTGCAGCTTGGAATATAGTCTCCCCACCCCCTCAATGTTTAGGTTTCTAGGCTAGCCCACAATAGCACACACTACAGCTGACTTCTTATGAATTTATATGAAAAGAGTAGTAGAAAGTATTCTCACTCTACACACTGTTAAACAACAACAACAAAAATTTTTTAGAACTGTATCTTGAACCTTAGTGGTCAAAGGAAAGCCAGGTGCAAGAAACAGGAGGAGGGAACTAATGGGATTAATAATAGCTGACAGTCACTGCATACTTGCCATGGGACACTATGCTAAGTGCTTTATGGGAATCATCTCATTTAATTTCTCATTTTAAGAGTCAAGGGAAAGAAAGTCTCAGATTATATGATTTTCCCCAAGAACACACTAGTAATAAGTCAGGACGCTTGTCTAATTTCTAAGCCCAGGCTTTACCCACTCTGTGGTTTTGGTAGAGAGTCTGAAGAAAGCTACTGGAAACTTACCAGGCTCTTGATGTCACTGGCTTATTATTTTCTTAAACTCAGACTCTTGAGTTTTTTATTGTATGTCATCATTTTAGCTTACACATGAAATGAGGGAGGAGTGCCTGAAAGAGAAAGATTTTGAAGCCTAAGGTGAAAGGTGGGGGTTGAGATGAATGGAAGGAAGCAAGGACATGAGGAGAAGGAGCAGGGAGTGAGTGCTGGAGAAGGTAACGGGAAACAGGCTTGGGGTGAGCCTAGTTGCCTTGGTTGTTGCCAGGGGAGACCTGAAGTTGGGGGAGGGAAGGGTGAGACACTCCTAAGCTGGGTCTTTGAAACGGTAGGAGACCTTGCACTAACTCTGGAACCCCCTCCAGGGTTAGGAAGAGGTCATTAATCATCTAATAGTAACACCAGCTGCATGGGTAATAAGGGTCAAAATAAGGGTTAGGATCCAAGCCTGTTCGAATTCAAAGCCTGGACTCTAACCACTCCTTTTCGATGTCTCAGATGGTCTGCACTACTGTGTGTGGCTGTGGGTATCTTCTGGGACATCCCTGCCATTGGTGGTTATGGATTTTAGAACTTTACCAGACCCTTCAGCTTCTAAGCATTTGACGAAAAAGAGATCACAGTCCCAGATTTATCCACTGGCCTATGCCCAGGTCAGATTTGGACATCTTAAGAAATATATATATTTTCTAAATATATCCTGTGTATTAATGCAGCCAATTGAATCTTCTGCCTTTCTTCTCAATGAAGCAAAACAATCTTGTACTTATTCCCATTATTGAGTTTACACCATGATGACTCATAGGTAAGACAAAGTGATGCTGAGGAATACCACAGAAAGATCTGCTTTACTACCTTAATGCACCCAGAGTCCTTTAGCACTAGATAGAAACACCTTGGATGTAACATTTCCATAGATGCGATTGAGCACATTTTTGGTTTTTTAGTTATTCAGTGACTTGACATTACTGGATTGATTATCAATAATTGATAAATTATTTACTTTGTTCTTTATGTTTTCAATATTATGCTTTTCCAGAAACTGTTTAAAGGGGGTTACTAAAACAGATGTAAGATTTTTGTAAAGTGAGGAAATCAGAGTGAAGAAAAATTAATGCAAGAAAAATTAAGTGATGACAAAGAAAATGTTACTATACAAAATAGTAGTCTAAGCTGCACACAGACTTGTGAGAAGTAGAACACAAATTTGGTCCCGCCATTTGTGCAGCCAGTGTGGGGGGTCATGGGACAACTCACAATGTACATATGATCCATCTTATAGTTCAGGACACTGATGTGCAGACAGGGTCAGAAAACCCTGGATTTGTATTTAAATTCATGTCTGGCTGACTAAGCTCATGCTGTTTTCAGTAGCCGTGCTGCTTTTGTGAATACCCCTATGTGAGTGGACTCAGAGACCAGTTTAAAGCTTTGCTTACTTGAAAACTCCCTTATTTGTTGAAAATTAATTTTTATGTAGTTTGATGACCTTGGGAAAATTAATGGATTTGAGTCTCAGTTTTCTTGTTTTTTAAACTGGGATCTCAACCTTTAAGGAGTTGCAGTAAGGATTAGGGATAATGTGCAGACATCTCACTAATAAAATGCTTGGGATATGATAGGTGTTCAAAATGGTGACCATTATCAATTTCCAAAGCATTTTCGAACAGACATTTCCTCACTTTGATAACGTCCCTCCTAGCATTACAAACAGAAAGCTAACATTTCTTTTCTTCTTGCAATGTGTGAACTGTCAAGCACTTTTTCTGAGCACCTTGTCTCTCACATATTCTGGGAGCCTGTGAAGTCAGAGCTCTATCATTCTCATCTTTGAGATGAGGAGACTGAAGATGAGAAGTAAATAAACCATCTGTTTCAGAAATGATTGTGGTACACGTTGTGGGTAGGAATAGGTGTGTTGATCAATCTGTATTAGTTGTAGGACTTTATCTGTAAAATATGCTAGTCATGGTGCCACCCTTTTAGCGACGTATCAGAGATGGGCCTGTTGTGCAACTGTGTCAATGACCTCCATTCGTCTTGGAAGAGTCTAGGACTCTGACAGCCTAATTCAAAAGAAAACCACTATTCCAAAGTAGTCACTGTTATTGATGTGTTTCCCATACCCCGTCTGAAGGAGTCAAGAGGGAAGCCTTCCTTAATGGTTGAGGAGTTATTTTATGGCAATATTTTTCAGGCTATTCTGGTCATTATTTAGGCAGAATATGGTGGGTAGGTCACTGTATGGGGCGTTGCATCAAAACCTTTGTTGGTGCATTAGAAATGGCAAGTTTTATGCAAGCATGTTACTCCAAAGAGCAGGAGCACGAAAGGAGCTAGTTTTGGTGCTGTGGGTGGATCATTTCAAGACACCAGTTAGTGATGCCATCTGGGTTACCGAGAGACAAACAGGGAGAGAAGTATTTTTCTCTCTGTGGTTTTTAGAAGGGCTTATTCACATCGGAAGTGGGGAGGGTCTGAAGGCATATTTTATCATTTTTTTTCTGCTGGGGTTTTTTCTTCAGTTAGTTTTTGGTATAAATTAAAACAATAATGAGAAGTTGCAAATACCATAGTTCTCCACCTTGTCATTTTGAATACTACTGTGCTCACAATATTCTTTCCAGTGCCCCCCAGAATCTGGCAGGTTCCTTATATTTGATGATATGGATGACACAGCACATGCCCTCTATTGATTTGAGCTGTAAAACTCAGTAAGAGATGAGTGAGTTTCAAATGAGTTTGAATTATTTGCCAGAGATTTTTTTTAAAGGTTTTATTTATTTGTCAGAGAGAGAGGGGGAGACTGCACACAAGGAGGGGGAGCAGCAGGCAGAGAGAGAGGGGGAAGCAGGCTCCCTGCTGAGCAGAGAGTCCAACATGGGGCTCGATCCCAGGACCATGAGATCATGACCTGAGCCAAAGGCAGTTGCTTAATGACCAAGCCACCCAGGCGCCCCTACCAGAGGTTTTATTTCTATAAAAATACTGCATGAAGCAAACAATTGTGGCCATTTAATTTTAAATCTCTGAGTTACCTCTCTTGTATAACTATAAAACATAACTGCTTGTATAGGTCTGTTGACAGTTGCATTTGGTTTGGATAAGAGCTTATGGATTTTTCTCTCAAAATGACAGTGGAGAATGGCTTATTTAAGGAGAATTATGGCAAAGAAACTTATGGTGATTGCTAATGTTTGCCTTTTCATCAGCACCCAGCTTCTGAAGGTGAGTTTGAGTAACAGAGCAGAGAGAGAAAAGGGGTGCTCCTCCCTGTAACATCAGCTCCCAGTAAAACAGCCGAATGACAACACTCATTCTCACGCTAGAAAAAAGAAAGATATAATGGGACAGAATGCCAAATTCGTAAGGATATTAAAAACAAATCATAGAACTCCAAAGAAATTGTCTACCCGTCACTGCTGGGTACGCCCCTGCCCCCATCGCTCCCTTCCTCCTGCTTCCACTATTTCCAAGTTGCTCCCCTTCCTTTCGGCTTACCACCAAAGGGTTTACTTTGCAGTCATTTCCACCCAAAGAGTACGTTTGGTAGAAACCTTTGAGAGGCACTGGTAATTCCACCAGGACCCTTGGATGCACTTGATGGTAATGTGGTCTTCAAGGTGGAATCCTTAGATGGTGTATTCATTTATCTTCCTAATGAGGAATCTCCTGGCCTGAATATAAGTTAGCTTGACATTTAGCTACTGAATCAACCAGCACTGGAAGGGGCTGTGCTTCTGCAGACACCGCACAGGCCCCAGGCTGACTTCGCAGCGGGCCCTGGGTGCCCAGCCTGCACTTTGTCCTCTTAAGTTCTTAACAGCGTAACGAACTGCTCTGCAAAGTTAACTGGATATTGATGTCCTTGTCATCTGCAAAGCTGCAGAAAACACATAAAGGTAGTTAATGTGAGTGTCTTTTGCTTGTACTTGCTTTTCTTTACGTCAATAAATCCTAAACCTTCCCTTGAAGTCACCAAAAGCTACTGGCAAGTCATTCCTCTGAATGTGTGCCCAGAGACAAGGGTAATAAGTGTTTGTTTAAAATATAAAAATAAAGCCTCCAAGTTGGTGATGGGGCTAGAAATCTCTTCCTCTCTTCCTCTTTCTCGCTAGTGATTATGGCTGTATGAAAGACTTGGGGGGATACAAACATGCTTTTAGTCCCTGTTTTCCCGGAGAGCTTGGAGGATGGATGATCAATACTATTAGGATGGCGTTGCATTTTTGACTTGCTGTTTAAAATGAACACTTTTTAAAAAAACGCAGACCTCCAATGACTAGGGAATGAATGCGCGTATGGTGCGGCCTTCCAAGATCCAAGAGCTGTCCCCTGGGTAGCATTTACGAGCCACTCTAGGGAACGGATAATAACTGCAAAGGAACTTTGCTGTGCAGTCTCTGATATCTGGAATTTATATTAATCATTACTTCTCATGACTGCTCTGGGAAGAAAGCAAATGAAATATTGACGGAAGACCTGCCATGTGTTGAATTTGAAATCAAAAGCTTTCACAGATGGGAAAGCAAATACATTGGAATCCTGTTTTAAATGTCTTCGATGATCTGTGGGTTTTGTTTTGTTTTGCTTTGCTTGTCTGTTTTTAAGTAAACTCTGCCCCCAACTTGGGCTCGAGCTTAGAGCTGGGAAATCAAGAGTCACATGCCCTTCCAGCTGAGCCATCCAGGCACCCCTTAAATATTTTACTTACATCAAGTAAGTTGGATAATTTTCTTTCAAAAATCGAATTTCATGAAAACCCTGATATAACTTGATTTCATTATGTTCTTACTTACTCTGTAAAGTCAGTAGGTATTTATGCAGTATCCACTGTGAGACTTAATAACAAGATTATAAGGTGCTCCTGTAGTTGGTGGGCTTGGTTGTTTTTCTTGACATTTTGAGCTGGGCATCCATCATCTCCCTCCCTCCCTTACTGCTTTTGTCATGTATTCAATGTAAATATTCCAGTATCTTTCTATTTACTCACTATTTCTCTTCTGCTGCCTAAAACTCTCCACATCTTTAGCCATATCTTTTTTTTTCCTCTGAGATCAATCAACCTGCAAGTATTTTATATTGTTGCTGTAACAGGGTTTGCAGGAATTAAGCTATAATTCCTAAAGGAATGGGGAAGATTTCTGTCCAAACTGCTCCATGTAACAACTAATAGAGTAATATTTCATGCCAAAAAGTACTTAATGGTTTTGATGACAGTAATAAATAAATACATTAGAAAAGAATGGGATCTTTACTCTCTATCTTTTAAACACAAGGAAACTTAGACTATTCCAGAAAGAAAGTATATTCTCTTATTAAGACTCTTTATGTTCTTGTGTGATCATGAGTCACCTCCCAGCCTTCGCTTCTTTCTATGAACCAAATCCAACTCCTTTAGGGTTTTGTCATGAGCCTTATTTTCAATAATATAAATTATTCAACTTATCACTCCACCATATTCACAGAGTATTTAATGTATAGAATAAAATGTAAAAGGCCATGACAATTTATAAAGGCAGCGCAGGTGAGGGCCATTGCCCCTGAGGGCTGGAAGTAGTGGGATTCAGAGAGCCACAAAGGTTTCTATTTCAGTTTTTCAGAATTTCATCTCTGGTCTTTTAGCCTGGAGTTGACTTGCAGGATGACCCTTTCCACTGCCCTTAAGTCCAGAAAATGTAACACATGGATTGGTGAAGAACCTTCTGTTTCTCTTCCTCTGCTCATCTTGAGAGAAGTCGGCTTTCATGTAATTTTGTCCTGCAGGTAGATAGCTGTGACCATCACAGAATTACAGCCCATGCATCCTGACACGACTCTCTTAACCCCTGAAAATGCAGAAGAAACTCCTGACAGGGGCAGTTGGTCAGTCATGTCAGGGTCTGACAACTAAATGGGTGATTCTGGTCAAAGCAACTTTCAGAAACAACTTGAGGCCATTTTAATTTCCCAAAGATATCAGTAAAAATATTTGAACTGCTGACTTCTAATGTTCTAGAATGACCCAAGACCACAATGGGTCTATGAGGCCCACCTGAAGTCTCTCCGGTAATAAGGGTCAAATTTGTTGGATGAGCTCTCATTTCAATTTCCACTTTAAAATGATTTGTTGTTCATTCAAATAAGCTATGTTTAGCAGTATTTAATGATGTAGAAAGGTCACCGTATGGGTTTGGGCCCTCGTTCACCCAGTACCTAGCCTAGGGTATGATAAGGCAGTGTGGTTTTACCATTATGAGCGTGGGTATGGGATGTCAGCTCTGCTTACTGGCTCATAGATGATACAACTGGGCACATTTCTTAATTGTCTTGCATTGTTCTCATCTCCAGAAATGGAGAAATCACAGTTGCCTCCCAGGATCACCATGAAGATGTACTGATAAATAAAAAAGTTCTCCTCCTGAAGCGTGAATGGTGTACCATCAATTCCATGCTGACTGTGTTATTGTCCTAAGCATGACTATATGTACACAGCTTGAGACTTTCTCCGACCCTGATTTTTGGAAAGCTAACTTTAACCACCATGGTGATGACATCTGTTGCTTTAACTAATTTTTTTTTTTTGAAGATTTTATTTATTTATTAGACAGAGATCACAAGTAGGCAGAGAGGCAGACAGAGAGAGAGAGAGGAAGGCAAGCAGGCTCCCAGCCAAGCAGGGAGCCCGATGCAGGGCTCGATCCCGATCCCAGGACCCTGGGATCACCTGAGCCTAATGCAGAGGCTTTAACCCACTGAGCTACCCAGGCGCCCTGCTTTAACTAATTTAACTAATTTTACAACTCTAAACATGGCCTAGTCTGACCTGAGTGAAACAAAGACACAAGCAAGCCAAGTATAGGAGCTACCTTTCATACCTCTAAGATGAGTCTGACTTCAGCTTTCTGAATAGACCTGAATTCTGTATCCACCCATCTCCATCCCCCATTCCCCATCTCTCACTTAGGAGTTACCAAGAAAAAAATTTTTCCATGAAAGATTTGCTAAGTTAGGCCATGATCTGCTGGTGGAAACCAAGGCCAAGAGGAGAACCCATTATACGAACTCTAAAGTGTGTTGAATGTGGTCTGAATCTTGGCAGTGCTTGGCAGCAGGGCAAAGCCAGGCTTACATGGCAAGGAGAATGCCTCTGACAACCTAAGTTGTACTTGCTAAAGAATGAGAAGCACATGAGAGATCCCTTGATCTCACTGTGCTGAGCTAACAAGACCAGGTGTGATGGAGATGGTCCGATGATACACATCAATTAATTCAGCCTCACCTTCAGATACAGTGGAATTTCATAATAAAATCGGACTTAAAAAATGAGTACCTAAATTTTCAACAGCATTTCTCAATTCTAGTTCTTTTTTTCTCTATATTTAGATACTATTTGGAAAACGGAACAAGAAATTACCCTTTGAAGCCATGACTAAACGGAAACCTAAGGAGTGTTATTGGAGTTTTTGACTAATAGCTAGTAGATTGCTGTGTCCCACACCACTGTCCTGCTGTTGGCCTAAGGGAGACCAGGAGGATTTCAGAAATCATACTGACTGTCAAGAGCAGATGTATTTTAATATTTAAAATTAAATTTTCCAGGGATTGGTATTGATCTGACTGATATTGAATACCAGGGAGTGGTACTGAAGTATTCATACTGTTTCAAGTACTGTGTAGTGCACTTGGAAATGAAAGACAATTATCTTTTTATGTTTGCAAGTTTTTTCTCATGGGATAAATTGAGCTGGTTAATGTTTTGTCAAATCATGCTTTCTAGGCTATGTCATTTTTTTTCCTGCTAGCATCAAGCTCTTTTTTAACATTTGAGAAACTGATTTTTTTTTTCTCTTGCTCTTTTCTCTTATTTCTATAGGCAAACTATATCTCATAAAGTATCCTTTTTTTTTGTCAGCTCAGGATCAGTTGACATAACGTTTTCCATAGTGTGTGTGTGTTTAAATTCTTTGTAAAAAGTGAGAATTCTGGGGCCTTCAATGCTTCTTGGCCCCAAGAGAACATTCCATGCCACATACAGACATTGGAAAGAATATCCCAAAAGGCATTTAGTTGGAGCATTTACCATCGTGGTTCACATAGCAGATTTTGTTGACAAGACTTTGTTCAAATCAAAGGGACCATGCCAAGTGATTCACGACCCCTGTAGACTCTCCTAGATCCTTCAGCCTTTCTTGGAACTTGCTAGTCATTTAAGAGACTTTCTGGAGCCAGGGTAGGGAGATTGGGTGTAGAAGGGGAGACATGATATATGTAGAAAAATGCAGAAACAACTTAAAGTCTTTGTGAGAACTGCATTTAGCTTCAGAACATTGAAATAATGAAATTTATTTATAAAGGAGAATTTCTTCCATGTGTCCCATATGACTTTTTTTTCCCTGGGAAATATCCATCCAAGCAAAAAAATTATTTGTTAAAAAAAGTAATGAATTTGCATTTTGACATTTCCTCTCTGGGAGAAAATAATGCTAACTCCAGGTTTGGAAAGTTCTAGAGTAGGATTAATTAATTGAATCTTCTGATTTAAATACAATTCCAGAGTTAATCAGAAACAGGCGCTACCATCTCTGTATCAGTTCCAATAGCAAATTTATATTTATTTTTTATATTTTAAAAAAGATTTTATTTGACAGAGACACAGTGAGATAGGGAACACAAACATGGGGAGTCAGAGAGGGAGAAGCAGGCTTCCCACCAAGCAGGGAGCCCAATGTGGGGCTCGATTTGGGGCTCAATGCAGGGCTTAATCCCAGGACTCTGGGATCATGATCTGAGCCGAAGGCAGACTCCTAATGACTCAGCCACCCAGGCACCCCCGACTTATGTTTAACTGAACTTACTATCTCAATTTGAAAAAATGTATTGGCAGCGCAGGGCACAACTACGATTAAAAAAAAACAAAAACAACTTTCTTCAAAGTGGATTTTATCCTGATTTTTTGTTTTGAAAAATTGGAAACATACAGAGAAGTTGAAAGAATGATAAGAACACACTCCCCCTCCAGCCTAGATTCAATAATGTGAATGTTTTACTGTGTATGCTATCTCCATGTTTATGATGCATACAGGTTTTCTCCCTGAACCCCCTGAATTGCAGACATATGGGTGACATTTGACTCATAAGCACTTTAGTAAAAATAAGGACATCTCTTCCCAAACCACAATTCTGTTATTGTATGTAAGAAAATTAACATTAATTTCATAATTAATATAAATTATTGCATATTAAAATGTCCTTCATTGCCCACAACATATCTTCAGTAGCTTTTTAAAAAATTTTTTTGAAGTCAGGTTCCAATCAGGTTAAAACACAGTTTAATCAAGAACAGTCTCTCCTTTTTTCCTCCCTACATTGCTTTTCTTTCTTTCTTTCTTTTACTCCAGACCAGTTTGCCTATGGAATGTATCATATTTGAAACTACTAATAGTTTTGGGGTGCCTGGGTGGCTCAGTGAGTTAAAGCCTCTGCCTTCGGTTCAGGTCATGATCCCAGGGTCCTGGGATTGAGCCCCACATCGGGCTCTCTGCTCGGCAGGGAGCCTACTTCCTCCTCTCTCTCTGCCTGCCTCTCTGCCTACTTGTGATCTCTGTCTGTCAAATAAATAAATAAAATATTAAAAAAAAGAAACTGCTAATAGTTTTGATATTCCTTCTGATCATTTAGAATCACAAAAACAGCAGTCCAAGAACTTAGTTTAATGTATTGGTAAATAAGAGTTACCAAAAAGCTCTTATGTTAGTATAGAAGCCTTGGGAGATTTAGATTAGACAGAGTAAATTTGGCAGGAAACAAAATAGTATTTTGGGATCACAATGTTTCTAAGTTTACTGGTTTTTAAATATTCTAAAGTCAAAAGAGAGGGAAATGATCTCTTTAGCGGGCCAGCATTCTTCAGCGGATATGTTTAGCAAATGGCGGAGAATGGCGGTTTGCAGCTCACAGGAGAAATTGCCGTTAGAGAAAACGAAGTTGATGGTGTAACAGTGTGGCTTGGGAACTGTGGGCACAGGAGACTTCACATTTCCTTCCACATGTACAAGTTTATATATGTTTTTAAGAAAAGATACATGCGGGAAGTGAAATGTGAGAAAACCATCTTCTTTTTATGGTTTATTTAGTCTCTTCACATATGGAAGTATATATAATTATAAGTGTGTATACGCACTGCATATCTATATTGTTTAGATCTGAACAGCCAGAAAACAGCATTACTGTTACTAATACAAATAAAGTCTATCTCTTTAGAATCAGGTATTTTATATTGACGTGAAAGGGGGGTTCGTAAGTAATGTTGGCAACGTTCAAATAACCTCTTTAGTTTCCTTTTTTCATTTACTGATGGAATTATTTAGCACTTACAATGTACCAGGTAGTATACTTGAGGCAGGAATGCGAGATGAACAAAAGAACGTGATTCCTCTCCTTGAGGGATCCCAGTCTATGGGGAGGAGGCAGAAATGTACTAAGTTACAGCTGTACAAGACTTGGTATAATAAAGGGACATACAAGGTGCTATGTGCTTGACCCACAGCAGAAACTAAAAAAATATATTTTTAAAAAATAAATGGATGAATGAATGAAGGAATTATAGAGTAGGAATCATCTAGTGATTCCTAGAACTGAAGAAATAAAAGATTATAAGGAGGAGGTAGAGTTTAAGCTGTGTCTTAAAGGCTGTACAGGAGTTTTCGAGAAGACAAGGATGGTTGAACATACCAGGTGGCTTGTACAAACATGGGAGGAAGAGTTTGGGAAACATGCGTAGTTCCGTTGGTCTAATGTCAAGGTTCCCATAGAGTGGTGGTAGGGGTTGTGGTTGAAAAGTGGTCGGAGCACAGACAATGAAGAATAGACAACTCTATTCTAGAAATGGTCGGAGGCCAGTGAAGAATCTTGAGTAGAAAATTGATGTACTTGGATTTTCTTTTTTAAACCTTTCTGATGGCGGCAGAGAATGAACTGAAGGAGGAAAGAAAGCGCTGATTAAGAAGCTCTTATAATAATCCCCGGAAAAGACAATGAATGAGTCAGTGACAGGAGGAACAGAGATGAGGACAGACTGAAGAGTATTTTGGCCTAGTAGTCAGTTGTTACTGTAGTTATTAGACAGGACTCTGCATATGCATTTAGTAACTGAGGACTTTGATAAATTTTTATAAGAGTTAGAAAGGAAAATGTCTCATGTTATTTTAGTCTTTAGCTATTATCCAGTTTCTGTTAAACTTTTACAAGCAAAGAGATCTTCCCTTTTCTTTCCAGTCCTGATTATTTTTACAGCTTTTAATATCGAGATATAATTCACATACCACATAATTTATCCATTCAAAGTGTACAGTTCTGTGGTTTTTTAGTATAATCACAGTTGTACAGCTATCACCACAATCAATTTGAATGATTTTCATCACTCCCGAAAGAAACCTTGTATCCGTTAGCAGTCACTCCCCATTCACTCATTTCTTCAGTCCCTGGAAACCACTAATTTACTTTCTGTCCCTGTGGAGTGCCTTCGCTGGGCACTCTGTAAAACAAAATCCTACAGTATGTTTTGTGATTGGCTATGACCTTCAGTTTTGCTCACCATTAGAGCCAGGGAATTGGGAGGAGAATAAGAAATAGAGAAATCCTTTGAGAATCTGAGTTCAGACTGTATAGTCCAGACAAGAGATAGTTGTTCAGAGCTCTGTAAGAGGCCAGAGAGAGACAAAAAAAAAATTTTTTTTCAGTAATGATGCTACTTCTAAATTGTCATTAAAATACATAATAATATTTCCATGCATTAAACATTTGTTAGATGCTTTATGTACATAGCTCATCTATTCCTTACAACATATTTATGAAGTAGTATTTCACTTTTTTACAGGGAAAGAAATTAAGGATTGGGCAAGAGGTTACCTATTTTGTATCTCACTTTGTATGAGCTCCAAAGCCATGCTCTCAATCACTGTTGGAGAAGATGAAGCACACTGTTTTTTAAAAATTTCCAGGTAAATTTTTCATTCCTTTTTTATATGCCACTTTTCATGATCTTTACATTTTCCTCGACTTGGAATAGCTCACCTGTCCTTTGGCTACTGGCCTCACGTTTTGAAGCTTTAGGAAAACACATTAGAGGAATGAATAAAGAGGTTGTAGCATACACACACACACACACACACACACAAAATGAATATTACTCAGTCATAACAAATAGTATCTTGCCATTTGTGACAACATGGATGGATTTAGAGGGTATTATACTTGGTGAAATAAGTCAAACAGAGAAAGACAAGTGTAATATGATTTCACTTATATGTGGAATCTAATAAACAAAACAAATGAACAAACAAAAAGTGGGAGGTACAGGCTTCTAGATATGGAATGAATAGGTCACAGGGATAAAAGGTACAGCATAAGGAATATAGTTAAAGGTGTGTAATAGTGTATGGTGACAGACGGTAGCTATGCTTGTGGTGGGCACGACATACTATATGGATTTCTCAGATCATTATGGTGTACTCCTGACAGTAATGTGATATTCTATGTTGGCTATACTTCAATTAAAAAAGAAAATAATAGCAACCAAATATACTATCTAAATTTTTAAAAATAAGCACAATGGGCATAGTGTATCACAGAAGCATAAAACTTCAATAGAGGACTATGGTATAAATATTGCAACAAACAAGAAAAAAGAAAACACACATAAAAATATGTCTTTCTTAAGAGATGGTAGGACTAAGAATCTCCCAATTTCCCCATCCTTAGATGGCGTTGGGAGAAAGCTCCATTGTGAAAGTGGGTCAGGGTGGTTTCTGTTTAATCACTCAGCCAAATGAATAAGACCCCCTACTTGAAAAATACAGGTATTTATATAATGCTTATGATTACAGAAATCACATTTTATTTATTATTTCTTCTCAGTGTTTTGTGAGAAACATGATAATATGATTCAACATTAAACCAACTCTGGTTTATTGTTTGGATGTGGGCTGTGCCATGAAGACCCCATGGGGGTCAACTATGCATCAGCTGTCAGCTCTATATTCTAGCAAACCTCCTTGAGTGAAGTGGTTCTGAGAAATAGCTTGTCTTTATTTTCTTTCTTTCCTACTCCCCAGTACCCTAATTTACATTTCTCCCTTGTGCTGTTGTCTAAATCTCCCTTGAGATTATTATATCAGCCAAGTTTAGTTTTGGAAAGGTGAGATGGCTTTTCCCATCTTGAGTTTAAATTTAACAAGCATTGTGAAAATTAACCTTTTCAGGTATCAGAAGGGAGGAAGGTATGTGTGAATGCTGCAGAATGTAGGAATTTACTTGAGGTTGTCACTTAACGATTCTCTAGTTGAAGATGATTTGATGAGACCACAGTATGGGGGAGGATTTACCAAGGAAAATAAAATGCAGTTTTTGGAAGGACCCCAGAAAGTTGTTTCATGGGACCCACTGCCTCAGGCATCACAGTATCCTAGGCACTCAAGGACCATGAGTCTGTTCTCTTTATAAAGAGATCTTCATATATGTGACTTCATAAATCCTGTCCTTATTTCAATGTCTTGTGAACAAATCAGAGTATATTGAGTTAGTCTATGGAGACTTTGTGTTATTTACTCTTTCCTAAATGTTGGAAACTGACCATAGTCAGGGAAAATACAGTCTGTGAGGTCAGCTGTTATGGACAGACAAAGAAATTGGGACACATATCTCTCCCACATCAGCAAAAACAACAATAGCATTTATTCACCACTGATAAATATACTGACACATTGGCTCAGTTAATCTTCATATGTCCTAGATGAAGTAAGTCCCATTATATCTTTGTTTGACATATAAAGACACTATAGATTATAAATAACTTGGCCAAAACCAAAATGACCACAGAATGATAGAACTGTGTGTCTAATTTAGGTACGTTTGATCGAGAGCTCATCTTCTTTTGTTTTTAAGAGAATTGATTTATTTTTTAAATTTTTATTTATTTTTTAAAAGGACTTTATTTATTTATTTGTCAGAGAGAGAGAGAGAGAGTGCGCGAGCGAGTGCACAAGCAGGCAGAGTGGCAGGCAGAGGCTTAGAGAGAAGCAGGCTCCCCGCCCAGCAAGGAGCCTGATGCGGGACTCAATTCCAGGACCCTGGGATCATGACCCCGAGCCAAAGGCAGTGGCTCAACCGACCAAGCCACCCAGGTGTCCCTAAAAGAACTTATTTTTAAGTAACCTCTACACCCAAGGTGGGGCACAACCCTGAGATTGAGTTGCATGCTCCACTGTTGGAGCCAGCCAGGCATCCTGAAAACACATCTGCTTGTCCATTCTATATGTATATGCATCCATTCCTAACATGGCTATGCAACATAATGATATGGTTACATTTTGCAGAAGCATAGCTAGTTCTTTGCCCACATAACCAAAGAGAAGATAGTTCGAGCGTATCATGTTATAAAGAAAGTAATTTAAAAAAAAATATTTTATTTTTAAATTTTATTTTGAGAGAGAGTGCATGAGTCGGGGACAGGGCAGTTGGGAGAGAGAGAGAATCTTCAGTAAACTCTGTGCTGAGCGTGGAGCCCAACTTGGGACCTGATCCTAAGATGCTGAGATCATGACCTGAGCTGAAATCAAGAGTCGAACACTCAACTGACTGAGCCACCCAGGTACCCCTTAAGAAAGTAATTTTGATTTGACTAGCTGTTAATGTCACCCAGCAAGATGGTTGGGTTCACTGGATTATGGAACTGGTCAACTTCTCTGTGCCACACACTCTGCCTCATGATGGTAGAGGGACATATTTATAGAAGAAGGGGAGGAATTGACAATGGTTATCTTTAGAGGTTATCATACCATCAATTCCCTATTTTGCTGTTGTTATTAAATCAATTTTTGTTATTAATTTTTATAATGCTTTGTCAATCTCCATGAAGATGACCATACTATTTTTCTCCCTAGACCTATTGATGTGATGAATTTTATGTTTTTTTTTTTTTAAGATTTTATTTATTTATATGTCGGGGGTGGGGGGGAGAGAGAGCGCGTGCACACAAGTGGGGAGCGGCAGGCAGAGGGAGAAGCAGGCTCCTCACTGAGCAAGGAACCTGGTGCAGGACTTAGTCCCAAGATCCTGGGATCATGACCTGAGCCGAAGGCAGATGTTTAACTGACTAGGTCACTCAGTGTCCCTGATGAATTTTATGAATAGACTTTCTAATTTTGAACTATCCTTAAATACTTGGAATAAATCTCTCTTGAACATGTCTTTATCTGTATGATTCTTCATGAGATCCTTAGCTTCTGGGATCTGAACCACATCTATGGAGGCTTGTAAAACCCCCTGATTACTCTCTTTTTTGCACTTCTTTACATACATGGGATGTAGTTTTTTCTTTTTTTATCCTTAACACAGTGTAGTAGGGGTCCCCCTACTTAAAAAGCTTAAAAAGCATATTTTTGTTTGCAGTTTTGGGACTTGTTACCACTGGACGGTGTCTCCTCAGTTTGTTTCTACTTCCTTCCTTTGTTTCTTCAGTGAGTTCTGTCGTCCTGGTCATCCTTTTAAAAGTATTTTGGAATTTATGTCCAATTTTTACTGGAAACAGCTTATGTTTTTGTTTTCCATTTTTCTTTTGGATGAGTTTCAGGAAGAAGAGAAAACTGAAATCATGGTCATATCAGAAGCCCCGATAGGGAAACAGAAAATTTTTACAGAACTAAATATACAAGTATTAAATTGATTTTCACAAGCTCTCAATAGGCATTTTAGAGTTGAAATTAAGAAGTGAAAGGTTTCATTGTTTATGAAAATATGGATGAGATTATTTTAAGTTACTTTTTTAATCTTTTTTTCTTTGGTAGCAAATACAGCTCTCTGGTGGAAAGCTTGAGGCAATTTATATTGCTCCAATTTATATCAACTCCCAATTGTATCTTAAAAATGTATAAAATGTATAAATTATAGATGTATAAAATGTATAAATTATAGATGTTTAACTGATAAGGATTGTTTAAGTGACAGTTGGGTGCAATTGGGGAAAATGCTTTTCCTTGAAGATTAACCTCAATCACTTCCCAAATTGTGAGGGTCTGAAGAACAAGTCTGAGAGTTAGCAAGAGGCCTCCAGGGTGGAGGTACGGGAAAAGGAAATTTGCAAAATCGTCTTTAGGAGTCAGAGAATGCTAGGGAAATCAAGAAGGAGACAAATGCAGTTTTCCAAACAGCTAACTTTTGGAACCATCTGAGTAGGGACTAATTGCACTTATTAACTATTCTGCGATTTTGGTAGAGTAGGTCTGGATTTTTCACTAGGCAATAGATTTTTCGAGGTAAATTATCAACAGTAAACAGTACAATTACAATTATGTCTATAGAATAGAGTGTTTTAATATCCAAATGTTCTTAGTGTGAGTCTTTTTAAGGCCGTAAAAATGGATTTACATTCGATTAGAAACGATTCTTCTGGTGTCGGAGCTGGGTGATCTAGGCCGTGGAGACCCTCTCCCAGCCCCACCTTACACCTGCTGCTGAGATAATGC
Source organism: Mustela lutreola (assembly GCF_030435805.1). Taxonomy (NCBI): domain Eukaryota; kingdom Metazoa; phylum Chordata; class Mammalia; order Carnivora; family Mustelidae; genus Mustela; species Mustela lutreola. The sequence continues at coordinate 116,313,188 of NC_081296.1, read as the reverse complement.
CCACAGTTCTTTTTTATTTATATAATTATTTATTTGACACAGAGAGATCACAAGTAGGCAGAGAGGAAGGCAGAGAGAGGAGGAAGCAGGCTCCCCACCGAGCAGAGAGCCCAATGCGGGACTCGATCCCAGGACCCTGAGATCACGACCTGAGCTGAAGGCAGAGGCCTAACCCACTGAGCCACCCAGGCGCCTGATAATGCCCACAGTTCTGAGGCTTTTCTACCCCTAAGGGTAACATGCAGGCTGTATGTACAAGTTACAGTATAGGAAGCAATACCACCGGTTCTGAGCCCTCTTATGGGCATTCACACATCCACATTGTGAACAAATGTATGAAGGGACAAATCAGGATTAAATGCGTTTTTAGAGATGCAGTCCTGGAGAAAGAGGATGTATGTGCTTTTATGCTTTCAGTGTACTTTCTGGCTAATTATATCTTATGTCATTCTACACTTGCGGAGCATTTAATAAATAAAGTGATTTATTGCTAGTAGAAAATAATAACATTTGATAGTATTTTCCAGCATACAAAATGCTTTCATGGACATTATACAATTTGTGATTTCTTGGGAATGTTTAGTTAATATAGATTAGTTGCTTGGGGACCCCTACTACACTGTGTTATCAAGAAGACAGGTTACTTCATGGATATCTGGTTTCAGTGCAATATTACATGTTAGAGAGAGTTATGGTGGTAATAAATTTACTCAAGATATTTTTAGAGGCTCTCATGGTGGAGTGAAATTGTATGATGAAAGGCGACTATAGACATTGCTAAGGAGCTTTTAAGGATAATACCATCTTTTCTTCTTCTGTTTAAGATTTTATTTATTTATTTGACAGAGAGAGAGAGTGAGAGAAAGCAGGGAGAGTGGCAGGCAGAGGGAGAGAGAGGGAGCCCGATATGTGGCTCAGTCCCAGGGCTCTGGGATCATGACCTGAGACAAAGGCAGATGCTTAAATATCTGAGCCATCTAGGTGCCCCTAATACCATCTTTTAAAAACAGACATGTTGAAGTTATCTTATAGAGACAAGATTGAAACCCAATCTGGAAAAGCAGAGCTGTGTAATGGGTACCTGAAGAATATGTTCATATATTTCCTTCTTTCTTTTTTCTACCAAGAGAGTTAGGGCTTCTCTATCTTTGTTTCTGTTTGTCTCTATCACACACACACACACACACACACACACAGATACACACATTCGGTATCAACACTGAGTTGGAGTGTACTTGTATTTCAGTCTTCCAGAGATGTCCATGAAATTCAAGGGCGGAATGCTCGTATTTAAAACGTTGCTTCCAGCCTTGAGCTGATAAAATTGGTATGAAAGTTAGTCTCTGACTACTTCACAACTTTCTCATGAAACTCTGCAGATAGTAACCTCCCAGTGAGGAAAACACGGACTTGTGGATGACAGAATGAGGCCTTTGAGCAATAATCAATTCACTAAATGTGCTCCCTCTCCTGTGCACCTCTGTGGATGACCTAAGATGATGGTAGAGTAGGCCAACTGATAAAAACGTCATGCATAAATATAGAGCATGGATGAAAATGAGACCAAAAAAAAAAAAAAAATCCGTAACTCAAAGGAAGAACTTCTGTCAATGCTGGGAGTTCATTGCAGAGACACGCCTGGGGACCTAGAGACAGACAGGCAGAGCCACAGGGGCTCTTTCTTAGACTAATAGGTCCTACTCTACCAGTAGTCTCTACGGTTGAGCGTAATTCCCTCCTTTTCCACTATACATAGCAGTGTGGGTAACACTTGGAGGAAGTGACCCCAACATCTTCACAAGCGGCTTTCAGCTTTGAATTCCATGAGTAACAACCTTAAGGTCCATTCATCTGCCCACAAGCCCCAAATTCTACTATTACTCATTCTTGGTACTTGTCATCAACAATGATAAGTGAGTTTAGAGCATTAGGGGTCCCTCTGTGTCCTTCCTTCTCTCCTCCTTAGCTCCTTTTTGTTCTCCAGATACACAGAGGTGAGGAGAGCAAGAAACAAAACCCATTTTGATGTGGTGTTCCTTGACTTTGTTCTCTTGCATTCAGACCCAACACAATACAGGGCTGCTCCCATTTTGAAGTAGGTCCATTCGCACTGAAATTGTCTCAGATTCTTTGAAGGGGGAGATGCTAAAACCACTTTGGAAATGGCACAGCAATCTCATTTTTAAACCTTTCATTTTATGGTTTAAAACAGTCATCTTTGGTGTCTATGATGATGTATGACGCACTTTTCATCACCAGGGCACCCATTGTGTTCCTGACCCCAGAAAAAGTGCCACATCCTTTCTTTGGTGTTGGAAATACAATCAGCATTTATAATCCAGTGCCTACTCTAAGCCCATGTATGATGGGGGAAAGAGCCTTTTGGCTTAGTAAGAGGTCCAGCCTGGCAGAAGGGAGAAAAGCAGTTATTTTAAGGGGAGTATTCATACTACAAACAAAGAGCAGAGAAGGAAGAGCAAAGCTTGGGGGTTTTTATTCCCTCAAGGGACCGAGCATGACAATAAAGATATTAGAGATAGGTGTAATACCAGATTTTTTAATAAAAAATTCCAATTCTGCCTTTGAATTTCTGTGTCTTGGGTCATTGAGCAACAGTGTGCGTGAAGGAGGAAGGAGTTTGGCAGTCTTCTGTAGTTCGGACAACACTGGGATGTTTTCTAAGAACTGTGGCTCACACGTGACGCGGCTGCTCTGACTTAATAGAGCAAAACTCCAGGCATCCCCTGCTTTCAATAGAGCACCATCCCTGGGGAGGGAGATGGGGTTACCTAGTCAGCGATTCTAGGGACCAGGCATTCCTGGGCTTGTCTTCATCCTTAGAACACCAGGAACTTTGCGTATCTGAGACTTAATGTTGAAACGAAGAAAGCGCAGATGGGGCGCCTGGAGGTCTCTACCGGCTGGCGTCTAGGTCTTGATTTCAGTGAACTCAGGTCATGATCTCAGGGTCATGAGATCAGGCCTGTGTTGGGCTCTGCGCTGGGTGTGGAGCCTGCTTAAGATTCTCTCCCTCCCTCTCCTTATGCCCCTCTCCCAGGACCCCTCCAAAAAAATGAGAAAAGAGCCAAAGTTTGGGGAGTAATAGAGGAGGATCACCCTGTGTACTGAGGAAAGGGTCCTAGTGGATCTTAGTAGAAAAAGACTGGGGAGTTTGGGGCTAAAAAAGCCCTGTCCTTGAAGAATTATGGAGAAAAGTTTTACTCAGTTTTTCTCCTTCTGTATATTGGATAGACATTGCTCGGGGGCAAACTTGCATTATTCCTTCTGAATTGCTGATTAACTTACCACGGCAGAGATACGCAGTGCTTCTTGATTTCTTTTACATCACAGTATCATTTCCATAACTGAATTTCTATGATTCTCACATATACCATTAAAATATTTCTCAAGTATTTTTTTCCTTAATAAAGGACAAAATTTAAATAATATTAGCATGAAATGTGGCCGATCAGAGGCTGCTCGTCAAGTTAATATATCGCGTAGCCTTTCTCTTGAAAGATGTACATCCCTTTCATGTAGAATTCACTAGATGAAGGTACGGCAGAGGAGGAGGGAAACTCTTAATGCCTACACTGCAGAAAGTTTGGGATCCTTTAAGAAAAAGAAGTAGGAGAACATGGAAAGACTAAGTAAAAACAAAAACAGTCTTTATGAGGCTCTTTCTTGAGTATGCCATATATTTTTTGATGGCAGATTATTGATTTTTAAGAACCATGAAAAGAAAAAAAAATGTGCATTAAATCCTCTGAAGTCTCCATTTTTAGATACTTTGTTTAAAGGTTGTTGGTGTCCATTTACAAACAAATAGAAAAAATGGCAACAACTTTTAATGGACAAATAGATCATTCTGTGAGCTGATCCTTCTCACCCTTAAAACCCTTAAAATGCTTTTCTTGGTGCTTTTTCTCTGGGCTCTGAGTTAATTGCAGGGTTTGTGGGAATAACCATTGGCTATAAAATCAGAGGTAAGTATCTCTGTCTCTGTCTCTGTCAGTTGAATAGAAACTATTTTCCTCACTTCACAGGGAACAGGCTTCTCAGCTGTTCACGAGGTGGTGAAAGATGGGGAGGCTGAAGCAGTGACATAATCAGAAAGGAAATCTGTGTGTGTGGGTTTCCTAGCTCCTTGTGACATTGAAGGCAAATAAAACGTGTTTTCCTGAATCTTCTGTGGATGCTTTGAAAGTTCTGTTCATCTATATTCCTGACCCCCTTCCACTGCTTCCCCATCACTATAAGGTGTAACTGCAAAGTTTGGAAATCATTTGAGGACCCATGTATCAAACTAGGTGTGCTGTGAAGTAATTTCTTTTACTGTGTAAATTACTATACTTAAGGTTAGTTGATGATGTAGTAGGGTCCATGATCTTGTAGATACTCTAGAATTATAACTCATGATCTTGTAGATACTCTAGAATTCTTATAGGTTGGAGCCCAAGATTATTCTTGTATCCAGAAAAATCTGAGTTCTAGACTACCCTGGAATAAGATGTCTCTTGAGAAACTGATGTGAATTCAATCTGTGGTAATTGGTGAGGTTACCAAAGGATGTCTGGATAAATAAACTTTTTTTTTTTTTAAGATTTTATTTATTTATTTGACAGAGAGAGATCAGAAGCAGGCAGAGAGGCAGACAGAGAGAGAGAGAGATTGGGGAGGAAGCAGGCTCCCCACTGAGCAGAGAGCCCGATGCGGGGCTCGATCCCAGGTCCCTGAGATCATGACCTGAGCTGAAGGTAGAGGCTTTAACCCACTGAGCCACCAAGGCGCCCATGGCTAAATAAACTTTTAATATTTTAATGGGTAGAAAGTGAATGAAGCATTAAAGTCATTCAGGATGATTTGTAGTCTACTGCATACTAAATCCTAGTCAGACAAGCCTATCTGTTACAATAATTGGATATTCAGTATTATAAGACACAGTGATCTGTGGTAACCACAGGGACCAAGATGTTTCCTAGAATACCAAAAAATGTGTCAACCTACGGACCCAAGATTTATTCTGCGGTTTGAAGAAATCCCATGTTTTGAAAGCCTTAACATGATCTTGTAATGTGGATAAACCTGGGAACAACTTAATAGGGAACAGTAAAATGCTGGGGGAGAAATGTGGTTACTCTTCTATTGGCAACTTCAGTCCTGTACACCAGTCAGACTGACTTAACTTAAATAACAAGCAAAAAAGAAAACAAAAGACAGAAGTGCTTGAAAATATTATTTTGTTCAGATTTTTACATCCTGTTAATGATTGTACCTAACCATTTTGACGAAATGCCCATTCCTACCGAACCATTACAAATGCTGTATGCCAGCTATGGGTTTGAACAGTAAGCTGTTCATGATTGATGGAAACTGAATTTGTGAGAAGCCACCCATGAAAAAAATGGGGAAATACAAGGACAGATATCTATGAAGGGAGCTGGAAAGATCGGGGTGTATTGTCTGAAGACAAGGAGGAAATTTTCTGTCTTCAAATACATTAAGGTTCATCATTCTGGGCACACCTGGGTGGCTCAGGCTTGGGTCATGATGCCAGGATTCTGGGATCAAGCCCCACATTGGGCTTTCTACGTGGTGGGAAGCCTGCTACTCCCTCTCCCACTCCCCCTGCTTGTGTTCCCTCACTAGCTGTGTCTCCCTGAGTCAAATAAATAAATAAAATAAAATAAATAAAATCCTCAAAAAAAAAAAAAAGAGTCATCATTCTGAGGGTGATAATGAGTTCTGCATTTTTGCTGAGCTCAAGTGAGAGGAGTTAGCTTGGAACTTCTGCCTGATGAATTCCATTTATCTAAAAGGAAGGACTTAGTATGGAGAATTAGCAAGAGGGTAAATGAGTAGAATGAATGGAATAAAACCACTACAGCAAAGTTTGTGCCTAATATTGACACTTAAGGTTTAATATTCATTCTCTCTTTTGAAAAGTTTGGCTAAAACTATGTCTACTATAGAAAATTCTTAAAAAAAAAAAAGACTATTTATTTGACAGAGAGAGAGCTCACCACAGGCACACAGCAGAGAGAGGAGTATAAGGAGCGGGAGAAGCAGGTTTCTCTTACCCACCCCAGCCCCTGCTGAGCAGGGTTCCCGATGTGGGGCTTGATCCAGGACCCAGGGATCATGACCTGATCTGAAGGCAGATGCTTAATGACTGAGCCACCCCAGGCACCCCTACTATAGAAAATTCTTAAGGCTTTTATCTACCAGCTTGAACTATAACAAATGTTATGCGAAATTCATTTTAGTTGAGGGAAAAAGCATTTAGGGCTCATAATGCAAGCTTATCCAACATAAGCAGAAAGGAATCTTGAGAGAAAGAGAAAGAGAAGCCAGTTTCCCTCTCATATCTCTTACTTTAGCAAGTATAAAGCGCCTCATTATTAATATTTATGCACATGTTCACTGCATTTCTTATAAGCATGCCAGCTGAAAATTAGCACATTTTCTAGCTAATGAATGCTTGTGTTTTATAAATATCATTCATAATTCCTAGGAGTTTTACACCTGTTATATATTAAGATGATTATTAACTTACTGTTTTTCCTCATAATTAATCTCACTATCTGAAAGAAAACTTATATGGCACATACTTTAAGGAATTAAGCTTTTCTTTTTGTCTCTATAACATCTGAAAAACAGATAAAACAGAACTCCTTTATATAATTAGGAAAACAACTTCTGCCTGGTTAAATCACTTAGAACTCATAAGTTTGAAATTTGACTAGAACAAAATATTTTGGAATTTTTTCCCTAGAAAAATAAAATTGTTTTGCAAGTTCTAAACCAAGCCAGTACTGTATTTCTGAATGTATGTTTATGATGCTTAGGAGATATCCTTTTGAGATGTGGGAGGATCAGATTTCAACATAGGAAATCATCCTGACTATTCACATAGAATGCTAACTTCAGTGTAAGTGCAGTGGTTAAAGCTGTGAGACTCTCCAGTCTCGTTCATTCATTCATTCATTCATCCGACATTTCTGAGTGTCTGTTGTAGCATAGGCTTATCCCCATTGGGGCATAAGAGAAAACAAGACAGAAAGAAGCTTGTCTTTGTGAAGTGTACATTCTAGAGGGAAGAAAGAAATGGACAATTAAATAAACAAATAAGACAGTAATTACAGAGGAAATAAATAGGTCTTGAAAGGAAGCCTTATTTAATCTGAGTGGTCTGGCCTCACTGACGAGATAACATTTGAGCTGATAGATTTGAATCCTTTCTGCCACTTCCCAGCCTTGTGATGTTGGACAGGTGACTTCTCTGAGTTTCAGTTTGCTCATCCATGAAATGAAGATACTTACCACCTAGAGAAATTATGGGGCTCAAAGAAGTAAGCAAAAGCAACACAGGGATTGACACTTATTAAATATTTAGCTAAATAGTATTAATGAATTATGATTACTTTTTAAAACAGATTTTATTTATTTGTCAGGGAGAAAGAGAGAGAAAGAGCACAAGCAGGCAGAGGCAGAGAAAGAAGCAGCCTCCCTGCCGAGCAAGGAGCCCGATGCGGGACTTGATCCCAGAACCCTGAGATCATGACCCAGGCCGAAGGCAGCTGCTTAACCAACTGAGCCACCTAGGTGTCCCTGATTATTATTATTTTTTTAAACATGGGGCTTGAACTTACAACTCTTAGCTGAGATCGAAGAGTCAGAGGCTTAGATAACTGAGCCACTCAGGTGCCCTGCAAATTGTTATTTTTACTAATCAGCTGTAGGTATTCCTGCAAAAGGATCAGGAAGCAATTTTGTTCACTATGTTACGTTCTGCTCAGGCCACACAGAACATTGTTTCTCCCCTGTTGGCAAGCAGAATCACATTCTGAGGCTTGATTTGCTAATCTGTATTAAACAGCTGGAGAAACTCCAAAGGAAGGCTCAGTCCCCACTAGCAGGACTGTTTGTCAACCGGTTGGCCCTGTAAGGGTACCTGAGTCCCAGTTCTGAGATTTCTGCCTCCCCCAGAACTGATGTGCTCTGTCTTTCAGGAACAAGATTCTAGCCCAAGGAGAAGCCTTTCAGGATGCTCAGTAACTGCATTTTAAGAGGTTTACGATCTTTGTTTCTCCCAAATGTAGGTCACAGTGTGAAGAACAGAAGGATTGGCTGAGGGGAAACAGATGTTTATGTTCATTTCGTAATCGTAGGACTGGGTGGATGTGGAACAGTACAGAGCATCCAAGACATCCAGAGCTACACCAAAACCATCCCAAGGGTCCCCAGCTCCTTCCTGTTTTTTGAGACTCCTTTGCTTCTTCCCCTGAGAGTAGGCGTTCTCCAGTTTCTCTCAGTGAAGGTCTCCCGGTCAGGCCAATGCTTGTTTTCCAGAAAGCAGGCTCCGTGAACAGAGAGATTCAGGTGTGGGCTTTTGTCAGTCACGGTCAAGGCTTTTCTCCCACCAACTGGTGCTTGGGGCACCCTAATTTGCTTAGTTAGCCTCCTTTCTGCTATCTTTCACTTCCTGCTCCTCTCTGTTCTGAGCTCTGAGGCTTCCCTGCTCTCCCTGCCCCAGCCCTCTCTCAACACTTTGAGTCTCAGCCTTGTGCATTCTCTTTCTTCCAGGATCTCTCTATGCCCAGCCTCGACAGCAGATCTTTGATGAGAGCACTCTGGTCCTCAATTAGGAATTTGCTAGTTGTTTCTGAGAAGTTCTAAAGGCCTTTTCTGTTTTACACAACTTTCCTTGTCAGAAACTCCCAAGTCAAGAAATCATATATGTGGATATGTATTTTTAAAGTTGCTTTTTACTAGTTGATGTTTTATCATAGAACTATCCCTCTTGACTTGATTTATAGGCACCTTATAGTATAAAGAAAGGTTTTCTGAACTTGCTAAATTACTTTAGATTGAACTATATGACCTTATGATATCCAAAAGATTTTGAACTGTAAAATGGCTGTTTCATGGGTTCCATCTAATAAGAAACTCTTAGGATGCTTGTTGAAATTTAGATTTCTTGCTCTTTATCTCAGTGGCTTTGATATAGTAGACTAAGGCTATGGTGTGGACTAAAAAAATATGCATTTTCAACAAGTAGGCGTTTCTTATGAGCAGGCAAGTTTGGGAAATAGAGGTATGTCATTTATAGCAGAATAGATACCTCATTTAATATGGTGTTTAGGGCAGTTAGTATCATTTATGTGGGTCTACTGTATTTGGTATAAGAAATTTCAACTTAGTGATTATAGTAAAATTACTAGAGTCCATTAAAATCTGTTTACCTTTTATTTGCGCATAAAGCTAGACTCACCATTATGTGTGGCCTGAGGTCTAACTTTGCTATAATGAAGTGTGAACAGAAGTGATCCACATCACTTGTGGCTCTGGCCCACCCCGTGGCTCCTTTTCTTAATTCCTCCCTATTTTACCTTCCACTGTCTCAATACATGGCCCTATGAAGCCCCACGTAAAGAGCAGAATCACAAGGTGGAAAAAGTCAATCCTTGAATGGCCACATGGAGCAGAACCATCTCATTAACACAAACATTTGCTTAGCCTTTTATATGAACAAGAAATAGAATTCTGATCGTTTGAATCATTACATCCTTGAGTCTATTTGTTACAGCCTCCTAGTCTATTGAGTGTGTTGTCATTATAAGAACCTAAAAAAACAAAAATCAAAAACAAAACTGTGCTGTTGATTTAGTTGTTCAGTGGCAAGTGGTAAAAAAACAGAACAGTCTGGAAAGATCAAGATTTATGCTTTCCTGTGGCAAGACTGGAGTTTTGCAAAACTGTTACCTGTGAAACCTGGAAGGTAAACTGAGTTCCTATAATGTCCATAGCACTCAAAGGAAAGTCTAGGGAAAACTGGAATGTTATTATATGTTAATTGTTACTTATTGTATTTAGCAAGGTGTTCTAAGAAAAAAAAGCTGAATTGGTTATTTTTTTAAAGCAGAGATTGATAGAACACAGGTATTGATGGACTTAGAGTTATAAAACTGATTATTTTTGGATTCCACAAATGGAGGATACTATTAAAAAAGGAGCCATGAATGTCCACTTCTCTGTTTAAGCAGGAGACAGTTCTGTGTCTGTGTCTGACAGTTCTGTATCAAAGATAAGATCGCTTGCATCTAAGCCTACTGGTTCATATGGACTCTTGGTGGCTATTGTTAATTTGAGGGGGAAAGAAAGACATTGGGTAAAGGAGGCAGACAAAGTATGTTTAAGAAGTATGTCTAAGGGAGACATACTTTGGTCTTGGATGTGGTTTTTGGGCCATGGAATTTACCAGAAACCTGGTAAGTTTTTGAGGCTTGTGTTTCCACAGAAATGCCAGACTTGGACTGAATATGCTTATAGGTACAAAATAACACTGAGCCTAAATTGTAGAAAGCAAGAAGCAGGCTGTGAAAGTGTAGTCCCCAAGGAAAACATGCTCCCAAAGGCCTACTTGAGTTGTGTGTCATGGAGAGCAATGGATGAACAAGACTTGAGTTGTGTGTCATGGAGAGCCAGACCTGAGCCAGGAAACGCCAAGACTAATGGATGCAAAGTCAAGACTGAAGGAAGCCTGAATTTCTCCTCCTCTGGAGAAGAGCATCTGGATCAATTCAAGAAACTTCTTCCATTGACAGCCCAGAGGGTCTTCCCAATGTTTGCTATCAGGATTCTGTTATTGCCCTGTACCCCCCATTCTTTCCTTTTCTGAAGGGGTTTTGGGTATTTTGGTTATTCCATCCCTGTTCTACCATTGTTTAAGGGGCAATTATGTAAATGGGGCAGATGGTGACCGTCCCAGCAGATCACCAGGAGCCACATTTCCATCAGATGGAAAGAGCTGTGCATCACCTGTAAACACTGGACTCTGACTGGATGTGGTGACAGAATGGGAGAAAGGGCAAGTTGGTTTCACATGGGGAAAAAGTGTAAGGGATATTTAGTGGCTGGAGAGCCTGATAGAAGCAGAGATGCCTGATCTCCACTGAAATCTGTTCTTCCCTCTGTGAGGCTTACGGATGGGCTTCCTGTCCCAGCCTCTCTTGACTGAGGCATGGCCTTGGACTCATTTATAAGTTGTCTGGAGTGTGACTGGAAATGATGTCTGTCACTTCCAGGCATGGCCCATAAAACTTTCCATTCGAGTTGGTCTGTGCTCTTTCTCATTAGGCTGGTTGGATGCAGATAACTGTGAGATCCCAGGGGATGGCCGGGTCACAAGATGGAAGGAGCCCGGTTGTCTACATGACTAAATGGAGGGAAGCTGCTCTGTTGACTTGAATCCTTGCCCAGGACCATAACATTAGCAAGAAACACCCTGACATGCTGTTAATCCCTTACATGTTCAGGTTAGGTTAGTATACCCTAACAGTGGCTTTTTGATTAATGTTAATAGCTATAAAACTCTAGACTGCTTATGTTGTTTGTTTGCTGCTTCTTGGCCTCCATTTACTCCTTTGCAAGTCATTTAACAACCTTGGGCATATTCGTTAATATCTTGTGCCTTTATTTCCTCATCAGTAAAATTGGGAAAAGAACACACCCGCAAGATCTTTGTGAGGAAGCAGGGAATTGATGTATGAAAATACCTCAAACATGCCTGAACCATAGCGAAGACTCTGGAAGGGTACAGCTACTGTCATTGTTGTTAATACATACACTAGTGAAACTAGAGTTTCATAATTAACACTACTGCACTGCTTGTTGGATCATACATGGCCGTAAGGAGAAAAGCACCAGAAACAAGAGCTGTTGTTCACAACTGAGACAAAACCAGGTGGATACACATGAATCAGGTCCTTTTGTTTCATGAAAATTGGACACAATCAAGAAGCTGGTGGACTTCAGAGCTTTTAGGAACAATGCCAGGCCACACTCTGACTCACAGTTGGTCTCTATTGAATTCATGATGGAATTTATCCAGAGTGCATTACACCCGGGAAAATTAACTGTTTGGATTCTGCTGACTAACCCAGCAGGTAGCATGGATTTTTGTAGTGGGTAGGGTCTCCCTCATAGGCTCTTGTAATCTTGTGCTCAGGATTGATGAGGGAGACTGTTTCTCTTGATTTGTGTTACCTGTCCTTTCCCGAGGGGCCTTATATTCATTTGCCCATCTTCATGCTGCCTTAGTAAAACAAGCCAACTGTACCCAAAACATAAATGTCCAATGTGCTGGGCCACCCCTGAGCCAAATTTGCTATTTGTCTCACACTAAGAGGGAGAAATGGCAGATTTTGAAAAAGCTATTCCAGAAATAAAAGCCCAACCTCCTTGGGCAGGTCAGTAGTAAAATTTATTAAGGATTTCCTAGCCTGGCCGTGAAGGGAGTCAGGCCATGTGGAACTAAGAGTCTTGGACACAGGGAGCCTGTCCACTGAAGCCTAAACTGGTCTCGTTCCTTGGTTTGCTGCCAGCTAAAACTGGAGTGCAGGATGGCTGGGAACTGCAGATGCTGTTTCTAGTCCTGGGATCATGGTTGTTTTTGGGTCACAGATATTTAATTTTCTTTATCCCTCTTCTATTCTCCTTTCTTACTCCCAAGAGCTGCAGCTCACAATTCACCATCCCTAGAGTTTGCTTTGTCTTTGGGAGTGTAATTTATATCCTTGAAGCCTATGAATGTGCTTGCTTCCAGAAACATCTCAGGGTGGAAGGAACCGTCCATGTATTTCCTGCCACTGCACCGTTGGTGTGGCCTCCAAGGGTCCATAAAAAGCATCAGCCACACATTACGCCACCTCAAAAGGAGATATTGGGGGGGGGGGTTGGATACCTACAAGATTTTGTGTTTTTGAGCATCATTGCATTTAGAAGGAACAGAGTGAGTGAGTCCACTGGTCCGTTCTTGTCTCCTCTTAGACAAACTTCTTTTATATTTTCGTCTAAGGTTAAAATCTGGTGATTTAGTTCGTAGACCCATGAGAGTTGTTTCAGGTTTCCTTTTGGCTTACAGAAAAAGAATCTCTTCCATTCTCTAGAGACTCTTCAGTTGTCTTTAGGAACAGCAAAAGAGAAACTGCTGAGTAAATATTCCCAAATGGGTAGAACTATGTCACAAACCTTTATAGGCTCGGGCTTGGTTTTATTCACTTTGTATTATTTTGTGTTATTCCCTCTCCTTCCCTTCCCTGGTGGTTGGACAGTTTCCCCTCCTGCTCTGGCCATTAAGGTTGTGATTAAGTCTACCTTGGACAGGTTACCATTTCATTAGGTGAAAAAGTTAGACTTGACTTTCAGCTCTCTGTGAAAACGACGTCCTTTTACATCTCACTCAGCTGATAGAACTAGATTTTCTCCCCCCTTTCCATGAATCGTGTGAATTTCCTGCATAGGTGCCTGGATTTGCAAATAGTGACTTCAAAAATGGATTTTGAAACACATCGTTTTTTGACAAATTCTGCGAGGGGTGGTGATAGAAGAAAAAGCCACAGAAAAAATCAGTTCTAGGCCAGAGGCTGATGGAGGTGGTAAATGAGGTACACCGTGCACAGGTTGCTACTCGAACAGGCTTATCTGACCTACCTGTGTACGTGAACATACAAACCACGGACATAATCTAACTTGACACACAAGCTAACAAAACACAAAATGGAAGTGCTATTCTGATGTGGAACATCACTGGATAATATTTCATCAGTAGGGGGGTCTGTAACAAAACTCAAAGTTCAAGATAAGATAAAGATAGAAGACGTGTAATTGTTTTATGGGAAGTTGTCAAAGCTCTAAAGGTTCTCAGGGCATCCAGAGTCACCCAAGAAGGGAACAGGAAGCAGGGCCCAGTGAAGGTTCTCAGGCTCCCTTGTTGAAAGATGAGTGGCCCTACCTACTTTCATCTTGCTCTCCCTAATTTCTAGTCCTAGCCCTTGTTTGAACTTGGGGTCACTCTGAAGCATGCTCTGTATACAAGAGCTGTAAGTCTTTGAGGGGGCCTCTCAAAATTTTGGTAGGCTTTTGAATATAATGTTTATGGGGCAATTTGCAGCTCATCTGTTTCCAAATGAAATTTACGTATTGCAGAGTTACTTTCATTCAACAGATGTGACATTGGCTGCTTGGGTCAAGAAAATTCAATGCTTTGTTACAATTCCACTAGAGATAAAATAATATTTGTGAACAAAATAGTTCCAAAATGCAATATATTTAATTCTAAACATATTCCTTCCTAAAGATTGGACCAGTAGCTTGTTCATTTTTTTAGCAATTTCAATGGACTAGAAATTACCTAAGCACAGGACAGGGACAATGATGATTAAGACATACCAATTTATTTTTTCAATAACTATCTATTGAGAGTCTACTGTATGTTGGAGTCTTTTTTAAAAGCTGGAGATAGAGCATTGATCAAGACAAAGTCCTTGTCCTCATGGAATTCACATTCAAGTGTGGAATAAAAATGGTAAGCAAATAAATAGAAGTGTAATGCCAGCAGTGTGAAATGTTTCAGGTGGGTAGCAGGGTAAGTGGTTAAAGAGTGAGTGTGTGTGTTGGTGTTCTTGCGTGTGGATGTATTAAGTAATGTGGTCAGTTGAAGCTGAAGAGGCTCTGCGGGAACAGTGTCAGGCTGGGGGAAGGACCAGTGTGAAGTCTTCAAGGAAAGTGGGATATCAGTGTGTGTGAGGCATACCAAGTTGCCTGGTATGGCTTGAGCAGAATAACTGAAGAGGAGAGTTAGGAGATGGAGTTAGAAAGATGACAGGGACCAAGTCATGGAGGGCCTTGTAGACCATGATGAATGATGGAGTCTGAGTATGAAGGGATTAGAGGAATTGGGCTGTGAATAGCCCTTGCACCAGCTGTGTGGAGAACTGACTAAAGAGGGGCAAAGTTGGAAGCAGAGAAGTGAGAAGTGATTACAGTAGTTTAGATGAGACAGGGTGGTGATTTGGACAAGAGTGAAGCAATGTAGGTGGTGAGAAGTGAAGGGGTATTTTGAATGTTGCACTGCTCAGTAGCAGGAAGGAATAATAATGAATGGTTTGAATGGAGAGGCTGGGGGTATTGTCATAGGAAGAAAGGAGTCAAAGATAATACTGAAGTTTTTGTTCTAAGCAACTGGGTGCAAGACGGTTGTCATGTACTTGTATGGGGAAGTCTAGGGGAGAACTAGAGTAGGGGAGTTAAAGAATTTTGTTTTAACAGGTTAAATTGGAGATGCCTATTAGATATTCAGATGGATAGTTGGATATATGAGGCTGGGTCTCAGGGGGAGTATTGGGACCAGAGATATAAATGTGTATATAAATAATAATTAAAGCCATGAGACTAAACACAACCAACTTGGGTATGAGTGTAAACTGAGAAGATAACTGAGGGAATGAACACTGAGGTTTACCAACGTATATTCGTTGGGAAGAGACAGAGTAGGCAGCAGAGGATATGAAGAGAGATATGCCAGCAAACAGCTAGGAGAAACTGTTATCCCAGAAACCACGCAAAGGAACAGTAATAAGCCATAAAAAAGCCGCCAAGCCATCCAGTAAGATGAGGGCTGAGAACTGACATGGGATTTGGCAAGACACAACCTTCTCCCTGAGCTCGGAGCACAGTGGGAGTGGGAAAAACAAGAAAACAAATAAATTGCTCTACATGGAGGAAGCTATCTTCTAGAAATGTAAAGAAATTTCTGGAGATGGGTTGAAGATGAAGCAAGGACCTCTCCTTATGGAATCAAGGGGGCTTGGAGGGGAAGGATGCCTGGAGGAAAGATGCCTGCAGGAGATGTGCTTTTGGGCAGAAGGAAAAGAACTAAGATTCATAAAATTTCAATATTTTTTCTAGTTCATTCTTATTTATTTTTCTTACAATCACTCCTGCAAAACCGATATTTCCCCTCCCAGTTTAATATCCCTCTACTATTACTGCATGCATATTTGTCAATTATCAATACATGTGATTACTATATTATAAGGGCATTACATGCATTTCATCACTTCCTACTCCATTTGGAGGATATTCTTAGAATTGTATTTTTCTTTGTTGTAGTCTCTATCTTTTTATTTTGAGGAGGAGGGGCAGAGGAAGAGGGAGAGAGAGAATCTCAAGCAGGCTCCATGCGCAGTGTGGAGCCTGATGTGGTGCTTGATCTCACAACCCTGAGATCATGACCTCATCCAAAAATCAAGAGTTGGACGCTTAACTGGCTAAGCCACTCAGGCACCCCTGTAGTCTTTATCTTTTAATTACATTTTAATTTCCTTTCATGACTGTGTGCAAACATAGAAAACGTATTCTTAACATTAATAGCTGCTATGTACCTAATACTGACCATGCGTGAGGCACTGTTCTAAGAACTTCACATGTATTTATTTGTTCTTACAAACACTCCTGATACTTCTGTTGTTGTTGTTGTTGTTCTTTTTTTGTGTGTATGATAACTGAGGGACAGAAAGATTAAGTAACTTATTCAAGGCCACACAGAGGTGGCAGTGCCAGTTTTGGGACTAAGCTCTCTGGCTTCAGAGCCCACCATCTTGAGCAATATGTCAAGTATGCTTCCATCCTTATTTTTGTTATAGCTCTACTTTCCTGGGATGGGCAGCTGTTCGGGAAAAATCTTCAAGGGATAGTCTCTTGTAGACTTCGGCTGCAATTTCCTAAAGACTCAGGAATTTAGTTGCTGCTTGTGATTTCAGAATGTGCCAGTAGGACCCAGGGACTGGACACGGGATACTTGTCCACATCAGGGAAGAGAGGTAAAACCATAGAGTAGCCAAAATCTTTAAGGTGCTTTGATTCTCAAATAGCAGTAATATATACACAATTGAAATATAAGATAACTCCATCCTAGTGGAATCTAGGTGGTAGTTCAGCCTTTGTTTGATCTCAGATATTTTTTATAGGCTGACTGAATCCCTGAGGATGGTTTTATCCTTTTTTTCTTATACTAGGCTGATAAGTGGTTCAACCAATAGGGGGGGATCAGGATACATCATTTCCAAAAGCACTTGAGGCTTCTCCCTTTAATAAATTTTGGGCCCCACCTTTGATCTAAAAGTTTTTGAAATTAGGTAGCAGCCAGTTTTCCTTTCCTGGCAGAAAGAGGGTGTAGAATAAATAACTTTTGCTAAGATGTTTCCATGTCAAGTATCTTAGTAACTTAAATTCCCAGACCTCTTAATCTTATTAGTATTTTTTTCCTCTCAGAGTGAAAATTTTCTGTTCTCTTTATTCTGTTCTCATTTAAATGTTCTTCTCCAGGCACAGTCATTATATTTTCAGAAAAGTTTAGAGCCAGACTTAAAATTTGCTCTTAGTTTTTACAAATATTAAAAAAAAAAAAAAAAACAAAAAACCCTGGAAAGTACATACTATTTTCACTGTGGTATGGTGGTACTCTCCCAATCTGCTATGTAATATTGTCATAAAACATGTAACTGTAGGAAAAGGAGGGGACTTAGGTGATTGTTTTGCTCTGGAAAAGAAGCTACTTCCTAACAGAGGGAGGATTTCAAATGGCCACATAGCAAAGCCAACATTCACACAGGTTTCCTGTGGGCCACTTCCCCTCTGCTGAACCTGACCCAAAGCCAAGGTAAAAGAAGGGAAAATTTTCTCTTATGAAATCTCAAATTTCTGATAACCCACCAAGCTGATCACTCTGTTAAAAAAAAAAAGTTATAAAATTAGGTTACGATAAACTTGAAGAATTTCATGAATTTGTTTTTGAGGAACAATAAGATTTGCTTTGGAAATTGAGAGAAAAAGTAAGAATGAAAATGGAAAAATTGATGGGGCACCTGGGTGGCTCAGTTGGCGAAACACCTGCCTTTGGCTGAGGTCATGATCCTGGGGTCCTGGGATCCAGAAACCCCTCAGCTCCCTGCTCAGTGGGGAGTCTGTCTCTCTCTGTTCCTCTCCCTCTGCCCCCTCCCTGCTTGTGCTCTTTCACTCTTACTCTCTCAAATAAATAAGATCCTTAAAAGAAAGTGGACAAATTGAGATAAACTATAACATTGACAAGTACACCTACAAACTTT
The DNA here is from genome assembly GCF_030435805.1 of Mustela lutreola. Classification (NCBI taxonomy): domain Eukaryota; kingdom Metazoa; phylum Chordata; class Mammalia; order Carnivora; family Mustelidae; genus Mustela; species Mustela lutreola. The sequence continues at coordinate 116,295,240 of NC_081296.1, read as the reverse complement.
AGAACACTTAAAAAACACAAGTAACTGAAAGGAATAAGTTGTGACTACTGTATTTTAACTGTCATGCCTTAAAGTACTTTATACCCAATTCAATCCTCTTCTGGATATACTTTAAAATGATTCAAATTTTGTTTTAATCTTTATTTTTACTTAAAAAACACATTAATTAAAAATGTATCTTTGAATTCAAGATGCCTAATAGATACTTAAAACCTTTAGTACTCCCCCCACCCCAGCTACAGCCCCAGGAAAATAAAAGTACAGTAGTACAGCCACTGATTTTTATAGAAAAATGAGTGTTCTAGCGTTTGTTGATCTTACCATATTTCATTTATGAATGGCATGAGATAAATAGATGAAAAGCGGCAAAGATCTTTCTTTCAGTAGTTGTGTAGTGAGTGGTGCTTTTAAAAAATTGTGTTGCAGTTACACTACATTTTAGGATCTTCCCATAAAAAGTTACGAATTTTCCCAAGAACGTTGAGTGAGATCTCTGTCCCCAAAGCCCGGAGGGGCAGTTCAGGGTATTTCCCCATGTTAGTCATTTGATTTAAGGAAGAAAAAATGTGAGGATATCAATGGACGGACAAATTGTCCTAACCGTCCAGCAGAGACCTTGGCTGTGTGTGTTCTGCTCTGTGACCTGGCTGCCAGGCCTGCACCCGAGAAGGCTGCCCTGAGAACTAAAGCTGGGGTGTGGCCGCCCGCAGAGTGCACCCGGTCCCCCGCCGGGTTCTGCTCCTTCCCTTACCTGCATAGTGGTCAAACACAGTGGGCACGTACTCCTCTGGGAAAGCGTCGTTGGCGTAGCTCATCAGCAGGCAGGTTTTCCCCACAGCTCCGTCTCCCACCACCACACACTTCAGCATCTTCTTCTCCTCCGTGCCCCCGCAGCCACAGCTGCTGTCACCTCCCTCTGTGCAGCTCATCCGGGCGGCTCCAGCTGCTGGGACCGGGCAGTTGCTGTGGCTTCTCCTGCTTCTCCCCAAGCCCATGGAGCGCGGGAAGCGAGTGAGCAGCGGGCTGGAGATCACTCTGCCTTCTTTGGGGTGCCTGGGGTCACAGGGACCTGTCCGAAGCAGCTGGCACATGCCCTCATGCTTACCATCCTGGTCAAGAAAGGTAGCACACATTTGGGAGAACGATTAAAAGCATCTGTCCCCTTTCCCCTCTAGTTTGAGTTAAGAAACCCTCATTTTTCTCTGAATTCTAGGGGCTTCCTGGCAGTCTAGAAATTTCAACAGCTCGAGGGTTTCACTGTGCCCTTCCCCTCTCCAGCCTGGCTGAAGACACAGAATTCTGCTAAATCTTTCCTCTTTTCCACTTCACATCTAACATGGAGGGAAGCTGGGCTTTTTAATGGAGTTTTCCCTTGCTTCCTCCAGCTTGCCGAGTATCAGGAAATCATGGGTTTCCTGCTGCATTCCATATTAGGATCAGTGGGCTGGGGAAGGCTGCAACAATGGGAGCTCTGTGTGTGTGTGTGTGTGTGTGTGTGTGTGTGTGTGTGTGTACTTGTGGGGAACGCTGCCAGGGCATGGAGTGGGAAAACACTAGGGGTCCCACTGCAGACTCAAGCTGTCAGACTTCCTGTTTCATCTGCTGCTGGGGAGGCTGTTTGCCTGGGGCTGGCTGAGGAGAAGCTGACGACGGGATGGAAACTGGCGAGTGCTGTCTGCCACAGAAACCAGAGGGAATGGTTTAAGTGAGCAGAGAGAACCAGCCGTTGTAGGATAACATATGACATCATCCCTCCCTGAGTCACCAGTGAAAAGCTCTGCGAAGTAAAAATGGACAGTTCTTCACATACTTAAATGAGAAACTTTAGGCAATTCATCCAGGAGAGAGAGAGAGAGAGAGAGAGAGAGAGAGAGAGAGAGAGAGGAAAACCTTCCAGCATTACATTGTTTCGAAGGAATACATTCTTATAGATCGTAAGTTTAACACATGTGGTCAGTTTATGAGCTGCCACATTTGGGCACAACACTCAGACGTGTACTGCAGACACAAACATCTTTATGGTCGGAGCACACAAGAAATCAACCAGACATGGGACTTTTGCATCTTCTTATTAGCGAATAAACACACTTGTGCTTGGCTCACGGTCTTGGAAATGAAAGTATGTGGGACGGCTGTGTTGGTTTGCTTCAGGTCCCCTAATGCTGCCTTTGCTTGGATGGTTCCCTTTGTGATTTACTCCTATCCCCTTGGGTCAGCCTGGTCCTCTGCCATTACTAAGGGAGCCACTGGCAGCTAATTTATTTATCTCTTGGTTTGCTCAAAATGAAGTTCCTCTGAAGCCCTGTGTTTGAGTAATGCATTTGGTTGTGGAGAAGAAGTGGAACTCTGAAGTGATTTTGACGAATGGATCAATACTTTTTTGATAGGGGAGTCTCAGTTAATTTGAGATTTGTGAGGACTTATTTTCAAGCATTTAGATTACCCAATTGATTTGAGGGGGTTTTCTTGTGTGTGGGGAGGAGATGGGGGAGATGTCTGTTTTAATAGGTGGCTAACAATAATATACATAATATAGTAATATACAATAATATAGGATATCAGTATTATGTATATATATAAAATGCTACATGCATATACATACATATATACATACATACATAACATATATATGCTACAGTGTAACAGATAGAACCCCAGATTTATTCTGTTTTAGATTATAGTAACAGATCACAGTAGTTCAGATCACAGAGAGAGTTTAGTTAGTTGAGATTATGTTAGCAGTATGGAAGTTGTGAATTCTTTATGGTTCATGTCATTCAGGAGCATTTGAAGGCACCTATAGACTGCATGTGTTCTAGATAATTTTATTTTCATTTTGTCTACCTGAAATACTGGGAATATGTGATAAAGATTGCAACTTGAAAATTTATGTTTTTCTTCTAGAAAAAACCCTCAAGTGTGAAGGTGGCACAAATCTGGGCAGGTAGAGTGGTTGACAACGTCAGGAACCCCAAACTGAAGATGGAAAAGGCCACTTTGAGCACAGTGAGATGATAGGTGTTTGGCAGAACTTGGAAGGGGTTCTGACTTTGACCTTGTCCCTGAGGTCAGGCAGTAAATATGGAATGGAATGAATATTCCCTTCAAATATGGAGTTCTCAAGCAATGGCTGGCCCCACCTACACTCCTCCACCACAAATACACTTGAGCCCACTGAACACTTGGCCTAAGAAAAAACTGAGAAATTGGATTGGGTGAAATTTATCTACATCTGTGTCTAACCTAAATCGTGTGTCATCACATACAGATATTTATGTCCATGCCAGTTGGTATGTGACTACAAATTGGGACAAGAAGAGACTGGAAGCATCCAGTGTGGTCCTTGACCTCTAACTCAGAGGACTGATACATTTGCCAGATCGGATTGTATGCAAAGATGGGCATGGCAGTTAAGAAGGTTGGCTCCATCTCTGGAAATAAACTTGTTTCATCACTGTTTACTGCTTCCCCCTGCCAGACTGAAGATTTATAAGAAAAAAAATGTTTAAGACATTCTATGGAAAATGGCAAAAGAGTTAAAATTTCAGTAGCCTGCTGATTCTGTGAATCACTTTGTCCATGTGAGAATAAATCTTTTTAAAAATTAAAAGATGGCTCAAGCCAGAGTAACAAAATTTAAAGAAAAAAAAAAAAGCGAAGATAGTTCAGTCTTATTTTTATAGGTCTCTGAATCCATGGAACTGTGACTGCTTCCTTGTCCAAGTAGAATAGTCAAGAATATGCTTTAATTCCAAAGATTTATAGTTAGGAATTTAGAAATAGTATGAAAACCATGTGTTGAACTAGTCTCAACCAGATGCCTGTATTTTAAGGATCTTGGGCCATTTGAATGATCGAGTGGTGGTTTTGTAGCCATTAATTATTGGTTTACCTCGAGCACCAAGTTTACACAAACTTACCAGTACGTGGTGAAATCTTGTTGGGTAATATTTCCTGCTTTTTTCTGAGATCTCAATTCCTTGGCTCCCTCCTGTCCTCTGAGCTCTGGTTTCACACGAATTTTCCCAAATGCCAAGAGAGCATTTTTGTATAAAATTCTGACTTCTCTGATTGCTTTCAGTTTTAGTATGACTTTATTAAAGAGCCCAGATTTTTCTCCTCTTTTTTTTTTTTTTTTCTTTTGTGCTTGAAACTAGAAGTTGCACAGGGAAATAAGGCAATTGAGTCAGATACTCTGATTCTGGATTAGCCTCTCCATAGGAGAATGTTTTGAATCCAGTCTTAGGAATGTGGGATGTGCTGTGGTTATGGTGATTCCAAAATGTTCAGCCCAGCCACGAGTCACCCCCTGTTCCATAGGAGGCCTTCTCTGGGGCTAAAGCGGAAGTCAGGCCTCTAGTGGAAGTGGGGAGGTGGGAGACAGAAAGGGGAAGCATAGTTCTAGGAGTTCTGACCCAAATCTCCCACTGGACCTAACCCTTAAGATCAGTTGGGACATTGCTAAAACTTGACAGGCTGTCCTAGGACTAGCCTGGTCTGGAACGGCTGCTCCCCCAGAGGGATGAGTCGTCATGATCACGAACACACATGTATCTGTGTTTTTTTAATCTGTCAGACTAGCTGTTCTCAGCCTCTGACTATTGCCCATGTTACAATCACATGTCATATGATACAGTGTGATAAGATATCATAATCATTTATCAGCCACATTTTATTGGATATGCTCTTTTTATAGTTCTTGAAATGGCTTCCTTTTTCCTTGCTTGGAGGATTTTTTTCTTTCTTTGCCGAATCTTTTAATTCTGATAGACGTAGTCACTTGTGAATCTCAGGCAGATGGGGACTTCTTTCTGTCTAAGAAAGAAGAGGCTGATTTGGCTAGTAATGATTAAGGGGTGTGTAGGCGTGTGTGTGTGTGTGTGTGTGTGTGTGTGTGTGTGTTTTCTGTATTTCACTGTAACAAACTGTAACAAACCAAAGCTTTGTCTCAGGCTTGTGGATAGTCTGACTATTAAAAATATTTTTTTGGTTCCCCTCCGTAGAAGCCCAGAGGTTAGGGATCTTTCAAGTTTCTCCTATCTGGAAGAGATAGGTAATAGTTTGGAAAGATTTTGGATTGATTCCTGATTTTCCAGGTTGAAGAGGTATGTTTTGGAAGGCAGATAAGTTTGAGGTTGAGGGGGTGCTAAGTTGTTTTCTTTGTCAAGGCCTTGGAGCAGGAATAGCTTTCGGAAATAGCCATCTTCTAGTCAAACAAAGATCTTTGATAATTATTTCAACCTGTTAGTGATATGGGCCCCAGATTGGTCATTATCTGAGTGGGAAAGGATTAGTGTCACTGCCTCAGGCTGAACTTCTGTGGGCTCAGGGCCCTGCCACACCTTATTGCCCTTTTTACATGGGAGAATCTGTTGCTGAAAGTGAAAAAGACTGGTGTAAGTCTCTACCTCTGCTAGAAAAACAACTCCAAATGTGCCCTATGCTTAGGAGGCCTGGTTGTTACATGAAAAATTGATACAAAGATTGAGGAGTTGAAGGGCAGGGGACATGGGATGTGGCTTGTATATAAGGAAGTGTTTTGGTGGTTATGACCAGATTAAACCCACAAATCAATCTTCCTGAGAGCCAGCAGGTTACTGACCAGCTCCTCGTTGGTGAGACACTAAACGGCGAGGGAAATGCAACTCTTCTCTGTGGACGTAATGTGTGTGATCACACCTCTTGAAGAAACCATTTGCTAATTAATTTGTGCCTAGAAATCACCTGCATCAGAATAAAGAGAGATATAAAGACTGCCAGTGCTTAAATGAGACCTCAGCTCTGATCTCAGATTTGGTGTTTGTGCCTGACAGGGACTGAGGAAAGATCTGGAAACTAAATCCCAGGGGATAAGTGAAGAGTGAAGAAAAAGTAAACAGCTTCAAGCAAATCTATTAAAACCCCCAGGACAAAGGGAGGAAGACAAAGGCTTCTGTGATTGTAACCCCAGCAACCAAGGGCAGAAGGTAGGTGGAGTCATTCTGTGAAAGGACACAGGGCTTTCAGGTTGAGTGCCCTAGGAAAGACTCTCCTCTATTGTCAACAAGGAGAATTCTTGCAAAGTGTTTTATTTTCCATTCAATTTTATGAAATTTTCTTTTTTGTGAATTTTCTATTCACTATTGTGCTGACTTATTAAAAGTACTGTGAGTATTTCAACAATGCTAGTGGTTTTTAATTTGCTTCTTTTGTTTTTGATCACATTATATTTGGAAGTTATTTTGTACTTTTCCTTACTTTTTGGAAAATTAAAGAAATTGTAATTGATTTTGTGAGATGTATGTTTCTTTTGTCTACTCTGAAGTTCTGAAGGTAACTTCTTTAGACCATAGTTTTGTATGATAAAATAATATAATTTTTATTAACTTTATAATGAGAAAATTGGTAAAATGGTTTTGTTTTTGTGAATTTCACATACGCAAGCTTTTATCCAAACTTTATTTTTTTTCTTTCATATTGAAAGGAAGGTGATCCTCCAACACTATGCACGTCTCCAAAGCATTCATGGCTAATTCCAATTATCGCAAATGCTCCGTACCATCATTTATTTGTTTTCTCAAATGTGGAGACTTTGTGATAATTGTTGTCCATTCTGTAGATGCCCAAGGTTTTTTTCTGTTGTATTTTTATTTTTATTAGGTCTCAGAATTCTTCCAAACCTCAATTTCATTGAGTCTGGGAGGGAGTTTTTATAATCATCGAATACAACTTTTTAAACAATAAAGGAATTCTCTTTACAACGGGGCTCAGAGGCTATGCCCTTTTCATGAATACTGTTGTTCACTCTGTAAAATGGCAACTGCTATTATTTACTATTTGAATGACCACATTTGTTGCTTTTGTCAATCTTAGATATCTTTCATCTTTGGGGAATGGCACTCCAATTTTCCTTCTACCGTCTACCCATAGTCCAAGTTGTTCAGCTCAGGCTAATGCCACCCTCTAGGGTGGGATCAGGTACTTGATCTAGGTTTGGCAAATAAGAATGATTTCTGGGGCATCAGCTGTTGCTCTCTAGAAATAGATGCTCTTCTCCCCTGGAATTTCTTTCACTAAGGATCACCAGGTGGAAGTATCCTACCTCATGTTGATCATAATGATAATGATAAAGTAGTATTAAAAATTTTTTTTTAGGGTAGGTTCTTTACCCAGCATGGAGACCAACACAGGGCTCAAACTCACAACCCTGAGATCAAGTCCTGAGCTGAAATCAAGAGTGGGATGCTTAACTGACTGAGCCAGCCAGGTGCTCCCAGTAGCATACATTTTTAACTCATTTAATCTTCCCCCAAAGCATATGAGGTGAATATTATTATTTCCTCCATTTTCATGATAAAAAACCGAGGCTGAGTGAGGTCAGGTGATTTGGTTAATGTCAAACAGCTAGGAAGTGGTGAATTGGGATTCTCAATCTGGCAGCCTGCTTCTAGAGCTCCCATTATATTAAAGAAAAACATGGCTGTTAAGAGAGAAAAATGGATTCTTAATCACATAATTTGAGCTCTTGGATCAGACTATTCCTAACAGAGCCCTGGGTTTCCCTTTTGAATGAACGGTTACATTATCTTTTTGGCCTACCTTAATCTGGGATGGATCTCCCTTACTTATACTTGGAAGAGCCCAGATTAGTGCCTGAAAGAGCAATGAGGAGATCTTGGATAAACTGCCACATGATATTTGAGACAAGGCATGTAGAGATGACTTGTTTAACAAAGCTGTGAAATGCTGGAGTATCATTTCCTGCATTTGTGATTATAATTTGAGTTGAGTTGCTCTTCAAATTTGGCTTTTGGGTTTACATGTTTGCTTTCAGTATGGACTGAATGTTCTCAAATTCACATATAGAAACTCGTTGTGATGGGATTAGGAGGGGGACCTTTAGGAAGTGATTAGGTCATGAAGGTGGGGCCCTCATGAATGGGATTAGTGCCCTTATACATGAGACCTCTGCTCCCTAGCCCTTTCTACCACATGAGGACACAGAGAGAAGACCATGGCTCATGAATCAGGAAGCAGGTTTCCAGATCCCAAACCTGCCAGCACCTTGATCTGGCTTCCCAGCCTCCAAGAGTGTGAACAGTACATTTCTGCTGTTTATAACATTTGTGGTATTCTGTGATAGCAGGCCAAACGGACTAAGATACATGGTTAAGAACAGGGTGCAAGACACTTAAGCCCCCATTTGTGCAGACTGAGGGAAACATGAAATAATAATTCTCTGTCTTCTAAATGAAACTATATTAATAATAGCTCTATAAATGTAGTCATGAATATATAAAAGAGTCAAGAAACAAAATTTGATCCAAACTAGCTTGAACTAAAAGAGGCTTATAATCACATAACTGAACATGCGGGGGAAGCTGGCTTTGGGTTTGGCTGACTTAGGGTTTCTTGTTGCCACTAGGATTCATTCTTGGCTTCCTACTTCTGGGCGGGATCCATCTTCAGCATCTCCAGGATACTCCATAGCCACAAGTGAGGTGAGTTTCACTTCTTTAGCTACTTAGCCCGGTGGAGAGGACAGTGTGTGTGTCTCAGGATTTCCTACACAAGGGCCAGGTTTCTCTCTGATTTGGGTTCAGTGATAATATGCTAATTGGTTTATACCAATCAGGTCCACACCAGGAGCCCACCAGTTGAAAATGGAAGATGATGTTCAGAGAGGAAACTACAGATGTTGATCTGAGGAAGGGGAATAATAATAGTAGTATAATAGTAAGATATAGTAATAATAATAGTACTATTTGTAGTTACAATGATAATAAGAGTCATGGCTAATAATACAGTACATAACATGATGGTATTTATTAGTGTATTTAATCCTTACCGTAACTGTATAAGTACCACTAAATTCTCAACTTGCAGAAAAAACAAGGAAAAGCTTTAAAAATACATATTCCTTGGGACGCCTGGGTGGCTCAGTTGGTTAAGCGGCTGCCTTAGGCTCACGTCATGATCCCAGCATCCTGAGATCGAGTCCCACATTGGGTTCGTTCTTGGCAGGGAGCCTGCTTCTCCCTGTGCTTCTGCCTGCCACTCTGTCTGCCTGTGCTCTCTCTCTCTGACAAATAAATAAATAAAATCTTAAAAAAAATAAAAAAATACCTATTCCTTAATTTTAACCATGTGTCTTATTGATTATCTTTTAAGTATATCCTATTGATAGGATATTTGTATGACTTCCTGAATGGGGGATGGGGAATAGATGTTAATATATTACCCAGGAGCCAAACTTAAGGATCCTCTAGAGTTAAATGAAGATGTGTATTTATATTCCAAAATGTCTAAATATTACAAATGTATCTTCTCCTTTGTTTAAGCCGTAAAATATATTTTATTTGGAACGTACCAGTATTCTTGTAATAATATGTTTATAATACACCGTGATAGTGAAAGAAAAATTCTCGTCTTATGGAAGAGGTAACCAAGACCCAGAGACAGGAAGTTTGCACAGCTAGGAGGTGGCAGAGTGGGGATTCCCACAGGCAGTCTGGCTAGGGAACCCACACTGTTTACCTGGCTATGTTAAGAACGGATCACCGGTGGTGAGTCTCAAACAAGGAGAGCCCTACACTCAACATCCACCCTCCAGTTAGATTCCTTGGCCTTTTAGGTGAGAGCTTATAAAGCTGTAGCTATGTTCAGTGCTGTGCTTTATAAGCTAAACCTCCTTTAGGCTGTTTGTGGTGAGCCTGTAAGCCATGTGGGGCAGCGGATCTGTTTCTGAACTCTTGTACTTTAGGTCATTGTCGATACTCCTCTGTTCTTACTGAAGGTGTTGATAAAGCACCACTTGTCCTCGTGAATCACCTCTGCAGCTGATTTCAGTTTTTCCCCAAATCAAAGGTGACTGTCAAATACCTTTCTCCCCTGTTTGTCTTCATGGCTATCGTTTACATAATCACAACAGGGTCACGACTGTGGGTAAGGGTGAAACTGCTTGGATGTTGTGATGCTATCTTTAGCTCCATGTATCTTGATCTCAAATAGAATGAGAGCCGTCCAACCTTTTGTTTGATTTAATGTTTGTTTCCTTTTTTTTTCTCCAGTAGATAAATTTTGCACATAATAGGAAACATTTATTTCCTTCTCTTAGGTACTGAAGCTTATTTTCCGATAAGTTGCTGCCTTTGATACCAACTAGAAAAAAAAAAGAACTAAATATTATTTTGCCCATCCTCTTTCCTCCAGAATATATCTTGGCCATAACACATTTTTTTAAAAAAATTTAGCTATTACATTCTCTATGCCATGAAAATCTTAAGTTACTGTTACTAGGCCACACCAGCTTGATGAATAACATAACATCTTAGGAGAATAATTGTATTCATGTCTAATGTTCTTTTCTTCAGTTAACATCTGTCTCCTGCACTTTTCTTAATATTTTTTACACCACTGGAATCCATAAAATGCTTAATCTTGAGTTAGTCTGGATTGAAGATCTTTATAAAAAAAGTCAAAATTTTCTCTATGTCATTGGGAAAAGTTCCCTTAGAGTAAATATGGGCCTTCCAAATCTAGTTGAGGAGATGGGATTTGTGAAGCCTGATTAGCTGAACTTCTGCACTTTTAGACCCTGAGTATACTGAAATATACTGAAAAATGGAAGACTCCATAAAACGGAGTGACAGCTCAGATATCTTGATAAGCCTTCTGTAGAAATATAGATTTTCTGCTGTCTTTCCTTAAGCCTTCACGTAACCTCAGAAATAATTCTACACTTGATGCTGGATATAATATAGCTCCTCTCAAAGTTCTGCTAGAAAAATCACACGAGCATTTTGAGAAATAGAGGGTTCTTCTGTGAGGCACTAGGGGAGACCATTAAAACCAGGATGATAGATTCCACTTAGATACCACCATTCCCTCCCCTCCCTCAGTTCTTAGTTAGTTACCATCATGGTGCAAGTTCTAGCTGAATCTGAACTTTGGCCATCAAATCCTTCTCAACCCAGTGCTCCAGGCATATACTGTAAACTAAGTAGTATGTAAAGTGAAATCCTTTTCCAGCTCTGCTCAACCTATACCAGAACGAGCAAGTAACTCTTCCTATTATCAAGGAGGAAGGAGAAAAGGGAGATGGACCTTCTAACATTTGACGAAAAACTATTACATGTTAAGCACTGTGTTGATTAATTTTGCACATATCACATTTAATCCTTTCAAAGATCAGAGGGAGGTGATGTGATTTCCATTGTTATTAAATGGAAATGAAATCTTGGGCTCAAAGTCACAGAGATGATAGGTTAAGTGATGTATCAGGGATTCAAGTCCAAGTCCAAATCTGAAGGCCATATCATACTTGCTCTTCAAAACTTTTTATTTTTTTTAAAATTTTTATGTTCAATTGTAATTGAACATATAATGCAACATATAATACATCATTAGTTTTTGACATAGTGTTCAGCAATTCATTAGTTGTGTGCAGTGCCCAGTTCTCATCACCACTTGTGCCCTCCTTAATACCCATCCTGGTTACCCCATGCCCTGTCCCCCCTCAGTTTGTTTCCCAGAATCTAGTGCCTCTCATTGTTTGTCTCCCTCTCTGATGTTTCCCCAGTTTTTCTTCCCTTCCCCTGTGTTCCTCGGTGCTACTCCTTATGTCCTGCATATGAGTGAAACCATATGATAATAATCAAACCGTTTTAGAATCATTGTTAATCAATTGTTTATATAATCTTCAATGTATAGTATTAGTCTGGCAAATCCAGTTTACCATGGATTTATTAATTATGGCAACAGATATTCATGGGGCACCTACCAGGTGCTAGGAATATTGTGGTGAACTACTCAGGTAAACACTATCATTGCCCTTGTGGAATTTACATTCTAGTGGAAGGAGGTAAATAATAAACAATGAACATAGCAAATATGTAAATTACCTTAATGGGTGATAAGTGCTATTGGAAAATAAGAAGACTATAGTAAATAAGAATCATTGGTCAGAAGAGGGGTGGAGCAGAAAGTAGTTCTCAAAGGTGAATGTTTAAGAGGGGACAAGATATGTGAGGGAAGAATATTCTAGACAGAGGGACTTAGCCAGTGCAAAGCCCCAAATGTGTGAGAGTATCCTTGGAATGTTTGAGTTCCAGTGTACCTGGAACAGAATAAGTGAGGAAACGGAGCAAAATGTCAGCTGTGGGACCTTTTAGGTCCTGGTATGGACTTTGGCCAAGTGTGATGAGGAGCCACTGAAAGGTTGGAACAGAATAGGGCTAAGATTGGGTTTATTTTAAAAGGATCACTCTGGCTTCTGTGAAAAATGTGGACTGGGATTGAGTGGGGGGTGAGGATGAAAGCAAGGAGATCCATTGTAATAATTTAAATGAAATATGGGTGGCTTGGACCAGAGTGGAAGTGAGAGAAGAGGTCATATTCTGGGTGTACCAGTCATCAGAAGGATTGGATGTACATTATCAGAGAATAAGAGGAATCAAGGATGAACTCTAAAGGTCTTGTTCCGAGCAATTGGGAAGAGGGAACTTCTATTACTTGAGATTGAGATTTTAGTTTGGGGGATGTTGTGTCTGTTAGACCAAGAGGACATAACACGGTCCTGGATTTTAGGAGAGAGCTAGGGCTAGAGATAGATGTGAACTTGCTTCTCTGGAAAAAGGAGAAACCTCTTGAGGTTCAAGGAGTAAAGGGATTGAGTAAAAGCAAATAGAGTGCTTCAAGAAGGAAGCTGCAAGCATGCAGTGTCCAGGAGACCAGTTAAGGTGTTTCCTAGAGGAGACAGTGATCACCAGTGCCAAATGCCGCTGATGCTCAGTGAGAGGAGAGCTGATAACTGACCATGAGACTTTGGAATGTGAAGGTCACTGGTGATCTTGACAAGGATGATTTTGGTGGAGTTGATGAGAACAAAAACCTGACTGGAGAGGTTTAAGAGAGGGATTGGAGAAATCAGGGAATTTTTTTTTTTTTTTTTTAAGAATGAATAGCAACATAGTTTTTATGTTAATGGAAGTGAACTAATAAAAAAGGACAAAATTGGTATAGGAGATAGAGAATTGTTGGTGAGAGGAAAGGTATTCACAAGCATCTGTAATGAGAGAAGAGATAAAAATATTTCATCCCGGGGCGCCTGGGTGGCTCAGTGGGTTAAGCCTCTGCCTTCGGCTTGGGTCATGATCCCAGGGTCCTGGGATCAAGCCCCGCATCAGGCTCTCTGCTTGGCAGGGAGCCTGCTTCCTCCTCTCTCTCCGCCTGCCTCTCTGCCTACTTGTGATCTCTGTCGGTCAAATAAATAAATAAAATCTTAAAAAAAAATATTTCATCACGGTGATCTGATAATGGCAGCTTTATGTCATTGCCATATGTTTTCTTTTTTTTTTAATTTTTCAATTAGATTTATTTATTTATTTATTTATTTGACAGAGCAAGAGAGAGATCACAAGTAGGCAGAGAGGCAGGCAGAGAGAGAGGGGGAAGCAGACTCCCCGCTGAGCAGAGAGCCCAATGTGGGGCTCAATCCCAGGACCCTGGGATCATGACCTGAGCTGAGGCAGATGCTTTAACTCATTGAGCCACCCAGGCGCCTCGACATATGTTTTCAAGTGATTTGCTCAAGTGGTGTATATTACTGATACCAGATTCTCAAACAGCCTAATCCATTATTTTGGCATACTGAGATTTTTAATGTTAAGAGTGAAAAATGACAGTTTATTTCTAAGGTTGACCTATGGTGAAAGAGCTCCATTGCTCCATTTTATTTTTCCCCCGCACATGATGATGTCCGTTACTGATTCCAGGAAAAACTGGTTATGTATTATAGGGGTATATTTGAAAACCATATCTATATGCTACAGTAGAAACTGAAGAAATTCTGCAAGATTGCATTTTGTCAGAGTGGATTGGATCCAATTGCTAGCCTTTCTGCTTTTGTATGTGTTGGGTCCCTTGACTCAGCAGCATCTGACAGAGCTTTGAATAATCTTCAGTGAAAAATCATCCTATAACTTTTGGATCATCTGCTTAATTCCATTATGAGCTGTCTGAAGATCCATTCTAGATTGTCATTCCTGATGTCTACAACTGTAATTTAGGACTTTAAAGTTTACTAGAAACAAAATGTAAGAAAATAGGCCGCCTATATGTGGATGGAAACTGATCTAAGTTGACATAGAACTGGATGCCTTGGTGAAAAATTGCAAATAATGTTCTACCTCTCTCTTTCATGAGACCACTTTTATTTTTATTTTTAAATTATATTTTTATTATTTTGAATTGGATTGAGCCTTTGGTTCTTTTTTTAATCTAAAACTTATAGCACTGTGTCAACTGACTGTCCATCAAGTGGTCTTTAGCTGTCAAAGGTTGGAGAAACATTAGGCTAGATCATGCAGAAACACATACGTTTTTGAAAAATGTTTGAATTGTGTTCAAGGGCAATAGGAAACCACTGAGACACATTAAACAGGGCAGTGAGATGCTTACAAGTGTTTTTAAATAAAGATCATCTAGTTCTTATATTGGTTAGGGAGGTGCAAATATCGAATTACAGAGATTAGCAAAAGGCTGGTGTACTTGAGGGGTGATGGTTGTTTGGACTCGAGTGTGGCAAAGAAGACAGTAGTATTTAACATTTATTGAGTACTTACTCCAAAAACTTTATGAAGTAGATAGTATTATTGGTTCCAGTTTTACAGATGAGAAAACTGAGGCAAAATGAGGCAATGTATCTTGTCCAAGGTTACACTAACTATGAATTTGGAGATTGGCTTTCAATCCAAGTAATCTGATTCCATAATTCATGATATTAATTAATAAACTAACTTCTCTTGAATGGAGATGAGAAAAGTTGATAAAGATATAGTTAGAGGTGAGATCAGGAGGGCTTGGTAACTGATTGGTTGTGGATATTTAGGTAGAAGATAAGATGGAAGATGCAGAGGTGACTCCCATCTTTCTCCCTGAATCTACTAGAAAGATTCAGTGTTCATTGACCCAAAGAAAAAGTGGAGGATACAAAGATTTGGAGATCAAGTGTGCTGTTTGGCAGGTACATGTTAAGATGCCTTTGAGACATCCAAGTGAAGATGGCCCATGTAGAATTGCAGCTCAGGAGAGGTCTGGGTTGGAAAGATTCACATGGGAACTGGTGGTTCATTGGAAACTATGGTTGTTCTCTGAGTTGACCTATGAACAACACAGTACCTGGTACATAACATGGGCCAGTAATGCTGAAGGATTCAATTTGTAGAGTAGCCATAGATCTTTGGATTTGGAGTGCACCATACATAGTACCAACTCGTGATATTCAAGGTTTTGCTTTCTGGATGTTAGATGGTTAACAATGTTCACTCATAACATTCTCAGATATTTCCCATGGAATGACTGTGAAAGAAGAACACTTAGAAAAATAACATTTTGAACACATACGTGAATACTTAAAACTATCTGCTTAATGAATAGATCTAATGATCTACGTTCTTAGTTTGCTAAGAGATAAGCTTTTTTATTTTTGTTCTAGAATTCACCAATATTATTAAACAAGATGGTGGGTATTGAAAACAGTGATAACTTTTCTTATCTTTCAAGTCTTAATAACCTCATGTTTTATTTATTTTTAAAAATAAGTTCATATTTTAAAAGAGTGAAGTTTAAACATTTTTAAATTTAAAATAATTATAAATCTAAAGAAAAGTTGCAAGAATAATACAAAGATCTCTAATAAATTCTTTTTTAAATTTTTGTAATATATCCAAGAATTTTATTTTACTTTCATTTTAATTTTTTAATTTAAATTCAATTAATTAACATATAATATATTATTAGTTTCAGAGATAGAGATCAGGGATTCATCAGTCTTAAATAATACCCAGTGCTCATTATATCACTTGCCCTCTTTTTTTAAAATTAAAATTTATTATTTATTTATTTATTTATTTATTTGACACAGAGAGATCACAAGTAGGCAGACAGGCAGGCAGAGAGAGAGGGGGAAGCAGGCTCCCCACCGAGCAGAGAGCCTGATGCAGGGCTCGATCCCAGGATCCTGGGATCTTGACCTGAGCCGAAGGCACAGGCTTTAACCCACTGAGCCACCCAGGTGCCCCACTAGCCCTCTTTAATGTCCATTATCCAGTTACTCCATCTCCCTGCCCCCTTCCCCTCCAGCAACGCTCAGTTTGTTTCCCATGATTAATTATCTTTTATGGTTTGTCTCGCTCTCTGATTTCATTTAATTTTTTCCTCTTTTCTCAAATGATCCTCTGTTTTGTTTCTTAAATTCTACATAAGAGTGAGGGCATATGATAGTTGTCTTTCTGTGATTCTCTGATTTTACTTAACATAATACCTTCTAGTTCCATCCATGTCATTGCAAATGGCAAGATTTTGTTTTATTTTGATGGCTGAGTAGTATTCCACTGCATATAAGGACCACTTTGTCTTTACCCATTCATCTGTTGATGGATATCTGGGCTCTCTCCACAGTTTGGCTACTCTAGACTTGCTGCTATAAACACTGGAGTGCAGGTGCCCTTTTGGATCACTACATTTGTATCTTTCGGGTAAATCCCTAGTAGTGCAATTCCTGGGTCATAGGGTAGCTCTATTTTCAACTTTTTGAGGCACCTACATACTGTTTTCCAGAGTGGCTGTACCAGCTTGCATTCCTACCAACAGTGTAAGAGAGTTCCCCTTTCTCTGCATCCTCGCCAACATCTTTCGATTCTGGACTTGTTAATTTTAGCCATCTGATAGATGTGAGAGGTGTTATCTTATTGAGGTTTTGATTTGCATTTCCCTGATGCCAAGTGATACTGAGCACTTTTTTGTGTGTCTGTTGGCCATTTGGATATCTTCTTTGGAGAAATGTCTGTTCATGTCTTCTGCACATTTCTTGATTGAATTATTTATTCTTTGGGTATTGAATTTGTTAGGTTCTTTATAGATTTTGGATACTAGCCCTTTATTTGATAAGACATTTGCAAATATCTTTTCTATTCTGTTGGTTGTCTTTTGGTTTTGTTGACTGTTTCCTTTGCTGTGCAAAAATTTTTATCTTGGTGAAGTCCCAATAGTTCATTTTTGCCTTTGTTTCCCTTACCTTTGGAGACCTGTCTAGCAAGAAGTGCTATGGCCAATGTCATAGAGGTTGCTGCGTGTGTTCTCCTAGGATTTTGATGGATTTCTGCCTCACATTTAGGTCTTTCATCCATTTTCAGTCTATTTTTGTGTGGTGTAAGGAAATGGTCCAGTTTCATTCTTCTGCATGTGGCTGTCTAATTTCCCAACACCATTTGTTGAAGAGAATGTCTTTTTTCCATTGGATATTATTTCTTGCTTTGTTGAAGATTATTTGACCATAGAGTTGAGGGTCCATTTCTGGGTTCTCTATTCTGTTCCATTGATCTACATGTCTGTTTTGTGCCAGTACCATACTGTCTTGATGATTACAACTTTTTAAAAAAAATTTTTTTATTTTTTATAAACATATATTTTTATCCCCAGGGGTACAGGTCTGTGAATCGCCAGGTTTACACACTTCACAGCACTCACCAAAGCACATACCCTCCCCAATGTCCATAACCCCACCCCCTTCTCCCAACCCCCCTCCCTCCAGCAACCCTCAGTTTGTTTTGTGAGATTAAGAGTTACTTATGGTTTGTCTCCCTCCCAATCCCATCTTGTTTCATTGATTCTTGTCCTACCCACTTAAGCCCCCATGTTGCATCACCACTTCCTCATATCAGGGAGATCATATGATAGTTGTCTTTCTCTGCTTGACTTATTTCACTAAGCATGATATGCTCTAGTTCCATCCATGTTGTCGCAAACGGCAAGATTTCATTTCTTTTGATGGCTGCATAGTATTCCATTGTGTATATATACCACATCTTCTTGATCCATTCATCTGTTGATGGACATCTAGGTTCTTTCCATAGTTTGGCTATTGTGGACATTGCTGCTATAAACATTCGGGTGCATGTGCCCCTTTGGATCACTACGTTTGTATCTTTAGGGTAAATACCCAGTAGTGCAATTGCTGGGTCATAGGGCAGTTCTATTTTCAACATTTTGAGGAACCTCCATGCTGTTTTCCAGAGTGGTTGCACCAGCTTGCATTCCCACCAACAGTGTAGGAGGGTTCCCCTTTCTCCGCATCCTCACCAGCATCTGTCATTTCCTGACTTGTTGATTTTAGCCATTCTGACTGGTGTGAGGTGATATCCCATTGTGGTTTTGATTTGTATTTCCCTGATGCTGAGTGATATGGAGCACTTTTTCATGTGTTTGTTGGCCATCTGGATGTCTGCTTTGCAGAAATGTCTGTTCGTGTCCTCTGCCCATTTATTGATTGGATTATTTGTTCTTTGGGTGTTGAGTTTGCTAAGTTCTTTATAGATTTTGGACACTAGTCCTTTATTTGATATGTCGTTTGCAAATATCTTCTCCCATTCTGTCAGTTGTCTTTTGATTTTGTTACCTGTTTCCTTTGCTGTGCAAAAGATTTTGATCTTGATGAAATCCCAGATGATTACAACTTTTTAATAGAGCTTGAAGTCCGGCATTGTGATGCCACCAGGTTTGGTTTTCCTTTTTAACATTCCTTTGGCTCTCTGAGATCTTTTCTGTTTACATAAAAATTTTAAGATTATTTGTCTCATCTCTGTGAAAAAAGTTGATGATATCATGTTATTTACAAGGAGTGAGAGTTTGATGTCTTCTTTGCTGATCCATGTGCCTTTTATTTCTTTTTGTTGTCTCATTGCTGAGGCTAGGACTGCTAGTACTATGCCGAACTACAGTGGTGAGAAGGATATCTGTGTCATGTTCCTGACCTTAAGGCGAAAGTTTTAGTTTTTCCCCATTGAGAATGATACTCATGGGGTTTTTCATAGATGGCTTTTATGACATTGAGGTATGTTCCCTCTACCCCTACACTGTGAAGAGTTTTAATCAAGAAAGGATGCGATACTTTGTCAAATGCTTTTTCTGCCTCTATTGAGAGGATCATATGGTTCTTGTCCTTTCTTTTATTAATGTATTGTTATCACATTGATTGATTTGTAGATGTTGAACCACCCTTGCAGCCCAGGAATAAATCCCTCTTGGTTGTGGTGAATAATCCTTTTAATGTACTGTTGGATTCTGTTGGCTAATATCTGGTGAGAATTTTGACATTTTTGTTCATCATGGATATTGGTCTGTAATTCTCCTTTTTGGTGGGGTCTTGGTCTGGTTTTGGGATCAAGGTAATGCTGACCTCATAGAATTTGAAAGTATTCCTTCATTTCTATTTTTTGAAACAGCTTCAGAAGAATAGGTACTAATTCTTCTTAAAATGTTTGGTAGCATTCCCCTAGGAAGCCATCTAGCCCTGGACTCTTGTTTGTTGAGATTTTTGATTACTGCTTCAATTTACTTGCTTGTTATAGGTCTGTTAAGGTTTTTTATTTCTTCCTATTTCTGTTTGATTGTTTATATATTTCTAGGAATGCATCCATTTTTCCAGATTGCCTAATTTGTTGGCATATAGTTGCTCATAATATATTCTTATAATTGTTTGTATCTCTTCAGTATTGGTTGTGATCTCTCCTCTTTCATTTGTGTTTTTATTTATTTGGGTCCCCTCTCTTTTCTTTTTGATAAGTCTGGCCAGGGATTTGTCAATCTTCTTAATTCTTTCAAAGAACCAGCTCCTAGTTTCATTGATCTTTTCTACTGTTCTTTTGGTTTCTATTTCATTGATCTGCTCTAATCTTTATTAATTCTCTTCTGCTGGATTTAGGATTTCTTTGCTGTTCTTTCTCCAGCTCCTTCACATGTGAGGTTAGATTGTATATTTGAAACCTTTCTTACTTCTTGAGAAAGGCTTGTATTGCTATATACTTCCCTCTTAGGACCACCTTGCTGCATCCCAAAGGTTTTGAACAGTTGTGTTTTCATTTTCATTTGTTTCTGTGAACTTTTAAAAATTAATTTCCTCATTGATCCCTTCATTCTTTAGTAGGATGCTCTTCAGCCTCCATGTATTTGAGTTCTTTCCAAATTTCCTCTTGTGATTGAGTTCAAGTTTCAAAGCATTGTGGTCTGAAAATATGCAGGGAATGATCCCTGTCTTTTGATGCCTGGTGAGACCTGATTTGTGACCCAGGATGTGATCTGTTCTAGAGAGTGTTCCATGTACACTTGAGAGGAATGTGTATTCTGTTGCTTTAAGATGGTATACTCTGAATATATCTGTGATGTCCATCTGGTCCAGTGTGTAATCCAAAGCCCTTGTTTCCTTGCTGATCTTCTGCTTAGATTATCTGTCCATTTCTGTGAGTGAAATATTAAAGTCTCCTACTATTATTATATTATTATCAATGTGTTTCTTTGATTTTATTATTAATTGGTTCATATAGTTGGCTGCTCTCATGTTAGGGGCATAAGTATAATTCTTAGATCTTCTTGTTGGACAGACCATTTAGGCATGATATAGTGTTCTTCCTCATCTCTTATTATAGTCTTTGCTTTAAAATCTGATTTGTCTGATAAAAGAATTGCCACCCCAGCTCTTTTGATTTCCATTAACATGATAAATGGATTTCCACCCCTTTACCTTCAATCTGGAGGTGACTTTGAGTCTAAAACAAGTCGCTTGCAGACAGCATGTCAATGGGTCTTGCTTTTTTATCCAATCTGTTATTCTGGGTCTTTTGATGGGGCAGTTAGCTCATTACATTTGGAGTAACTATTGAAAAGTATGGATTTAGTGCCATCGAATGCCTGTAAGGTGACTGCTACTGTATATTGGCTCTTTTCCTTTCTGGTCTATGTTATGTTTGGACTCTCTCTTTGCTTAGAGGACCCCTTTCAATATTTCTTGTAGGGCTGGTTTGGTAATCCCAAGTTCTTTTAGTTTCTGTTGGTCCTGGAAACTTTTTATCACTCCTTCTATTTTCAGTGACATCCTTGCTGGATTAAAGTATTCTTGGCTGCAATTTTTCTTATTTAGCACCCTGAATATATCATGCCAGTGCTTTCTGGCCTGCCAGGTCTGTGTGGATAAGTCTGCTGCCACTCTAATGTTTCTACCTGGTAGATTACAGACCTCTTGCCCTGAGCTGCTTTCAGGATTTTCTCTTTGTCTCTCAGCTTTTCAAGTTTCGCTATTATATGTCAAGGTGTTGACCTATTTTTGTTGATTTTGAGGGGGTTCTTTGTGTCTCCTGGACTTGAACACCTGTTTTCTTTCCCAATTTAGGGAATTTGTCTGCTATAATTTGCTCCAGTATACCTTCTGCCCCCCTCTCTCTTTTCTCTTTTTCTGGGATCCCAATTATTCAGTATTATTTCACTTCATGGTATCACTTTTCTCTCAGATTCTCCCCTAGTGATCCAGTAATTATTTCTCTCTCTTTATCTCAGCTTCTTTATTCTTCATCATTTTGTCTTCTATATCACTAATTCTCTCTTCTATCTTATTTATCCTGAACTCAGAGACTCCATGTTTGATTGTATCTCATTAATCATCTTTTTTATTTCAACATGATTAGATTTTAGTTCTTTTATTTCTCCCGAAAGGGATTCTCTAGTGTCTTCTATGCTTTTTTCAAGCCAAGCTAGTATCTTTATAATCATCATTCTGAACTCTTGCTCTGACATTTTACTTATATCCATTCCAATTAAGTCTCGGGTAGTCAGCAATGCCTCTTGTTCGCTTTTTTGAGGTGAGTTTTTCATCTTGTCGTTCTTGCAGAAAGTGGTTGCTTTTCTATTTCTAGAGTTGCAGCTATTCTTTTCTTAGATCTCTGGTTGAGTTTGCAGGTTTTCAGAATGATTTGATAGTTATCTAGCTGAATTCCTGGGACCAGGGAAAACTAAGGTCTCCTACTCCTCCACCATCTTGGACTATCTCTATTCTTCCATAAAGTCTTAATCCAGAATCACCAATTATTAACATTTGCCACATTTGTTTTTAATCATGCCTTTTCCCTTTATATATAGTCTTTCCTGGCCCTTTTATACTATGTTGCAGGTATCATATTACTTTAATTCTAAATATTTAAACATATATTTCCTAAGAATGAGCTCATTCTCATCTATAGCCACAGTATAATTTTCAAATTCAGGAAATATAACATCTTTGTAATATCACTTTATGATTTGCAGTCCATTTTCAAATTTCTTCATGGCAATTTTCCCTCCAATAGTGGATCCAACATCATTTAGTCATGATGTTTCTGTAAGTCTCTTTAGTTTGGACAATTACTTGGCCTTTGACTTTTAAGAGGTAGTTTTTGAAGAATATGTAAATCAATGTTTTCAAATTCAGGAAATATAACATCTTTGTAATATCACTTTATGATTTGCAGTCCATTTTCAAATTTCTTCATGGCAATTTTCCCTCCAATAGTGGATCCAACATCATTTAGTCATGATGTCTCTGTAAGTCTCTTTTAGTTTAGCCTTTGACTTTTAAGAGGTAGTTTTTGAAGAATATGTAAATCAATGTTTTGTAAAATGTTCCTCATTTTGGGTTAGTCTGATGTTTCCTCAGGATCAGATTCAGGTTATGTGTTTTTGGTAGAAATACAATAAAAGTTAGGGTTGTGTTCTTCCTAGTGTGCCATGTCAGGAGGCAAATGATGTTGGTTCACCTGCTTATTGGTGGTGTTAACTTTGGTGTCTTGGTTACAGTGGTATTTGTTAGGTTTCCTTATAATAAGATTCTAATTTGTCCCTTTATAATATTAAGTAATCTGAAAGAATTAAATTTTAAGATAATAGATACTACATCTACAACTTAAAACCTGGTTTTTTCATTGCCAGATTCTTAGGAAGAAGATGCATTAGTAATCTAGAGGCCAGCTAATAGAATCTGCTTTGGGGACCCATGTTAATTTGCTCAGTTTCTAACATGCAACTTCTCATTTTATCTAAATCTCATAATCACACCATAGGGCTAAGTTGGGAAGGGGTAATATGTGACCATATTCATGATATGGTTCCAACCCATTCTGGTGGGTAGAAAACTTCTGGTCTCTGTACCATCCCTCCTTTCCCTCACAACCCACTACTGAAGAAAGGTTGCTTGATAATTATTCAATATACATCCAAACTATTTTACATAAATTACCACTGGCTTATCTCTCCATCCCCTCTTTATAAGGATTCTAATATTCCTAATATCCTAGAACTGGGTATTGGCTTTTTACATTGTCTCATTACCTATACTTATAAATATTAAGATGCCAAAATGAACCTTAAAATACTAAAAATCTACTCCTATAAATATGAAGAAGTGTATAACTGAGTATTTCATTTTATTCTTGAATTAAATGGCTATTTCCTTAGGCCTGTAATCATTAGTTTTAACCCAAATTCTGTAACAACCATAAAAAGATGAAAAAACAACATATTTGTATAAGGCTTTATGCATATTTTATCCATTTTTATTTTATAACTTCTAATGAGTCATCCAGTATGAATTTTGGCAGACTAGTGTAAAATAGTACAGTTCTGTGATTTTTCAGACCCTGTTAACATTGGGTCACATTTTGCCTTTGTTTCACATCTGCTCAAAGCTTGTAACAAATTTAACAAAATTCCTGCTGTATATGAACTGTTCTAAATGAAAGAGATTTCAGAGAATAATTCCTTTCAAGCATGAATATTTAAATAAGACATTTGTCCTTAACATCTTCCCGTGAAAATTGGCTTCTTAGCCTTGTTTCCAGTTATTTAACCCTCAGATGAATTCCAGTGGGTTAAAGACAATAAGAAAAATTTATTCCATTCAATCATGTTGTCTCCATGATTGACCCCCAAGGTAATGGAATGCACCACAAAATAGAAAAGAAAAGCACATCTTATGCTATTAAGTAGTGTGTCGAATCTGGTAAAAATCAATTGCCTCATTTACTATTAATAAATTTGAAACTATTGAATATCCAGGTTGAAACAGGAATCTCACTTCATTTGGTCAAGTATTAAGATTGGATATTGGAAAAAAAAAAAAACCACATTGCTAAGATGACCAACTAATCTTAGCCTGGTAATAGGCTGAATACATTGAATGCCTTTAGAATATTTTAAAGCTAATGTCAAAATTGTCAGAAATTTTTTTGTAGACTTAGTACATTGTACTTTATAATAAGTTATAAGACATTTTCTTTCTTTCTTTTTTTTTTTTAAAAGATTTTATTTATTTGACAGATAGAGATCACAAGTAGGCAGAGAGGCAGGCAGAGATAGAGGAGGGGAAGCAGGCTCCCTGCTGAGCAGAGAGCCCGATGCAGGGCTCGAACCCAGGACCCTGGGATCATGACCCGAGCCGAAAGCAGAGGCTTTAACCCACTGAGCTAGCCAGGTGCTCCTATAAGACATTTTCTTGAACAGAATTTTTCAGACTGTCTTATAGTGTTCAATGCAGCAAGACATTTTTCCTGTAAGGGAATATTAAAAGACCCTAATAGTTTTATTATGATGTCCCTATCACCTTTGCTTCATGAAAAGAGTACCAAACAATTTCAAATTGACCTTAAGAATTATTTAAGGCTAAGGCATAGAGGGTATATTAGTTAGTATAAAAACTAAAATGCTATAACAAAGAAAATGAACAATATTGTAGCTTAAAGAGCACAGAAGCTTATTTCTCTCATGCTGTAGTCTAGTGAGTCTAGGCTGGGGAGGGGGTAGTGGGATCCATGGAGTCTTTCAGGGGACCACATTCCTTTCATCTTATTTCCCCACTATTTTCTCAGATGCCATCTTTGTCTAGAAGTTGAAACTAGGTTGTGGGCTAAGTTATGAAGCTAGGTTGCATTTTTTAAAAAGGGTGGGTTGTCTTTGGTGGAAGCTAGGTTGTGGGTACATGTATCTAGTTCTTCAGAAAGGGAAAGGAGCATGAAGAAATGCATGCCCAGTGTCTTAAGGTCCAGATCAAGAATTGATGCACATTTATTCAGTTCATGTTCCTTAGTCACGTGGTTACTAAATGTAAGGGAGGCTGGGGAATGTAGTATAGCCGAGCAGTCATGTACCCAGTGAATATTGTGTTCCTATGGAAGAAGGGGTAGATGTTAACCTCCAGAGAGGTTGGATAATTAGCCTAAGGCCACATAGCTGGTAAGTGAAAGAGTGAGTAGGATTCATATCCAGACAATCTTGTTCTAAAAATAATGGCCTTTAAATATTGTTTCAGTTTTTGTTGCTTATAACAGCCATCCCCAAATGTAGATATTTTTCATGCTTCTGTGGGTTGGCCAGGTGGTTCTTCTGTTGCCTGGAGTCACTCATGTGGATACATTCAGCTGGCAGGATGGTTTAAGACTGGGTTCAACTGGAGCTGCAAGTAGGGCACCTTGATTCTTCTTCTTGTGGCTTCTTCACGTGACTGGCTTGGGCTTCCTTACAGTGCATTCTCAGGGCAACATTGTAAAAGGGAGTGTTTTATGAGCATAGAAATCGAAGTTACAAGGTTCTTATAAGCCTACCATTGGAACCACATATCTTTACTCTTAGTTCATTCTTTTGGTAAAATCAAGTCAGAGGGATAGTGCAGATTTAAGGAGAGCTTCCATAGCTTTATGCAAATAGTGGAAAACCCTAACTGCAAAGTGTTTATGGGATGGGAACTTTTGTGTCCATCTTTCTAAATTTACCACAAATACTAGGCAATTCTACTTCTAAAAATCTAGGAGTGGAGAATGCCTAGGGAAATCTGAGAGATGCTCTAGTCCAGGTTTGAAATTCACATAAGAGATATAGATATATGGAATCTGTGGTCTTCCATTTTCATTCTTTTCTAAGCAACGATCAGGACAGCAAACATACCAGGATGGAACTAAGAGACTGTGAAAGAATGTCTGGTTCTGAATGGGTGATATGTACCATTGGCTTTCCCATGGCATAATGTATTACATTTTGTGGTATGTTCAAGGAACAAGGAGGCTTGATGTGTGAATGCATGTTAGCTGTGTTCACTAGAGGACACCTTGTGTTGGTAATGACTTCATCTGGGGTATAATCAGGAGGAGATGTTCTCTGAATAAAAAGACCTGGATCTTGGGACCAGGCTGCCTCTGAATTGAGAGGGACAGTCTGTAAGAAGCAGGGAATCTAAGCTCTGTAGGGCAAGGTAGAGGGGCTAGTGTTGCTTCAAGTAGCATTCATGAATCTATAAGACAGTTGACAGTGGGAAATAAAGTTCAGTGGGATGATGGGTGAGGGGATCCAATGGGATTGGAAGCATGGAAGAGGAGGAGATTGGGAAGAACTAAAACTTCAGATGGAAATCTGATAGAATTCATCCTGAACTCCTCAAGGGCAGGAAGCGCATCCCATTTATTCTCACATCCCTTGTGGAAGCTGGTGTTAAATATGTGCTAGATACTTATAAATGTATATTTAAATAAAATAATTTTATACTGAAGCAGAAGTGAGAAAATTTCCAACAAATAAAGGGAAATAGTGAGTACTAACAAAAAGACCAGAAGGCTGGTTGGTAGCTGATGGTCAGATTTTGTGACTTTGAAAATCAAAATGGTATTTGTTTCTGCCTATTTTGTGGAAAGGGGCACTTAAGAGCCATCGTCTTTTTCTGCTGTGGTCTCTGATTTGATGGGAAATAAATCTCCACATGCCTATACTTTCTTAGGACATAATTTGACTTCCAACTAAACCCAAACTCATGAAATAGTGGAGCATTTTAAAGAAGTTTTCCTAAATTTTACAGCTAAATCACAGATTTTGAAGATGGGGGATCTCAGTTGTGCTGAATTATTGATTTTCAACTAGTTAAACATTTTTAAGTCTCTTTCAATCTGACAATATTAAAAAGGCTTTTTCTTACATTAATTCTGTAGTTTTTTCTGTCTTTAGTTTCAAGCATGCAATCAAATGTAACTTTTACATCTCTCTTTTTTGTCACTGAGATTTACCATTCTAGGCAAAGTAAAAATTTCCGTGGGTTTTAGTGAGTAGCACTGCTAGCAACTGTTAGTTGTCTCTTAACTGTACTGCCTAGCATTCAAGGTTGGTTGATTATATCCTGCTTCTGTATGTTTGAGCTGAATTTGGACACATACTCAAGAACAGTGGTGTAGCTCTGGAGTTTTTTGTATAAAATATTTTTGGAGTTCCTGTATGCTGTCTTGCAAGTGTATATACCAAAGTAAGAATAAAAAAACTTTCTACTTCTGCTTATGATATAGAAGAATAGAAAAAATATTTACTCTCCTGGTTCTAACAACTAAAAAGTCGATAAAATTAAAATAATTCTTTTCTATGGGCCTAGGGACGAAGAGTGAACAGGAAGCCTTGAAGAACCCAATTCTAGGTAAAAAGAGAAAGGGAGATAGAGAGAGAAAGAACAAAATCAGGCAAGCCAGCCTTCCCTGGATAACAGAGCAGTTTGACAGCTTCCATACATGGAACTGGTCACCCCTACTCTAGCTTTGGGCAGGTGCAATGGCAGACCTGCCATAGATGCAGAAATCCTGTAGGATGAGGACACATCGGCTGAGCCTTAGATGACTATGTGGGGTACTGAGATGGACTGACATCTGGAAGAGCTCTAGAGACAAAAGCAAATTGCATGATCCCATAATCCTCCCTTTCTTACTATCCTTGAAGATTGTCGAGAAAGCTACAGTGGATGAGAAGCTGGAAAACAGAGAACAATCATTTCGCTTCACATATTCTTATAGGAGTGGATTCTATAGTTCTTCCAGAGTTAAATACAAAGATGAATTAAAAAAAAAATCTGTCTCCAAAATCTTCCTAGCTTAAATGCTGGTCATCAAAGACTGAGATTTTGCCATACTTGCAAGCTAATAGGTTAGACTGCCACAGGTTCATGGATGCTGGGAGAAGACACAAAACTCCCAGGTCAGAGATGAAGGATTGTTTATAGTTACAAAAATAGGAGTAGCCAGAGAATAAAAATATTTGCATTGGTTCCCCAAGCTCCAGTTCATAAATGGTGATACAGAGTGGGCCAGATGATTCCTGAACATGCAGTGAGTTCTGGTACAGGAAAGTAAACCTGAGTTCAGAGAACCCACATATTTTATAATGGGTTGTAAGCCTAACTCTTCTTTGTTTCCATCCCTGTCTTCCAACATCCTTGTGCTGTCAGACATCCTTGAAAAGACAGTCTGGAAGACTGTCCCTCTGCATGATAGTCTGTGCCTTTCCTTGTAAAATGTGAAGTATTAGAGACGTGCGAAAAGTGAAAAATTGTTTCCCTGTACCAATGACCAAACTTCAGAGCTTACAGAGCACTAGGGATTGGGGCTAATCACAGGTGAAGACAAACAAAATAAAGCTGTAGCCTAGCTTCAGCTTGATTGAATATGAACTCCTCAATTCAGCTGTCTGATGGAGAGTTTTTGTTTTCTGAAAAAACATTAAATCAAAACAAAACAAAAATATTGTATATAGTCATCACTGTTTTCTTTTTCTTTTCTTTTCTTTTTTTTTTAAGTGGGGGAGATGGAGAGGGAGAGAGACTCGTACGAGCCTGATGTGGGACTTGGTCTCACGACCCTGAGATTCATGACCTGAGCTGAAATCAAGAGTTGGACGCTTAACCAGCTGAGCCACCCAGGCATCCCAGTCATCACTGTTTTTTATACATAATGTCTTTAATACAATAAAAATTGAGACATGAAAAAAAGCAGGAGTATTTGACCAATAACTAGAAGAAAACAGATCCACTAGATGCAGACTTGTAGATGATCCAATTATTGAAATTAGCAGTCAAAGACATTAAAAATCATGAAAATATGTTAAAATAATTTATGGGAAGGATGGTTATAATGTGTGAAGAGATAGGATATTTTAGGGGAAAAATAGAAATTTTAGGTAAGAACCAAATGAAGATTATCAAATTGAAAAATTTAATTTCTGAAATAAAATCAAAACAATATATGGACATCAGCTAGATTGGGCACTGCAGAAGAAAAGATCAGTGCATTTAAAACCATATCAATAAACATTACCTAAATGAAATAGAAAGCTTAAAAGTCAATTTTCTAGGGGACTGAAATACTCCATCTCTTGATTGGGATTAAATAGGCTTATAAAGTTGTTGATATTCATCAAACTCTATGCTTAATATCTTAATATCTTAATAGATAAATGATAATTCAATTAAAAAAACAGAATCTTGATAAAGACTTGAAGGTTACAGAGAAAAATAAAATTGCCTTGTTTTAGCTCATGTTCTGCAATATTCTACAATGCAATGGATAAAATTTTCTTCATAATTGACCTGGACTGGTAATTCATTTAACAGTGTGTGATAAGGCATGTTCTAGGAATTTGGTGAATGGGCAAAAATGAGCTTGACTCGCATATGCTTTACATTTTAGGCAAGGTTAAAGGGTGTGTTCATGTGTGGGGGGAGAAGTAAACTATAAGTAAATGACTTAATGGGTAAAATTATTTGAGATACGGGCTGAGGAAAACTCGCTGGAGAAGGAATAAGAGGAGAATTATATTAGGTCAGTTGATGAAGGAAGCCTTTTGAGTGGGTGACGTTTGAGCTGAATGATAAGAAAGATCCAGTCATGTGTACATCTGTGGAAAAGCATTCCAGGCAGATGGAATAGCCAGTATACAGGCTCTGTAGTGATAGTAAGCGTGGCCTGTTGTAAGGACCATCGTGAGCTTGGGTGTCAAGGGCATAGTGGGCAAGGGGGAAAAGACTAGAAGATAAGGGTCATCTTGTATCTGTTACGCATGCTATATGGATTCTCAGTGATTGTTTTGAATATAAATATTCCTGGCTAGTATCCAAATCATGTTACAGATGGAGAGTTTGCATGAGAATATGCTTTGTGAACTGAAAATAACTAAATGCATTCTGGTTATTATTGCTGTTATTTTAAATTTTTAAATATTTGTATGTTTTCATCAGTTAACCCTACTTTTAAAAACTCTGCTATTTTTAACTGCTTAATAATCTAAGTTATAGTGGAACAATTAGAAAACCACATATAATGCCAAAGGAATTAAAAAAAAACCCAACACTGTGGTCATGTTAGGTATATAATTCTGGATATAATCATGTACATTAACCAGCTGTGTTGTATTGTTCTGAAAATTGATCTCATTACTTCCATGTCACTTAATATGTGTTACAATATTATCTTAAAGGCTATATAGTGAACTGTCACAATCCTATAATCCTGTGATTTTGAATATTTAGGTTTTTTTCTATTCATCATGACAAATAATTGTGCATCTTTGTATTTATCCTTAATTATTTTTAGGGTAGATTTTTGGAATTGTTCCTTTTGACATATACTGACATTCCTAGTGTCTCTATCAATATAAAGAACTGTTTCAGTGTAATTATTTCCTTTACAAAAATTACCTGGAAAAAATGATCATCTTTCTATTGTTTTGCAGGCACATTCTGAACCAGGAAATGTGCTGTTTCAGTTTTCAGAAAATCAAATCCAAGACAAAAGCTTTTTTGAAAAAAAAATAAGAAAGGTTATGGTCCAGTGGAAAAGTTATGGCTCACAGGTTGACCCATTACGCTTCCTTCTTCCTGTTTGGCTGATGTTACTGGAATCATTACGCGGTTATGTTATGAGAGGAAAGAATGAGAGGGAGATGATGGGTAATAGGATGAAGGGAATAGATGCAAACAGAATCAAGGACCAGGGCAGGTGAGATAGAATGAGCCTCATACAGGAGGAGAATAGTGACCCGCATAAGATGTCCACGTCCTAATCCCCTGACCCTGTAAATATGTAGCTACGCAGGACAAATGGGACTTTGCCGATGTGATTAAGTTACAGATCTTGAGGTAGAGATTATCCTGGATTATCCAGGGGGGTTAATGTAATCACAGGGATCTTTATAAGTGAATAAAGAAGGCAGGAGAATCAGAGTCGGAGAAGATGTGACAACAGAATTAGGTGTCCGAGTGGTGCAGTTGGTGGCGAGAAGGGGGTAGCCCCCGTCAACTGGAGAGGTGAGGAAACCCACTTTCCCTCAGGAGCCTCTGAAGGGAATGCAGCCCTGCCAACATGTTGGTTTTAGCCAGCAAGGTCCATTTTGAACATCTGACCTCCAGAACTTTGAGAAAGTCAATTGTTTTAAGGCACTAAGATTGTAGTAGTTAGTTACGGCAGCAGTGGGAGGGCAAGACAGGTGCTGAAGGTAATGGGGGAGTTAGGAAAAGGAGTTTGATGTTTGGGTGGGAGAGATGATGATGGAGAAAGGTGAGGTATGTGGGAACTGCAGGGAGGGGCAGAGCTGAAGAAGGGGGACTCCAAGATGAGTTTCTGACCCTCTGCGGGGTTTTCGCACCAGACACACTTTTCCTTCCTCCTACTGCTTCCTATATACACGTAATGATTTATTTGATCTGGGTCTTTCCCTCTAAAATGCAGATTCTGTGAGGGAGGGCAGGGACTGTCCGTTTTGATCATCATCATCTTCTGAGCAGGGTTCTAATAACTAATAAGGAACACATGAGCCTCATGAAGAAAAATTCAGTGAGTGAACTGGGAGAGAAAGCTTTTGGGTAAATAGAAAATAATAGAAGATCCAGTAGGGAGGGAAGCCCGACACATAGCCAGTTTATAATAGATATAAACCTCTGTATACTGCCTATCATGATTTTTTAGTCAGTAGGGCTTACTGACAGATTCAGTTCTATAGGCAGAGTGATTGAGGAAGAATATGTGGGAAACTAGATTTCTTTGGTTCATATCCACATAGCTACACATACTGTTGTATTTAAGCATGTTCCAAGCATACTTAAATATGAGAAGCTGGGCTAAATACAGCAGAAGGCTCCATGCATCCTTGCATCCATCTGTTCAGTCCAGGCCGGTGGTTAGGAACACATGTGGTAGGGGTGCCTGGGTGGCTCAGTCAGTTAAGTGGCTGCCTTTGGCTCAGATCATGATCCCAGGGCCCTATGATCAAGCCCTGCATCAGGCTCCTTGCCCAGCGGGGAGTCTTCTTGTCTTCCTCTCTCTTTGCCCCTCCCCCCCGCTTATGTGTGCTCTCTTTCAGTCTCAAATAAACACGAGGGAAAAAAAAAGACAACTGAGGAAGCCAGGGTTCAGTCTCAGCTCTTCAGTTACTATAGGATGCTGGGCAAGTTGCTTACAACTCAGTTGTTTGATCTGTAAAATGGGGGCACTAATAGGGCTGTTGTGAGAACTAGATGTAAAGCCATTAGAGTAATTGCTGGCACCTTGCTGGCATTGATAAATATTATTTATTATTATTATTAGTTGAAGAAGATGAATTTTGGTTAAACAGAAGCCGAGACCTAGTCTGCCACTAGACAACTGGGCAAGTGTGGAGAGACTCCGTATCTCTGGTTAGGGAGAGGAGCTGTTCTAAACCAGCGATTGCCAATCTCTGACGTGTGTGTGCACTGCTCAGAGGCCCTGGAAAATGCAAACTCGGCTTCAGTGGGTCTGGGTGGAGGCCGGGGTTCTGCATCTAACAGGCTCTCAGGAAATGTGACACGGCTGGTCAGTGCACCACACTCTGAGCGGGGTCCTCCTAGTTACAATACTTCTGCTGTTTGTGTCACCAGCCTTCTAGTTTCGCAGGCTGGGGAAACCTCACACTTTCCTTCCACTTTTTCTTCCCTCTCATTGCCTCTTCCAATCTTCTCTTTGCTGAGTCAGTTCATCTTTTAAAAATGTCTCTTTGGTGTCCACAGAGCCTAAATTGTGAGAGAATGATTTAGAAAATTGATATAACCGCTCTGTAGCTACTAAAATGGTGAGGACCATGAACTTGGCAAAATTTGTGTGATTCGGTATCATGAATATGAAAACATACATCATGTATGATTAACTCTAGGATACTCCCAACCCCAGCATTCTATATACAGAGGGAAAAGCGTAGGAAGCGAATATCCAAATGGGCTGAGTTTGGATGGTGGAAACATGGTCCTCTCCAGGTGTGTATTTTTTTTTCTTTTCCTGTAGCTCCTTTAATGAGTATTAGTATTTAAAAAATGAAACATTGTTTTCAAAGAATTGCCGGACCAGAGTTCTTCCCGTGCAAAGGTATTTCTGGAACCTTTAGGGACGGCTGCACTTTTTTCTAAGTATCTTTATCGGCTTTTCTTTCTCCTCATTCTTTGTCTTCAGGCTTCACTGACAGAAAAGGCCCCACTCTCCAAAAAGATTTTTCATGTCCCATTTCATGGGAGTGGAAGGAAATTCATCCCCTCCGTTCTCCAGGTTCTGCTTAATGGAGGAGATTAGCCTCTTTCCTAAACCGTAACATGGTACAGGATGCGGGTCCCCACATAGCCAGGTCTAACTTTCAGGCCCAGAGGGCTGATGCCATCCAGAATCTCACCCTGGCCCCTTTGGGGTCTGCTCTGTGTCAGAGGACAGGGAGGGGATGGGAGGGCGAAGTCACATGCAGCCCGGCCACAGCTGACGCCCGCAGCAACTTGGGATGCAGCCCCACAGCTGTGAAGCTGGCCAAGCAGCCAGCCACGTCCACAGCCGTGGAGCCTCCAAGGGAAAAAGCGCCATCGAGCCAGATGTTATTTCTAGAAAAAAATTGCTGTGGAACTTGGCCTCAGAATGGTGCATCTGTCCAACTTATCTCTGCTTGGTCATAGATGATGAAAACTCTGCTAGGAAGCCTGGAAAAAAACAAGGAAGAAGCATAACTTGACTTTGAAAAGAAAGTCATGAAAAAGATGTTTTTGCCAAAGCGTTTATGATGGAGTTTTTCATATTTCTTAGCTTGAGTTCATATTGAAATGTCCTTTCTGGGAAGAAAAAAGGTCTGTTAATCAGCTGCTGATAAACATTCTGCTTGATTCTACTTTTTATGTCCCAAAGGGTATGAGGAGGACACTTGGTTATACCTCAGAGGAGA
This sequence comes from Mustela lutreola, assembly GCF_030435805.1. Classification (NCBI taxonomy): domain Eukaryota; kingdom Metazoa; phylum Chordata; class Mammalia; order Carnivora; family Mustelidae; genus Mustela; species Mustela lutreola. Next base: position 116,261,406 of record NC_081296.1, on the reverse strand, counting down.
GAAGGAAAACCCTTGCCTTGCCCTCGATTCTAGGCCTTTCTGGAAGAAACCTCCTACATTAAGCCACTGTGCTTTCCAGGACTGCTGGGTATGGTTGGATGGATTGCTCACTGCCCAAGAGTGCCCAGTTGAGGAACCCAGAAGGGGGTTAGAATGTAGCCTGTGCTCCACACAGAAGGCTGTGCCCTGCACAGGTTTGTGTCCAGCTGGGAGGGGTGTATTTTTATTGATAACACAATGATGCTGTCCACTTGCCGAGCGCTGTGCCTACACATTTACCTCCATGTGGACAGGATACGGTTTCCTAGTTAGCATAAAGGGTTAAGTGGGCGTAGAGCCCAACCTGACACCATCTCAGACCTTCAAACTGAGACCACTGCTCTCTTGGTTGCTGAGCCAGCAGCAGGCAAGTCTCCATCCTGATTGCAAACCAGAGAACTTGTTGGACTCTGTCCAGGGGCCAGAGCATTGGGCTCTGAATTTGTGTCTCCATTCTGATCTGGGAGGTTTTATCTGGAAGTCAAGGCTCTCCACTTATATTTAAGAGAAGGATTCTTGTCTTGTTTTCTGAGCCAAGTTGATATTTCAGAGACATGCCTAGTGTTTTGGTTCCTTTGGAGCTAAGGACCTGTCTTGGTCTGGCCATTCGCAGGCCAGGGATTTGAACAGAGTTTTGGTCCCCAGCCTGCTTATGGCTCCTAGTTTCCCCAGTGGTCCTTTAGATCTTGGCATATGACCTGCTTTAGAGTGAATTTCTTTATTCTTCCACTTACCTGTGTAGATGCTCCTACCAATTTGTGTTATACTTCTGAAGTTGACAGCTCCCCGGACTACTTCCTTTCTCTTTTGCCTTAAATGGCTGGACATGGTATTCTAAACTTTTCATTGAGGCCTGGCTCTCTCTGTTGGGTGGGTCTGGTTCGATGTCTGTTCTTTCCTAAGCCGCCTCATTCTGCTTTAGGGAGGAGGGCCATACTTGGCTATCCTCTGAGATGTGGAACTTAGCTCGGGGAAAGGCTGACTTTATATGAGCAACTAATCACTTAAATATTATAATGAATACTCCTTCCTACCAGGTGTGCAGTGTCTGAAATTCTGTCAAAGGCCCTTATCTCTTCAGGAGGGACAGGGTGGGGGACAGTGAGTTACAAATACTTATGGCCATTAGTTAGTAATATCATTATCTTTCTTAGCTATAGACTCCAGGGTAGCAGGCAGACATAGGAGGTCCAGGGAGAACAAAGAGAGACTTATACAGAGAACAAATTAGGGAGACATTGAGGACAACTCTTCCCTAATCTGGTCCCAGTCTTTGATAGAATTTGGATGCTGAGAATATATTGGGTAAAAATATTGTCCTTTAAGGTCAGTGGTGAAAGAAACAGAAACAGGATTCGGCTATTATTTGAAAGTAGGCAGAAAAGCTGAGGAACGAACCATAACTGCACCATGCAATAGATGATAACATAAAATAAGGACAAAAAATGGTTAGTGTCAGGAATGAGTTAGGGATAGAAGCCGAGGAATGATTGTGGGATCACAGACAAGAGGACTAGCAGTTAGACCTCCTGTCATCAACATTAAACCTTGAATGTGATGTACACACTCAGATGCTCACGTGAACACTCACTCCTCTGGGACAGGCTGGGGCACCTTTCTTCCTCCAGGGGAATAAGGGCAGTAGAGGCCCAGAAGGAAAGAGCTGAATATGCGATTGAGAGGTCACTAAGCAGGAACTTAAGAACGTCTTGTGATTTTCCTGAAGTATTAGTGTTATGGCATGGAAACTCACCCACCTGTGGGAGGGGTGGTCTGGAGTGGCGGGGCGGGGGCTTTGGTGTCAGTGGAGATGGGACTCTCTAGTCCTAGTTCAACCACTTATTTGTTGTCTATGCTTGAACACTTAACCTAAGTCCCCCTTTCCTCCTCTAGGAACTGGGTACGATAATAGTGCCTGTATCAGAGGGTATTGTGGGGATTACATGGGATTGTATGGGATCGTATGTTCTTACACCACATGATATTACAAACCTCCAAATAGAATGTCTGGCAGGGGGTGAATGTTTAGGAACGGTACCTCTGTTTTGGAGGAATGTCCTATTTTCCCACAAAACAACCTGGTATTCCTATCAGCAGAGTTCCCAGATGTCTAGAGAGGTCAGAGCACTTCCATTTTTCGAGTCTTCTGGTGCATGGAGAAGACTTATAATTTACATAACTGCATTTAAAATACCAATGCTGTTGGGGCGCTTGGGTGGCTCAGTGGGTTAAAGCCTCTGCTTTAGGTCATGATCCCAGGGTCCTGGGATTGAGCCCCGCACTAGGCTCTCTGCTCAGCAGGGAGCCTGCTTCCTCCTCTCTCTCTGCCTGCCTCTCTGCCTACTTGTGATCTCTGTCAAATAAATAAAATAAATAAAAACAACAACAATAAAAAAACGTGCACACATGGCATTGTGCAACACGGTTATGTTAGTCATATGATCCTGGTGGGCCTGAAAGAGCTCCAGGTTTAAAGTTGTATGGGGGAATGTCTTTCGGTTCTGTTCAGGTGTTTCCTGGAACTGAATGTTTAACCTTATTGTGGGTTAAGGTGAAAAGTCTAAATTTGAGGCTCGGGCTGATGGTCCTTCTAGCCCCTTATGTGATAAGCCTCAATGAAAGAGAAATCTGAGCTGTATAGACTATGTATTCTGTTTGTGTCTGCGGGTAGTAAAGTGTCCGCTTTTCTCTGGTCAGGGTAACAGATACACATGGTTTCGGTTCAACTTGTCTTTATTTCAGGAAAATCATTATGTGGGACAGGCACTGGACTAGGTATGAGGAGCTCTGTGTTAAGGTTTGAACCCATCCACCAGCAACAGGAAATGTGGATGAAGGTGCTTCTCTTCCTCAGGTCCAGCGTCCTGTCATTCAAATGATGGGGCTAGGATTCCATTTTCCAAAGGTCTAGGCTTTAGGTGTCTGTGATCCTGAGTGTGAGTGGAGTTTGCACACATGCAGGGGGCACACTCTCTTAAAGGCTGAAAGAATCAAGCAGATAAAAGATTTGACCTTGTACTTTTCAGACCAAATTAATTATGAAACGTAAATTAGGTAATTAATTGCTAAGTTAATTAAAGTGATTTCTTCTTGGAATAATCAAAGTTAATGGTATCTTTAGATTTTGGGGTATCTTTGCAAGATTTAAACATCAGGGAGAACAGTGAATCTGAAGGTAAAAGGAGTAAGGCATCAAATGTGAAAGGGACCATCCTAGAGTAAAAAAATTACCACCAACTTCTGCAGATACAACACCAGGATCCCAACAGACATTTTTCCATTCAATCCTCACTTTTTTTTTTTTTTAACTTAAATTCAGTTAGCTAACATATAGTATATACTTAGTTTCTGATGTAGTGTTCAGTAATTTATCAGTTGCGTATAACACAGTGCTCATCACATCACATGCCCTATTTATTTTTTATTTTTTTTTAAAGATTTTATTTATTTATTGAACAGAGAGAGAGATCACAAGTAGGCAGACAGGCAGGCAGAGAGAGAGGGGGAAGCAGGCTCCCCACTGAGCAGAGAGCCCGGTGCTGGGCTCGATCCCAGGACCCTGGGATCATGACCTGAGCCAAAGGCAGAGGCTTAATCCACTAAGCCACCCAGGTGCCCCACATGCCCTCTTTAATACCCATCACCCAATTACCCCATCCTCCTACCCACCTCCCCTTCTTCAACCCTCAGTTTGTTTTTTGTAGGTTAGAGTCTCTCATCGTTTTCTCTCTCTCTGATGACTTCTCTTTCAGTTTTTCCTCCCTTACCCCATGATCCTCTGCACTGTTTCTTATATTTTACATACGAGTGAAACATATGATAATTGTCTTTCTCTGATTCAGGCCTCACTTCTTTCATTTTCTCAATTGAGTTTCTTTTTAGCTTTATGATCTCTAAGTATCTTTGTCTGTCTAGTGTATTCCACTTTTATCCTTTCATTTTTAAAATAAGTTTAGATATAGGGCATAATGACTTGACTGATATGTATCATGAAATTATTACTACAGTAAGTTTATTTAACATCCATCGGCTCATTCAGATAAAAAAAAAGTTTTTGTACTTGTGGTAAGAACTCATAGGATCTACTCTTCTACGTTTAAAAAATGTATAAGGTTTAAAGTGGCAGAATCTGGAATATTTGTGAGCAAAAGGAAAATCATCTGTGAAACAACTCTGACTTCCTATTTTTTCTCTCTGCCAACAATGATCAGTTGGAAAGTAGGAAAACATTTTCCAGTAAATAACTCACATATTTGGACATGCCTAAGTGTTTAGATGAGCGATGAGAAAATAAATGTATAACTTTATTTGAAGAGAAAGTTAAAAGTCTATATTTGAGGTCTTTTGTGAAAGTGATTAAAGCATTAAAAATAGGAGAGATGTGTATTTAGAAGAAAACAGTATAAAGAAAAAGAACAAAAATTATGCTGTGAATTAAAATGTTTGAGAGATAAAGGGTATAGCAAAAGGCATTTAATGGAGTTGATTTATATATTTGAATAAAAATGTCTTTTGATTGGAGAAACAGATTTCCTTATAAAATTCTATTCACATAAGTTTTTCAAGGATAATGGGAAATTTACTACAATTCCAGATCAAGACAGATCTTAGGGTGGGTTATGGGTTTAACAGTTGTTCTCAAATTTCACCCTTAGAGGTTTTATTCCTTTGGATTCTGAGGATCATCTGTCCCTCCAAGGCCCCCAGGAAAAAGGGAAATATTTCTGGAGAGTATGGTTGTAATCTTTGATGTTTTTTTGAAGTTAAGGATGCTATCTGAGTGTGTCCCCGGGACTGGAGGAGGAGACAAAGGGACATAATCCCTTCTATTTCACAGATCAAGCAAGAGCTGTGTTACCCGGAGCTATGTGGAAGGCTAAAGGCTGAGAATCAGAACAATGACTTGTTAATTCAAATTCTGAGGATTATCTTGATCAGAAGGGCAGGGAACTCATTCTTGGAAAGTGAGTGCATGGATTCCAAGGGAAAGAGTAATGACCTCTAAGTGCATAGAATACTTGTGATCGCCCTTCATAGAGGTTTCTTTTGTTCACAACTGAACCCAACCTACTGTCCTGCGAAGTCGCTAAAGCAATCTTAGAAACTAAAAATTCAGTTTATGCCTTTGCCTAGGGGGTCACTGAGTATCTTTCTCCACCTAGTGGCCAGCGCCTCCCAACCACAAAACTAAAAGACTTATTATAGCAGCGAAACAAGTGAGGTTTCTTGTTTTGTAATACCAGGCTAGCGAATCCTAGAGTGAAGAAGATATTTAAGCATATGTTTGGAAAAGCCAGTGGGCGTATTAATAATTAGGTTGGCTTGCAAAGCTTCCATTGTTCAGATGACATGCTTTGCATTCTAGTGGAGAAGGAGCAGTCGGGAATGCTTGCTGATCAAATAATGCACACGAGTGGAGTTAAAAGCTTGAGGCCAATTTTATAATATGAAGTGTTCACATTATAAAACCCACTTTCCAAGGACAGAAGAAGATGAGAAGAAGAGATTTAAAGAACCTCTAATTATTACTTTTTGGTGATTTTTGGATAATCTGTCTCAGTTATGCTCTGAGCATACTATAGGAACTCAATAAAAGCCTTCTGCATTTAATTGAATTTTATAGATCCTTCTGTGCCTCAATTCTTAAATTGTTCTTGTTATTTCTGCTTCTCCCACCTAAAATCCTATTCCACTAAAAACAAATACATCTTCTGAACTATGCACATAAGGAGGATTTTCCAGTTGTTTTCACGTTGGTCTTGGCAGAATTTGACACTGTTGAGTACTCTGTCCTCCTGGAAACACTTGTCTTCTTCTCTGCTCTGGTTTCCATGACACCATCCTCTTCTGCTTGCCTCCTACTTCCCTGGCAGGATTATTTTTTTTTGTTTGTTACCTAGTGTCACCCTCATTTCTTGGTCTCTTAAGTACTCTTGAGGTTTTATTCTTAGATCTCTTTTCTTCTTACAGCTTGTTGTCCTCCATGGTCACGTATCACCATTTGAATTCTGATGTCCACACTGGTGGTTTCCAGTCGCTGGCTTCAGCTCCACCCAGTTTCTCCTGAGCTCTAGACTGAGTTCTGGTCTGTCTGTTAGATCCTTCCACCACAACATCTTGCAGCCACCTAGAACACTAGGAAGTCCTAAATGAGCTCATCCTTTTCTGGCCTTCCTACTTAAACCTTTGCCTACGTTATCTATCTGGGTATGTGACATTGTTATTCAGTATTCAGAACCCAGAGGATGAATGGTATTGGCTTTATATTAACAATAAGAACAACGATTCATTAAACAGTTAGAATTTTCCATATCCTGTACTTAGCATTTCATAAATTGTGCCAGATAGGTTCTGAACCCACAACATATGGCCCATATCAGCTTGATTTTAGTGCAGCTATGGTGAAAAGTTCTGTGCTGTTTGCCATTACCCCACCCCAAGGACATGCCTTAGGACTTCCTCTGAAGCTGGGGAGGGCTGCCTAGCCAGTGAACAAGCCATCCAGGAAGTAAGGGGAAGATTAAAACTTCTTAGCAAATGAGGAGTGTGAGTTAGTGGATAATCATGTCCTAGCTTCCTATCCTGCAGAAGTATACTTTTGAGGGCCATTCTACAAGGTTCCTCCAAAGTCCCCTTGTAGGATTGAGCCACCGTTGCCCAGGTTGGGCACCAGTCCAACAATGTATTCTTAGTCAGCTTGGCTTTCCTCCTTTTCTTGCCTTACCCTCCCAGCTCCTGGGGAGCACCTCCTAAAACAGAATTCTGAACCTGAGTTCAGGCTCCACTTTTGGGAAAACTCAAATTGAGACACACACCTTTAATCCTCACAATAGGTCTTCCTGTGAGATTATGGTATGATTAGCCCCATTATAAAGATAAGGAAACTAACACACAAAGGAGGTAAGTAGATTTACCCAGGGTTATTCAGCCTTCTGGTTGAAGAGCTGGGATTTGAACACAGGCAGTCTGACTCCCAAACCTTTTCCCTGCCAAAACAGTGGCCTGATGGGCACGGGAGAGAATACCTGAGCAGTTAGACTTGACTGGCTCTAATAGCCATATGTCATTTTCCCTTCAATGTCAAGAGATTTTTTTTTTTTTTCTCAGTGTTTTTCAGTTCTGTGTTGAGAATTCTCAGGAGATTTTTGGTTTGATGTTGAATAGAATAGAAATATTTACAGTTAAAGAACTGTATGTCTAAAAGAGAAAACAAAGTACGCTTATATTTTTGGACAACTCTAAAGGATATTAATATTTTACATGGGAAAATATTCATGATTGCTGAAACTTTTTGGCACTTTGCACACTTGAAGTGAATGTTTGGATGTTCTTGTGAATCTCTCTGCTTTTTGTTTCTCTTAAATGAGTATGTACCTTCACTGATAAAAGGCATTTAAATGTAGATAAAAATGTGATAATGTTATACTAACACATGGTAAGAATTTTAGAAACATTAGTGGTTCCTTGTATAATCATAGATTCAGACAAAAGGAAAAATAAAATGTGAGAATTCATCTGAATTTAGAGTAGCGGTAGATTTTGAAACATTTTTTCAAATTGGAAATAGGATGAGGAAAAGGAACCATGTGTTTCCCTACGTGCTTGAGATACATGATCTCCTTTTACTTCCCATCAACCCTGCAAATATTCTTGTCATTTTTCTTGTTTTATGGTTGAGGGATTAAGTTTAAAGGATCTCACAAACTCCCTTCAAACCACACAGTTATGAAGTGGCAAAACTGGGATTCACACCTGGTTTGGGTAAGTCTTGTTACTGTGCCTGGGCAATAGAATGTATGATCAGGATGCAAGGATTTTGTAGTCACACATTTATAATATGTATGTCTTTCCTGGTTACACAACATGTCACACCGATGGTGTGGTGTAGGATATGCACAAATACAAGTTCGGTGGACCTTAAATTAATGCAAACAGTGACCTCCCTTGGAATAGCAACCTCCACATTTCCTTAGACAATGTTCTCAGGAGAAGTCAAGAATTTTACATATAATATAAACTCAAAAGTATTCTAATTTATGAAACTACCAATCCTGGCTAAACCACCTCACCAAAAAGAATTAATTTGCATCACTCTTTTACCAGAAAAATGTCCACTGTGGGATGTTATCTTTTATACCAGGGGTTGGCCCACTGACCAGCTTGCCACCTGTTTTTGTTCAGCCTGTGAATTAAGGGTTTTTAAATCATTAAATGTTTTTCTAAAAAAACCAAAGGAAAAGGAATATTTCATAACATGAAAATTGTATGAAATTTAAGTTTAATGTGTTTAATAAATAATAAATAATAAAGTTAATAAATAACATGAAAATTGTATGAAATTTAAGTTTAATGTGCTTAATAAATAATAAATAATAAAGTTAATAAATAAGTTTAATAAATAAACTTTTATTGGAACACAGCCCTACTCATTTGTTTGCATGTTGTGTATAGCTGTTTTGGCGCATCTGAGTTGAATAGTTGTGACAGAGAGCATATGGCTCTCAAAATCTAAAAGATTTACTATCTGGTACTTTACAGAACAAGTTTGCTGACCCTGTTCTACACTATTTGGTGGCTAGAAGTGAAACTTGGAGCATTGGCTTTCTATGGCTTTGTTTTATAAAAACCATTAAAATCCAATGCAAATAAGATGTACACTCAAATACTAATGTGCATTTATGCCTTGTTTGTACCTGCTAGATTATCTTCTCTACTTTTAAAATAACACTGTCTTGAAACTTATTTTTCCAGTGTTTGTTCCAGTAATAAACAGACAAAGGGGTGCAAGAAGTGAATTCATATTGGGACCGAGTTATTATTTGGAAAGCAATTTTCCAGGTAGGATATTAGTAGAGTAATGGTGATCTAGGAGTGTACAGTTTAGAAATCACTATTGTACACCAAGTCACATTTAATCTTGATTTAATTTAACTTTTTGAGATCATATTATTATTATTCTCTTTTGATTGCACATAGGAAACTGAGGGTGTGTGAGATTCTTTGACTTGTTCAAGATCCCCAAATCAGTAACGATCAGAACCCAGACAACAGACACTGTGGTTACTTCCTTTCCTTTTTCTTTTTTTGCGGGGAGAGGAGAAACTTCATTGTTAAAAGGAGACATTTATGTTTTTACATCTATGAGCAATACAAATATTTTTGGTATCAGAAAAGTGATGGAAATTTACTTAAAATAACAGCTTTTAGAATTTTGATTTTATTTTTGGATGTTTTTGTTGTTTACAGTGTTTTTTTTTGAAGCAACATCCTTTTATCACCATAATTGCCAATATTTCCTTGTTGCCAGTTAAATTGTCAGCACTGAAATAGATTTTGCAGGTAGTGACATATGTGAGTGTATACTAAAATGATTTTTACTTATACAGGTAATATAACTATGAACAAATATGTTCATTTGATTATAGAAAAATGCCCATTTCAGTATTTTTCTGAATGAAAACCAATATTTTAAGTGAACAAAATATATTAAAAAGAAAAAAATGTCGCAAGACATATGATTGAATTTAACAGGGTCCTAATAAGTGCTTTGTTTGGATTTGTAGTTTACTTAAATCCTATAAAGTTATTTATTTTTCACACTCAAAAATATTAATACTGAATAGATGCAAGCACTATGTCAGGTATTGGTGATGGGAGGTTATCCTGTGCTTTTATTAAGTTCATGGTATATGCACAGGAGCCAATAATTACAATATAATTCAGGTTGATATGTGCCACCATGGAAATCTATGTGAAAATGCTATGGCTACTAATTAAGTCTGATTAGAAAACAAGAATACTGTCAGAGGGTCAGTGGAAACATTGGGTGAATGGATGGTTCCATCTAGATAGAAAATGTAGAAGAGAATATAAAAGGGAAGTTTAGGTGATTGAAAGCAAAAAAACAGATGAGAGAGTTGGGGTGTGGAGAAGTTAGTGAGTTTGGTTTGGACAAGTTGAACCACTAATCGTCTGGTGAGAGCTAATATAAGAAAACATGGTTGCAGTATTTTGTGACAAGTATTGTGATCAGTAGCATGGTGTACCAACAGGAACACCATGGGCACTAACTTTTACCAAGTGAGGAAATCCAGAAGAGATTCCTGAAAGAAGTCACCTCTGCAGAGACACTTGAAAAAAAGAGTTATCTGGATAAGATGGGGAGACAAGAACCATCATATGTGACTTTGTAGATGCTATATCACTCTAGGGGATTCTGTTCACATAGACTCAGATGTGAATGGAGTTCCCCTGGAGTTCTTCAGTGCTTATCCTGTGCAACCATACATACATGCTGGTCCTACATGGGAATGGATATTTGGTGTTCTGTAGAAAGGAATGAGAGTGTGTGTGTGTGTTCCTGGAAGACTAGGCCACAAGAGAAGATAAGAGCTCTGAGTAAGGAGAAAGCATGATATGGTCAAGCAGTGAAAAAATAGATTTTAGTTTCTGTCATAGAGTGAAAGAATGTGGTGGTGAAGTAGGGGAGAAAGGACCAGAACTAAAGCTACAGTGGTAAGTATGGACTAATCACCCAGAGAGTTGAAGTCAAATAGGATGTTGGGGCTAGAGATGGAGAGAAGTGAATAAACAAATATAGCAGGAACAGATTTAGGAGACAGGCTTGAGATGCTTATAGGAAATTCTAGAAAGTGATATCTAATTAAAAAAATAAGAGCAAACACTTTGTGTTTATTATGTTTCAGGGACCGTTCTAAAAACTTTACATATATTATATAAAAAAACCCTTTATATATACTAAAGCATTTAATTGGAAAAAGAATCCTATGGAGTAGGTAATGTTATTTACCAACCCCCTCCCCCAATTTTACAGATAAAACTGTAGGACAGAGAGAGCTTAGGTGACTTCCCCAAGATCATCCAGCCCAGGTATTCTGGTTCAAGTCCATGCTCTTAACTATCACGTTCCTCTGCCTTACAATAAGAAGTCAAAATAATAGAACTGACTGGAGATCAGGCATGAGGGGGCAGTAGGTATAAATCTGGAAATCATCAGTGGAGAGAAAGGAAAGACTCAGAGAGTCTGGTGCCCTGCAAGTGAAGGGAAAAGCTTTATAATAGGAACCAGTGGACAACATCAAGGGCAGCACAGTATTCTATTTAAAGAAGTTACTGGTCTTCACAGGCTTTAATAATAAAGGTAGAAGACCTTAGTAGAAGCAATCTTAGAAGGATGATGAGGGCAGATGTTAGCACATACCGGATTGAAAAGTGGATGTGTGCTAGAAGTAATTGAGGGAGTCAAGATAGATGTTGATGGAAATAGAAGAGGGGGCATTATCTAGAGGAAGGTTGGTCAAGAAGGGGGGGCAGATATCTATCCTATCTATCTATTTATCTATCTATCTACCTATCATCTTTCTCAAGGTGATATGCCACCACAGTTTGTGCATCAACAGGTGGGGTACTTTTGATACTGGCTATATATTAGTTTCATCATAGTGCCGTCTTTCTGATGTGCCAGTCAGAAATGAAGGGTCTTTCTGCTTTAACTACTTCTAGCATACCCACCTCATGCATGGAATGGAGAGTAGTGCCTAGAGAGCTGTGCAAAGTCCCCGAGTTTGCTTAGAGTTCCTTCTTCCTTTTGCTTTTAAAGGTCTACCTCGTATCAGTTCCTACTGCTATTCCCTCTTCACTTGGCTCCCTTTTCTCATTTTGTTCCATATGCGCAGTTGACTCTGGAACCAACTTGGTAACTCTGTAGGGTACACTGCTTTTGGCTGTGGCCCCTTGGCACTACCTGTCCTACAAAAGGTCCTCCTAGTACTACTGGTAAAGCTCACAATAGTCCTCACAAAGAAAGTGATGAGTCACTGGAGTAATTTCTAGGCATGCTTAGAGATTGAGGGGAAAAACCCCGTAGGATGGAGGTATTTTGTCTACTTGATTACTGAATTCATATCCAGGGCCTTCTCAAATCTTTACTTTTTTTCTCTTACTGATAAAAATTATGTTGTTGACTCCTATTCTTTCAATCAATGGAAAAATAAAACATGAATGAAAAAGTTACGTCTTTCTTAACACTCTGTCTGGCTTGTCTATGTATGTATGTATGTGTGTGTGTATCTATCTAACCTATTAATGTGTGATCATCATCTACCAGTCTATCAGTCAGTCAACTGTCTATCTCATGTTAAGTTATTGGAAAGTAGGAGCTTTTTTTCCCTTGAGTAGTCACTGATATTGTGTTTTTAGGAACATGCTTTTGTTCCACAAATTTTAACTGTTGATGTAAAAAGAAAAGAGATTTATAACCAGAGCCTGTGATTCTGTTAGTCTAGAAAGGTCCATGTTAAGGTTGAAAAAATTATCTCAACAATGTTTTACAGTGACAGTCAAAAGCAAAGAGATACCTTCTGCACTGTGAAAGTTTTCAGTTGTGAATGATCAATATTGGATAGTTGTGAAATGTATCTATGAAGAAAAATTTAATTGGCAAAACTCTCTGAAGTCTTACTATTTTTTAAATGTATATTTTCGAGGTGCCTGGGTGGCTAAGTCAGTTGGAAGGCTGCCATGTCCTGATCTCAAGGCTCAGGTCATAATCTTAGGGTCCTGGGATCGAACCCTGCATTGGGCTCCTTACGCAACAGGGAGCCTGCTTCCGGATTTTCTCTTTCCATCTCTCCATCTCTCTCTCAAGTAAATAAATACATCTTAAAAAAATAAATATATTTTTAGTGTAGTCCTTTTTCCCCCCACTCTGCATTTTATTTGATTTTCTTGCCTCTATCTTCTACATCTTTATTGTGCTTTTTCTGTTGCCTCTTCCTCCTTGTGTTCTTTGTAATTTAGTTTTCATTTCCGAAATGGCTTTGTTGTTTTCTTTTTCTTTTCTTTTTTTTGGGGGGGAGGGATCCTGTGTGCTGTCAGTTCTTGTTGCATGCTATCACTTCCTCTCATCTGGCCATCTGCTTGCTGAGTTTGGGTATTTCTCCTTTATAGTTTCAACTGCTACATAAAAATTTAAGACTCTCAGTTGGAATGTTAGATTATACTTCTTATCTATTTTGAGTCCGTGTTTTTCTGGTGTTTTCACTCTTTTTCTATCTTTTAAATTTTTCTCATAGGATCTTGGTGTGAATGTAGAGCATATTGCTTTGTTGTTAATCATATTTTAATGAGATAGATTTTTGTGCTATCTACAGGAGGTTCCTGTGGAGGCATAAGGCCAGGGTGGATCCCTGGGCTTCCCAGCTCAAAGTCATCCTCCTCTGTGACCCTAATGAAAAACCTCAAGTCTGGCCTTCCTGTGTGGTTCCAACTTTTAAAATTATTGTGTTTTTATTCAAGTGTAATTGACATACAGCATTATATTAGTTTTGGGTAGACAATGTAATGATTCAACACTTCCATTCATCACTGGGTGCTCATTGTGGTAAGTGTATTTTAATCCCTTTCACTCCTCCCCTTCCTCCTCCTCCCCTCTGGTCACCACCAGTTTGTTCTCTGAAGGTAAGTCTGCTTTTTTGTCTCCTTTTTTCTTTGCCGATTTGTTTTGTCTCTTAATTTCCACCTATGAGTGAAATCATATGGTATTTGTCTTTCTCCGACTCTTTATTCTTTCTACCCCATCACTGGGCAGCAATTATTTGAAGTTTTCTAATTTTCTGTTTCCTGGTTTCCCTGAGAATAAAGTTTACATGTTTATTCTCCTTGCTGTTCTTTGTGATGGGCAGATTCAGTGCTATGCTGCTCCTGTGTTCCCACCAGAATCAAATCAATGTAATGTAGTGCTTGTTAGTCCTCAAATTTATTTGGGCCCCAAACTTGATTCTCCATTTCCCAGATCTGCAAGCTTGTTCCCAAGCCACAACTAAGGTGATAAATAACACTTAGTTTGAAGAAATATGGGGATAAATATGGAGATTAAAACAGATTATTTTTTATTTTATGTTTGTATCTCTTTTCTCCTATGTGAAAAATATTACTTCCTAATGACATTTCCTATTTACTGTATTTTAAAAGTAGCAGTCACAATATTTCTACTAAAAGTAATATAGCTGAATGTAGCTTGTGATTTCGTGGCAGTTCTTTTGTCTTTTGTATACATTCCCAGAGGAAGATATATTTGATATATAATATTTTAATAGTCACTTGATGGGATTCTTCTCCATGTAATCATACCATCAATTTGATACACTATTAAATACATCTGTTTCAGATTGTTATCTTTATAGAGTATTCCTTTTTAAATCTATTTGTTTTAAGTTACATAAAAACATTTATATGGTTCCAAAATTAGAAGAGTAAACAAAGTATATTCAGAGACACAGCTTTCATCTTTGTTGCCTGTACCCTATTCTTTTCCTCTCCACTTTATTCATTTTTGGTTTATTCACCAATTTCTGCTCTTTGGTAAATAAACATATTTACATCTTCCTACCTCCATTCTTAGATAAAAGCTGTCATATAATAAATACTTTCCTGGGTTTTGATTTTCCACTTGACACTATATCCTGGAAATCATATCCTCACATAAAAGCAGGGTATAAAGTTCTCTCTCCCTCTGTTCTTCTCTCTGTTCCTCTTCTGCTTTTCTTCTCTCCCTTCCTCCCTCGACTTTCTTTTTCTTTTCTTCTTTCTTTTTCAAAACTGAGGTATAATAACATATATACAGCAAGGTGCACAAATCCAAATTGTTCAATTCTGGGAATTTTTTACTATGTGATCACTACCAGATCAAGATACAGAAATTTATCCCCATCCAAAATGCTCCCTTTTGTTACTTCCCAGTCAGTATTTTGCAAAGGAAACCACTTCCTGATGTCTATTTTCATGGATTGGTTTTGCCTAATGTAGACATTTGAATAAAAAGTCTTTTATGTCTGGTTTCTAACATCATGGCTGTGAAATTTATTCGTTCTCTTCTGGTGTTGTGTCATATTCAATAGTATGATTACACCATAGCTTATTATTCAGTCTGTTATTGATAGACAATTTTTTCTAAATTTCTGAGAATATTTTAGTTTCATATGCATGTCTATTTTTTTTTTTTTTTAAAAGACTAGGTCTTCATGCACTGAATTGCATAAACATCTTGTGAAATATATATCCATGAATGTATTTCTAGAACCTTTACTCTGTTAGGCTGGCTTGTGTCTACGCTTCCACTGCTTTACTTCTTGAATACTAAAGCTTCAGATTATCTTGAAGTCAGGTAAAGGAATCCCCAGCTTTGCTCCTTAAAAAAGAAAATTGTTTTGACTCTTTTCCTATAAATATTAGAAATAGTGTGTTGTTTATTAAAAAATGCTAGGATTTTTTACTAGGATTGTATTGAATCTACAGAGCAATTTGGGGAAAACTGACAGCACTATATTGAGTCTTCTAATCCACAAACACTGTATATCTTTCCATTTATTTAGGTCTTTGACCCAATTGTTACTGCTTTGTTAAGGGCACATATTTTGCTCAAGTTGTACCTGAGGTGTTATTATAAGTAGTACATTTTTAAATTTTTCAATTTCCAGTTTTTAATTGTGTGTTCAAATATAATTGACTTTTGAACATGGATCTTATATCTTATGGTCTTGCTAAGCTCAGTTATTAGTTCTAGGGTTGTTTTTTCCCCAGATTCAGTGGGATTTCCACTCTGACAATCATGTTGTCTGAGCATAGGTCACAATCTGTATGGCTGTATTTCTTTCTTGCTTATTGAATTGACCAGGAATTACCTCTTTTATGCTCATACTTTTCATGTGTAATTTAGGTGTTGATCAACGATTGAGGAAAATTTACATGCAGATCATGGGGCTTTCTTTCCCAGGGCTCCCTTCTCTTTGTGCTTTTAATCTAAAAGCTCCTGTGGTTGCCCAGATACCAGACTCTCTCTCCATAGTCCATTAAGACCAGTGTATTTCTGGCAGAGGTCTAATCCTCTGCTTACCGGAAACTGGAAAGCAACCGCAGGGCAAGGGCCAGATGAAAAGGATAAAGCTTACTACCTGTACCTTCTTTTCCACGTGCATCACAGCACTTCAAATCCTTGCCTGCACTCATTCCCCCTCAATTCTTGCAGTGACTTTAACATATTTTGTCCAGGTTTTGTAATTTTTTCAGTGGGATGGATTAGTTTGCTATCAGCTACTCCATTACGACGGGTACCAGAAGCTTTTAAGTGTACTTTTATGTGAAAGAAAGAAGGAAGATAGTAAAGCTGGTATTGAGGATTTATTTATACAAATGACTTGCAGCCTTTTCCTTTTTGTAGGAATCAGGCTGTGACTATTGAAAGTGTTTGGAAACACCAGCCAGGCTGAGGTGTGGCTGATTTGGTATCTGCGGCATGGACATTGTTTGTCACCATGGTACAGTGGTTACAGTTTCCAAAGTGGAACCCTAAATAAGACTACGTACACAAGATACACCACTCTAGTTTTTTCCTTGAATTTCCTGATAACATGTGTGCTTGGTGTCACCACCTTTATCTTGCTCTTAAGAGTCCAAGACAGGCACTTTGGGGATCCCTGCCAACACCCCACTCTTTTATTGCCCTAGGCAGTGACTCAAGAAGTATTAATCAGAATGATTCTTACAAAATGTTGCTGATTCCTCTCTATCTGAAATGTCTATTGCCATTTAAAATTTTTATTTCTAACCTTGAGGCTCTCACCATTTCTACTATGCCAGCAAGTGTTACCCTTTGATGCACTTTCCCCCTAACCAAGCTCCTCTGAGTTTCGATCAGGACATGTTTAACACTTTCTGATTTGTTTCACACCTTTCTTTGATAGACTCAGCATTTACATTTTCAGTTTGATTTCAGACTGGTTTCTCCCTTTCCTTGCTAAATTACTATGTTACCTCCCATGCTCTGGGCCCCAGGTAGAGTATAAATTTTTTTAAGAAAAGGACTTTGTCTTCTATATATTTTGTGCCTACCTCAGATCTTGACAGAATCTGTTGTTTCACAGCTGTTCCATAAATATGCTCACCAGCTAAATTACAGTTTTACATAACATTAACTTTAGTTGCTATAAGTATAGGTTTTCAAGGTTATTTTTTCAGATGTTATTGATGTTCCTAAAATTAAACAGTAAACGATTGAAGTGTAAGAGCTGCTCCAAGGAAACCACAAATATCATTGATATCCGTTGTTCATGTAGTGCTAGAGGACAGATATTACTAACATTTTTCAATGATTCTTAACTTCAGGGATTTATAATTGCAACAGTGAAATAGAATGTACATGAAATTTCAGGAACGTACAACACCAAGCTGTTTCAGAAACAGAGCTAGTGGTGCAGTGTGTCTGCTGCAATTTCTTGTAGGATTGCTGGGTACTTGGGTCATGTTGTGTCATGATGGAAGGAATGCTCATTGTCTTTCTGACATGCCCAGCAGCCCTTGCTTGTGATCCTTTAATCTTCTGCTGTTGGCCTTGTGGTCAGATAAATTATAGTAGAAGAGTATAGACATTTATAATGAGACTCAATTTGCTCTGAAAATGAAGACCATAAGTGAATGTTTTTCTTCTTGTATTTCCTGATAGGACTTCAAATCGAGAGACAAAATAAATGTTAGAAACATCTAGAAGTTAGTCAAAGAAATTGAAAGTGATCACAAGCTCTTTGAATTACATCTGTGTTAACATTGAGGCCTGTTCCTTATTCTCTCCATGCTGAGACTTCATTTTTTTGTCAGAGATTAATGTTCCCTCTTTCTTCATACAGAAGATTAAAGAGGGCATATGAATATGAAACATGTGCTTTTCATTAATCAAGGTTTTAATTCATCTTCTTTAGACATCAAAAGGCATAAATCATGGTGTGAAGTGTTAGAATTATATAATACAACTAGTATGAAGTGGGTAGCTTTATTTGCAATTTATTAAATGTATTTAGAAGAAATGCATTTCTTCTCATGGTCTATGAGGAGTTGGGTGATGGGTGATGATACTTGCCCAACAGGAATTATTTGGTTTCTTTTAATAGAAGCCTAAACTTTCCTTTTCTTGGGAAAAACAGAGAGTTTGGTGGGAGGAAGCAGTGGCCATGTGGAGGGAAGAAGGTGTGCCAGGTGAAGGAAAATGTAGCTAATTTATTGTGTAATACAGTTAGAATTGTAGTGCTATAAATGATAAGAGAGATGATCTACTCCTGATCTTTGTGTTCCAGATGAAAAAAACTGATGTTTAGAGTAGAATTGGTGGGGTGGGTTTGGGGGGCGCCTGGGTGGCTCAGTTAGTTAAATGTCTGACTTCGGCTCAGGTCATGATCCTGGAGTCCTCTAATCGAGTCCCGCATTGGGCTCCCTGCTCAGTGGGGAGTCTGTTTCTCCCTCTGACCCTTTCCCCACTCATGCTCTCTCTCTCTCACTCTCTCTGTCAAATAAGTAAATAAAATATTAAAAAAAAAAATAGAGTAGAAGTGGACTTGCATGAGATCACACCTCAGCCAGGTAAAGTGTTCTTTATCACCCCAGAACTGTCACAACCCACACTCAGTACTCAGGCTGCTCTTCAAGAGTAGGGAGTTTCCGCAGCCCCTCAGAATACAAAGAATAGCTTCATGGGAGAAGTTCCTGCTGAGGGTATTTGTTCCATGAGCTAGGGGAACAAGAACATTCATACTTAGTTTTTAAAGGTCTTTATGACAAGGTCAAGCAGGGTCAAATGAACACTATCAAGGAGCCTCATTCTCATGCAAGCTGTCTGCCAACTCCCTTCTAGCTATCTGTTCTCATATCTGGTGAGCTAGTTCCCTTCTGCTAAACCAGCAGCACAGCTCCTGTGAGATTGCTCAGAGGGAAAAGTGAAGGTAAATACAATACCAATTCTAACACTGCTGAATTTTGCTGACTAGGGCCAGGTGGTTTTGACATTGTAAATAAAGGCAAAGTCGTTTAAATTTTTACAATGTCTGGTATTTTGAAAATTTGTGGTAATTAAAAAACAACACCAGACCAAACCAGAAATGGTTGAAAAATATTTAAATGTCACCAAAGGAATCTTCTCTCACTCTACCCTTCCTTTTTCTGCTCCATGGTACCACCGGTATCTGATTAATAAGATTCCAGCTCTTTTGCTGTGTGTACATAAACAAAAGAATGACGATTTTACTCTGTTTTTATAAAAATGAAGCTGTGCCTATTACACTATTACACTTGATTTTTAACCTCAGTAATATTCTTGGATTGCAACACATATCAAGAACTAGCTATATACGATTCCATAGTAAGATTAGTCTATTATGCATTATAACATTTCTGTGTTGGAGAACATAAAACTTGGCTTTGGTTTTTTTACTTACCAGAAATACTGGACTGAATATTCTATACCTATCTCTGTGAACATGTGTGATCATTTCCTTAAGCTAAGTCTGTACAGGTTGACTTTTTTCGTTAATACATTAAGGCATTGAAAATTTTTCTAGGTCAAGTCAGTTCATCTTGAGGATTTGCTATAGAGGTGAGAACCAGGGTAAAAAGATAGATCTATGTAGAAGTCCTAAGTGTTCTCTGTTCCAAAAATCTACAGGGATAAAGAAATGAAAATAATGAGTTTCTCTTACTCATTTTGGTGTTCACTCAAAGTGGCTCTGAGCCAGGGCTTGTCAAGATAGTAATAAGACTTGATGATTAGCTAAAAGGACTTAACAGGATTTAGAAAAACTGTTACACTCACAGTTATGGTTTATTGTAGCGAAAGGATACAGATTAAAATTAGCAAATGTGAAAGGTGAGTGGATGAAGTTCAGGAGAAACCAGACATAAGCTTGTAGGTGTCTTCAGCGCAGTCACATGAGTTTGCCTCATCTCCCCAGTGATGATGTGTGACAACACGTAGGAAGTGTTGTCAACCAGAGGAGCTGGCCAGAGTTATGGTGTCTAGAGTTTTTACCTTTATAATGTTTCAGGTTAGTTTTATAGGCATGTAGCACCCATGTGATTAACCTTAGCTACGCAGTTCTAACTCTCCAGAGGTAAAACTATTACAGCATAACCTAGGACCTCAGGCATACAAAAACAGGCATTTACTGCAAGTCACATCATTAGCTAGCATAAACCATCTGGTCAAATGGACACAGCCTGACCAAGGCCTTGGCAATATAGGACACTTTTACCAAGTAGGATATTCCAAGGACCCAGAGGTTATCTCCTGGGAGCTGGCCAAAGCCCGATCCTCCTAGGTCAGGCCTTTCTTTGGAATGTGCAAGGCTGGGGCAACAGGGCCTGAGTTAAACCTTTACTGCACCGTTGCCATATACTTTACCAGAGTAATTCTGTGACTGTATGTCTTGATCCACTTGAAAGGAAGGAGATATTAGGACTATTTGGAATATGTTTATCATTTATTCATTTTAGAACTAAGCAATTTCTATTACTTCATATAATGGAGGCATAATGTGTATGGTGGAACCAGTGTTTGACTAGGCTGACATGACTTGATTTGAGTCTTAGTATAAGCAAGTCATGAATTTGAGTCTGAGAGACTCATCATCCCAATAAAGATCAGTGGTTTGTATGTGGAAGCAAAGTAGGACCTTCCAGAGATGAAAAGGCAGTGATGGGAGTTTGAAAAAAGATGGACTTTTGAGGTATTGGTCTTGGTTTGGAGGGAAAGAAGTGACATTAGCAAATGTTCAATGTCCAATACCAATTAATGTTTATTTAAAAACCACAAACATTTCCTTTATACTTACTATATGCAGGTACCATGATGTTCAAGTAGGGACAAGACCAACAACTGGTAGAGTTTCAAGGGAGCAGGTGTTTTAACATTATACAACTTTGGCAACTCTATCAGTGACCCAGTTCTAAGGAGAGTGATGCTTCTGGATAAGAATACGATTTCTTGGTTACATTGATAGATAGCAGACAGAGAATGCAGAAATTGTAAATCCTACTCTTAAAGGGGAAAAAAAAAGGATCTAGCTATGAAGTGGTAGACTATAAAGTAGAAACTTAGATGAAGAATAATAAGAAGAGAAGGTAAAGATTTAATCACAGGAGGCTGGGTCACAAGACAGGGAATTAAACTGACAAGCTGAACTTTTCTATTAGCATGGAACCAGAAATAAGCTTGAGTCCAGACTCTTCTATTCGCTGTATAGGGAACAGTTTGGTCTCAGAGTCTGGGAGGGACTTAGTGGCTCCATTTGTAGATTGGAGCTATTCAGGGACCAAATGTGAATGACTTTCAGCATGGTGAATTTGCTTTTGTTTTATGAAAAAGAAATTAATGCTTTACTTATTAAGTGACTAAAAATTAAAAAAAATGGGAGATAGGAAAATATAGATCCAGTTGACTTATGGAAGGAAGGGAGGTTGGTAGTGTGAGTTGATCGGTGATAAAATGGAAAACAGGAAGAAAGAGTTTCCTTAAGTGTGGTAATTTTAGGTGGCTTGTTAAAGAGAGAAGCTCTGCTCAGTGGACAGCAAGCAGTCCCAATTCTATTCTCGTTTATTTTCAGAAAGATCCATTTTTCCTGTTATGGGTTGAACTTAGTCTCCCTCCCTGAAAAATGAAGAAAGATGTATTGGAGTCCTAATCCTTAGTGTCACAGAATGTGACCTTATTTAGAAATAGGGTCTTCACGGAGGTAATCAAGTTAAAATGAGGTCATTGGGATGGGCCCTAACCCAATGTGACTGGCATCCTTATAAAAAGGAAGGAAGATGAGGTGAAGAAAGAGGGAGAAGATGGCCATCTACAAGCCAGAGGGAAATGTCTGGAACGAATCTGCCTTCAAAGCCCTCAGAAGGAAACAGTCCTACTGACACCTTGATTTGGGACTTTGGGATTCCAGAAATGTAAGAACGTGAGGCAATACATCTCTGTTGTTCAAGCTGCCCAGTCTTTGATACTTGTTATGACCCCATCAGACTAGAGTACTTCCCTTAGCTGCTTCTATTGCCTTTATTATCCCTGACCTTTAACACCAAGGGCAGATTTTCTATCTTGAATCTTTGTCATATCTATCAGGCCCCTTTAAAATAAATGTTTTTGAGTCAATACAATAGATCAAAAAGATGTCATATTGGGTAGGTGGCAGGTAAAATATGCCCTAGGGGTCAATGAAGAAGAAAAATTAAGAATACATTAAGTTAAAGAAAAAAAAGAATATATTAAGTAGAACAAAGACCATTCTGAAAACACAGAACCATTCAAGGCTTTTCAGTTTTAAGTAGGTTGCTGGTTGGGATAATAACAAAGAAGGAGAAAGAGAGAAGTGATTTTAAAATCTTTGCCCTGGAGTAGTTTGTTCCTTTACTGAATAAATGACTAAAACAGTCCTCTATTATATTAGCAATACATTACTGATAAGTTTTGACATGTAGTGATTTTAGTTTTGTTATTGTCAATCTGAAATAATATTTTTGAACAATTTTCCTTCTTATTTACAGTAGTTCTTGCTTTATATAGTTCACTTGTAAAAATTTATGGTGGTTTGTTCCTTTTTGTCAACATAAATTTCTCTCTTTGTGCTGTTTAAGTCTTTGTGTGTAATTGGTATGTGTCCCTTGGTTACTTTTTATTTCTGTATACCTGATAAATATACCACCATCCTCTTGTTTTTGACATGAAGTGCTCCCCGCTTGATTCCTAGTGTCTGGTAGACATTCATGTGGTGTGGCCCTGCCTGGTTGACGCAAGAGCTTATTGTTTTCCCACTGCCTCTGACTCTATGAATCATTGTGGCACATGGAAAATTATAATCCCCAGCCTTGACTTCACCCCGTGCTCTTCCTCCCTTCAAGAGTTTACACTGACGACAGGACCTCTCAGGGTGAAATGCACTGGCTTTCTTCCTCAGGCTCCTTCTCCCACCTTCCTGGTTTGGTGTTTCCTTGAAGTTGCAGCCTTTTGATATGTGTAGGTAGAAATATGGTACTGTTCAAGCAATCTGGGAAGTGGTGGCTCAGAATGGATTGTTGACATGGGAGAGGGACTGTTGCCAGTTTTCCATTAGTGTGGACTCTGAATTTCTGACCCGAGGGTGACAAAGCTATAATGGACATGATTTTTGTCCCCCTCCATGCATCCTTCTTTTCCAGGTACTCAACTCAATTTTTCTTTCAGAGAAATATTCCTTCTCTTGCCTGGAGCTGATACAGGGTGGGGATATGGAAGGAAATGATTCACTGGAGCATCATATTTTCCCAATGTGATGCCTTCGCAAAAAAGTAGGTCCACTGAGTAAACAGCCAAGGTATAGCTTTGTATGTCCTTATTCTCCCCAATAGGGGATGTGGCTCTACTCAGTCCCTATAGTGTTGAAGGGGCTCCTCCCCTAGTTCAAGGGAGGAGGCAGATGACTCTGGCACGGCAAATAAGAGGACTGCAGGTTCCCCTGGTCACGGTGACTCATATAAGGTTGGGAGGTGACCCAGGCAGAGCCAATGACACATAGTGGTCTTAGGCTGAGAACAGATAAATGTTCTTCTGCTTTTGAGCCCAGGAGAATAGGACCCTGGAGCTGCTGGGGGCTATGCCTTGAAGCCCGAGATGTATTCAATTCAGCCAACGCAAGAAAACACAACACATGAAGGGGATCTGAGTCTTAGTCATATACAAGCTTCTCCATTAGTCTCTGCCTGAACTTTATAGTAATTTGAGTTGGGTTTCTATTATTTAGAAACAAAGAGGTATTGGCCAGTATAGTGGAAGTGGGATATATTGTCTCTCTACCTTTTTTTAGGGCTCGTCACTTATGCCTCTGGTAGCAAAGAGTGACCCATGGGTCAATAATTATTTCTCATTCCTATTTTAACAACATTAGTTGAAATTCCTTCTTGGCTCATCGAATGCATTAATAGTAAGCTCTGCTTTTCTCTTTCTGGTCCTTATAAATGTTTAGTGAAAGATTGAGGGAGAGTTAGTGAAGGACTCTTAGATACTCTTTAAACTGGAAATGGTAATGGTGATGGCTGAGCTCTATCATATTCTCATTTGACAATCTTTCCCAGTCATCTCATGCTGATCCTTATTAATTAGCCTTCTTTAGTTTAGCTGCAGATAGCAAAAAATACTAGTGAGAATAGATTAATCTAATTATGATCAATTGATTAAAATTTTTTTCTTCCAAATTTTTACTTAAATTCCAGTTAGTCAACATATTAACATTAGTTAATGTTAACTAGTGTAACATTAGTTTCAAGAGTAAAATTTAGTTATTTATCACTTATATACAACACCCCATGCTCATCATAAGTGCCCTCCTTAATACCCATCACCTAACTGGCCCATCCCTCACTCATCTCCTGCCATCAACCCTCGGTTTGTTTTCTATCATTAAGAGTATTGTATGGTTTGCTTCTCTCTCATTCTTTTTTTTCCTTCCCATATGTTCATTTGTTTTGTTTCCTGAATTCCATATATGAGTTAGATCATATGGTATTTGTTTTTCTCTGACTGACTTATTTTGCTTAAGCATAATACATTCTAGCTCTATCCATGTCCTTGCAAGTGGCAAGATTTCATTCTTTTTGATGATTGAGTAATATTTCATCATATATATATATATATATATATATATATATATATATACCACCTCTTCTTTATCCACTCATAAGTCAATGGACGTTTAAGCGCTCTCCATAGTTTGGCTATTGTAGACATTGCTGCTATAAACATGGGGGTGACTGTACCCCTTCAAATCTGTATTTTTTTTCTCTTTTATGTAAGTATCTAGGAGTGTAATTGCTGAATCATAGGGTAGTTCTATTTTTAACTTTTTAAGGAATCTCCATACTGTTTTCCAGAGTGGCTGCACCAGTTTGCATTCCCACCAACAGTATAAGAGGGTCCCCCTTTCTCTGCATCCTCGCCAACATCTGTGGATTCCTGACTTGTTAATTTTAGCCATTCTGATAGGTGTGAGGTGATGTCTCATCGAGATTTTGATTTGTATTTCCTGATGATAAGCATCTTTTCATGTTGTCTGTTAGCCAATTGGATATCTTCTTTGGAAAAATGTCTTTTTATGTCTTCTCCCCATTTCTTGATTGGATTATTTGTACTTTGGGTGTTGAGTTTGATAAGTTCTAACCCTTGGACACTAATCCTCTATCTGTTATGTCATTTGCAAATATGTTCTTCTCAATTTTCCCTCATGTAATGAGGGTTGGAGTAGGCGATGTCAAGATGGAAGGGTTCTTTATAATGTCATCAGGGTACTGACTTTTATATTTCTGCTCAAATACCTCAAGCATGGATTTTTAGTCTTAAATTTTCAGGGCATTAACACAGAGTTCTAGATAGGGGAGAGAAAGACCAAGGAAAAAACGTGCCAATTGAATGAATCCCTTTGGAGAGCCTTCTTGGAAGCCCTACTGAGTAATTTCTATTTATTTCTCATTGGGTCAAACTGCCAAATGGCTTCCTCTAGCTGCAAAGGAGCCTGGAAAGTATAATTATTTAACTGGGAACACAGGTGCTCCAAATAATAACAGTGTTCTTTTGGTAAGAAGAAAGGAAAGAATGCCTATTGGATGGATAGCTTTTCAAGTTTCTTGTATAAGAAGGGACACCTGAATTGCTCAGTCAGTTAATTGTCTGCCTTTGGCTCAGGTCATGATCATGGGGTCCTGAGACTGAGTCTTGCATTGGGTTCCCTGCTCAGCTGGGAGGCTGCTTCTCCCTCAGTCTCTCCCCCTGCTCGTGCTCTTTCTCTCTCACACAAATAAATAAATAAAATCTTTAAAAATACAAGTTTTCTTTATAAGAAGAGTAGACATTGATTAGATAGGTCGTTGGAAACCTCATCTTACATACTCACTGCTTTGTATCTATTCTTATATTTTTTGGTTATTATAAATATTCTACACATTTTTGTTATTGTTGTTAGCCTTGTGTCTCTTTTCCACGGTGCTATGTTCTTTGAAGTATCTGAAGCCACCTACAGTCATATGTTAAAGGATACTAGTAGATCACATATTACTATTCTTCAGGTTATCATCTTACATATTTAAACCATGGTTGGAACAGGATGTGCTGGAGCTAGCTCTACTGTCTCTAAGAGTGGGTTGTTAAATTTTCAGGTATTTTTCTAGGCCGGTTGTTAAACATAGCCATCATTAAAAATGTAAATTCTAAAAACTTACCCTGAAATAAATATATTAAATACAAAAGAAAAAATGCCCTAAACTCATCACTTCTTAATTATTTTACTCTATAATTATTACCTATGCTTTGAGGTTATTTACATTTATTTCATCTACATGGTAGATTAGATGCTAACATGTCTCTGTGTATCTCTTCTCAGTTCTGCATTCTATGATATCATGTTGGTAGCTGGAAGGGGCCAGATTAGGGCTTGAGTTACTGTTTTGTTGATTGTCCACCTAGACTGAAGAAAGTGATAGAGACAATGTTAATAATACAGATTAAACTTAGGTGTGAGGTGTCTAGGTGTTTTATTGTGAATAGCACCAAAAAATTGCGAAAATATTCTTCCAGCATTAGGAAATTAATATCTGACTCAGTAGAGTTGTTCACATGAATGACAAACTGGTGAAGTTTCAAACATCTTAGTAGTTTCACATTTGCCATACTTATTCAAGTCAGAATATTCATATCAGAACTATAGGCAGATAGCCAGTTGCTAATGATTCACCAGCATATCCTGGCTGGAGCTTAATGGGGAAGAAAGTCATGTTCTTGATATCTAAACTAGAGTTGATTTATGTTGGAAAGAAACATCAAAGAACTCGGTTTTTTTCATGGTTCAAGGGTCAACACAGCCTACGAGACCCATACTCTAGCTTCTGCCTGCCTCTTATGCTCAAATTGCTTAGGTTCAGACTGCTTCTATAATACTCTGTACTTCGTGAATGGTTTTCTTAAATCAAGTTATTCTTATTTACTACTTCAAGTATTATATGGCTGGCAGATTATATTTAACCATCTGTCCAGTGTGCTGTGGGCTTTTTGGACAATCACTGGTGCCCCCACACTCTGAATCTCCCAAGTCCTTTGCTCTTCAACTACTTACTGGGAGGAGGCTGGGACTTGCAGAGCTTGTCCTTAGCGAAATATTCAGATGCTCTAGAGAAACCAGGCAAATTTATACTATATCCACCATATTAAGCTGTTTCCTATTGCAGTGTACCTGACTTCTCCAGGTTCTCAAAGATTTATCACTCTAAGGAAAAGTATTCAAAGTAAGCTGAAGTTTGTAGTTAGCTATTTTGAAAATCAGAGAGGCAGTAGGAATCTTTATAACACTGGGCAAAATGAAATTGAACATGGTCCATCAGCTCAGTAAGATAATTTTACTGAATCACTTTTTCTTGCCAGCCATGACATTGTTGGCTACTAAGCTGGTGATATTTTTCAAATAAATAGAGAAGAATGTCATCAATTTAGTTTGTCACTCATGTATAATTTGAACAAAGGCTGGTTTGGAGTTTTTCTGTATATTTTTCATGTTGAATAAAGACGACTAAATGAATAGTCAAACAAGGAGAAGCAAGAGTACAAAGATTTTCAAGTACTTTAGTAGAGCATTTGTAAATGGTTTTGTTTGCCAGTGTTGCTAATTAGTTAACCATTAATGCTGATCTTGTAGGCCTTCACTTGGCAGAGCTCTGTCAGTCACCAGGTGTGTTCGGCTTACTAAAAGCAGTGTAATTGCATAACCTTAAAAATCAGCTGTGATTAAGATTTTTCACTAATTGGATTGGCATTTTTCAAGTAGACTCAATTAGGTATCATGGTATAAATAGATGTAGGCACAATTCTCAAATATTACTCAGTTAAGTTGCATACATGCCTTTTGGAGTGCATTTTTCAGTTATCAAAATATTAGTATTTTACTTCCTTTGAGAGTCATCATTCATTAGTATCTTTGTGCAGTTGTGTTTGCGTGTGTATGTGTGTGTGTGTGTATGTTAGAGGAGGAAATATACTTGGATCTCCTCTTCCTGTATTCACTAGATCACTGCTCCTTTGAGTCTTGTCTTCCCACCCACTGCTCTTTGCTCTACCACCAGACAAGGCTGTCTTTGCTGAAAGCTGAATCCAGCAGCAAAGTCCATAGTTCTTCCAAGACAAAATAGTTCCTATCTGAAGGACCGTCATGGAGAGGGTTGGTGGAGAACATGGTGGAGGTCGTAAACACATGACGGGGCTCACTTTGTGCTCTTCCTCACTTCCTTTCAGGACTTCACTAAGCTAAGTTCTACAAACAAGAAATTATATTAAGGGAAGACTTTTAAAACTTCCTTCAGAATGCTAACTTTTCCATGGCTCAAAAGAAATAGAAATAGATCCAAGAGTTTCAACCTTGATCAAATAGGTCCTTTGTGAGTCATCAGTGTTCCCCTGTAACATTTCCTAACCTTATTCCTATGTCCTCAGGTTTACCTTCTCTTCTCATTTCCTCAAGGTGAATCTCTGCTCATCTTCTAGATACCCTTTCCACATGACCAAGTACAGCCTCAGATCCATTTCTCTTACCCAGTAGTGTATTCCTCAAAGTTTGAGTAATGTAGTCTAGAAATGCACTTTCGAGCCTCGGGAGGATAGGGTAGGATGGTCTCTGAAAGTACTCCAATCTAGGCTAGACTTGAGTCCTCAGAGTTTTCCCCCCTTCACTTTTCTCACCTAAAATAAGATGTGGATAGGCCCCTTAATACTATTCTCTTTCTCTGTTTCTCTCTCTCTCTCTCTCACACACACACACATACATGTAGACAACAACACACACCCTCCCAGGACACATATAAATTCTCAGTGATGTGTAGTGTGGTGTAGTATAGTATAAACTCACAAAATGAAGAATATTCCCAACTACATTATAATTTCTGAGGTTATTTATTTCAAAATATACATTTCATAGTATTATACAGAGCACAGTTCATTCATCTTCATTCATTCCTCTCCATTCCCTCCATTGTGCCCCTTCAGTCTCATTGAAGATAAAAACCAACCAAATGATATAAGCCTCTTAAAGAAAGCAATCAGTGACACAAAGCCCTAGCTTATAAGAGCTTCATTAAACTTTCAGATGAGTTATCAACCACTTCTTTGGGTTCTGTCTGGGCTGGAGAAGTTTAGTTTTTCTGTTTACACTACTCTTCCCCACCAAGCTATCTCCTACTTATTCTTCATACCCACATATTGGAAGCTTTTTGCCAACTCCAAAAATGATCGGTCATTCACTTCTTTGCTCCCATGTTACTTTATACATATCTCAATGGTCCTGTTCACCTGATAATTATTTATTTATGTGTTGGTCTAGATTGTGCTGTCTCTAAGCACATGTGGCTATTTAAATTTAAATTCATTAGAATTAAACAAAATTCAATATTTATTTCATGAGTTGCATGAATAACATTCTGAGTGCTCCATAGCTATATCTGGCCAGTTGCTACAATATCAGTCAGAGAAGGTACAGAACATTTTCATAATCACAGAAAGTTCTATGAGATAGTGCTGGTCCTTGAACTCTTATCTTACTAATCATTGTATTCTTACAAACCCTTACAATAGTGACTATAATAGGTGCTCACCAAATGCTTTTTGGATAAGTAGAAGAATAAATGAATGATGGAGAATCCCTTTATGTTGGCTCTGCAGTCTTAAATGTGTTTTCTGCAAATCTTAAGTCTCTTTTGTTCTTATTGAAATGGAGGATCAAGAGTTTGCTTCTGAAATTTTTAAAGAGATTTCTTTCTTTATTTTAGAGAGAGAGAGAAAGTGTGTGCATGCACATGAGTAGAGGGAAGGGCAGAGGAATAGGAGAGAGAGAGAGCTTCTCCAGCAGACTCCCCGCTGAGCACGCAGCCCAATGCAGTATTCTTTCTTAAGACCCCGAGGTTATAACCTGAGTAGAAATCAAGAGTCAGATGCTCAGCCAACTAAGCCCCCCAGGGGTCCCTGTTTCTGAAGTTTTAGGAGTCCAGTAGAAGTGACTTTTGAATGGGGAGGACTTTGCCTGAGAAACAAAATAGGGAAGGTGATTTGAGGAAGAGGCATAGGGATAGGAACAAAAACATCATGTTCAAAGAGATGGCTGAGATGGTTGGTACAGGAGATGGAAACTATTATTGGGCATTTATTGTTTCCCAGGCACTGTTCTGCACACTTGACCTATATTATCTCACTTAATTTTCAGGGAATATTATTATCTCCATTTTATGAATAGGAAGACAGAGGCACAGAGATATTAAATAACTTCACACACAACCCAGCAAATGACAGAGCCAAAATTCAAACTCAGGCAGTCTGACTTCAAAGCCTGGGCTTTAAATCACCTTTAAGACCACCTTTCCCCACGAGGAGAAAAGGCTCAGGAATTAGGCTGGAGAGGAAGGAAGCCAAATCACGATGGGGTTTTGGGGCCCTCTGAGGATTTGAACTTTATTCTGTAGCTCCAGAATATAAATTGTTAAGAAAGAAAATTACTTTGCATGTTTGTTTTAGAAATACCATTATGGTTCTAGAACAGGGGATGGACTTGAGGGGAAGAGGGACCATCAGGGGACTTACTACAAAAAAACTAGAAAAGAAACAGTGAGGGTTGTGTGCAAGGGGTAGAATGAAAAGGAGCTTGTCTGAGAGAGAGGTAGGTGTTGAAAGTGACAATCCTGACAACTTTTGATGTGCAGGTGAGAAAAAGAGGGTTGAACGTGACCGGTCAGCTTTCTGGCCTGGTTCTTCTCACACGGGGAGACATTTTACTGGCACTGGGACCACTTGAGGAAGAGCACACACAGATGAGGAATGAGGGGACACAAGGTGTCAGGTGTAAGTTTTAAATGTGTGGATTTGGAGGTGTTTGCGGGATATTTAGTTGGGGATGGCCAGTGAGTGATTATAAATTCAAATTTGGAGCTGGGGAGAGAAGTGCTGGAATAGAAATTTCTGTTCATCAGAGAAAACTTGGTAGTTGAAACTGAAGAAAAAAACAGGTGAGGCAAGAACTAGAGGAGAATGTGGTCCATTAACTTTTAAGGAGCACCTGAAAGAGGAGGCCTCGGAGAGAAGGAGGAAGGATGTTAGAAAGAGCAGGGACAATTGCTGCTTATCTCAACCCTCAAACACTCCCCTCTGATCAGGTGTTATCTGCACTTGGAAGGCCAACACCAGTGATCCTAAACATTGGATCCCAAGCACACTGTTACCGAGTATCCTCTCCTTTGTTATTGGCATCTTGAATCTGGTCTGTTTCTTTCCTCTGGGACTTGGGTCCCTGTAGATGTCCTGTTTTATGAAGCCATTTAGCCAGTATGTGACTTAAACTAATTATATCATCTCTCTGGGACTCACTTGCTCATTTGGAAAATATCAGATTAGGAATTTTCAAATTCCTTCTAGTAGCTGTAGAACCCTTTTCTCAAATAAGATCTTTCATGGAGCTTCACTGTTCAAACAAACAAAATAAATGTATAGTGGCTATGGTTGAGGTTGGATCATAGGTCACCAGACACTGTGATCTTACTTATCATGCTCTGTACCTCAACCAATGGTTTTAGATCTAAGCTTAAGTCTTTGCATATAGACCCAAGTCCTATTAACTGACTTAAATAGAGGAAGTCTATTTTGGCTGATAATATTTGTGAATTTTGATAATGATAATGTTCTTTTGGGGCACTTTTGGTGGCCTATCAATAGTCTTTTCGATGTCAATTTCATTTCTCATTTCTCCTTGTCCCTCAACTTTTCATTGTTGGCAGAGCTCTGATTTTGTTTTATTGTTTTCTTCTGACTGCTTAAGGAAAGTAAACTTTATTCCAGCTCCAAGGGATAACTGATAATTGGTCTAATTGTGATGGTCTTAAACTCTTTTCCAGTGATTTCATTAGGAATGGGTAGGGCATGTATCTCAATCTTGGCCTATAGAATTGAGGGTGATTCTGCTGAGGAGTTTCAAGGAAAGGTTTTTCTCACTAATAAAAAGAGCTGAATGGAGGAAACACTCCTGTTGTTAGATGTTGTCATCCATCTGGGATATCTGAAAGGCTCTAGTCCTCTTATGGCCATAAGGGGATGGTCCCATTCATGCACATTGAGTTTGCAGAGCAGAGAGAAGAAAAGGAACAGGAGGCTGAAAATACTATTCTGAAGCTGAAATAATTGTCCAAAGCTGACCCAGAGCTGCCCTCTCTATGGCCTTCTAACTGTATGATATAATAAAGATTTGTATTGTTTAGACCTCTATTAGTTGGATCTTCCATTACTTGTAGCTAAAACAATTATAATGGGTTCACCTGCTCTTTTGGCATAAAGGTGATAATCTTCAAAACCTGTTCATTCTATTACACGTTCAATAAATATTAATTAAACATGTATGTGCCAAGCATTGCCTAGGTGTTGATGATACCACAGAAAAGAGCACAGATATGGAGCTGACATCTTGCAAAGATGTCAAAACAGAGAGAAGCTTAATGTGGCTGGAGCACAGAGACCAAATTATGCAGGGTGTTATAAGCCAAGTTGAGGATTTATAAATTTTATTTGAAGAGGGGTAGAAAGTTTGAAGAATTTAAAATGAAGGAGACATAATCAGATTTGTGTTTTTAAGAAGACATGCTGGCTTATGAATAGAAAACATACCACACAAAGTCTGGAGTAGACACAGGAAGGACATTTACTTACTGTGGTCCCTTGAGAGAGGAAGTTAGTTTGAACTAGGATAATAACCTTAGAAAAGGAGATTCATATTTCAAGTTGTAACTTAATGGAATCATTAGCTTGTCCTGATCAATTGGATCTGGGTGGTGAGGGGGAGATCATTGTCAAAGTTGGCTCCCAAGTTTCTGGCATTGCATGGAGAATGGTGTGTTTTTTGAGCTAGGGAATGCTGGAGAAGGAGCAGGCTGAGGTAGCCTAGGAGGTTGGAGTTCAGTTTTGGCCATGTTAAGCATGAGATAACTGTGAGACATTTAAGTGGTCCTTTTAAGGAGGAAGGTGGAGATGGAAGCCTGCATATTCAACAAGGTGTCTCTGAGGGGAGGAAGAATTTAAATAATTGGATATTCCACTAGTGATGATAGATTTATATAATCAAACTCTGTGCTTGACAGCCAAACACATGCTGCTGCCAGGTATCTGCTCACAGAGTCCTTAATCAGCAGCTCTTTAACCATAAAGAGGAGCAAAATTAATAAGGAGCTGAGTCCAGCTCCTTCTAATAATGTGAACTAATCTGCATTTATATGTTATAGACACTATTGACGCAACCCTCAAAGTATGCCCCAAACTCTGCCTCTGTTGCCCATCTTCATTGGTACAGTCCTAATCTAGACCACTATGCACTATAGTATTTCATCTGGACCAGTGCCACAGGCTTCTGATATCTCTCTGTG
The DNA here is from genome assembly GCF_030435805.1 of Mustela lutreola. Classification (NCBI taxonomy): domain Eukaryota; kingdom Metazoa; phylum Chordata; class Mammalia; order Carnivora; family Mustelidae; genus Mustela; species Mustela lutreola. Next base: position 116,228,085 of record NC_081296.1, on the reverse strand, counting down.
AAGATGTCAGCAAGGCAGTTCGATTATGGTTTTGGGGTCAGGAAAGAATCTGGGGTTAATGAGGTAAATTTAGAGTCCTTGAAATGAGGTAGGAGTTAGACAAGCAATCAGGGCAGGGAATATTGTAAGCATAAAGAGAAAATGCAAAAGCACAGAGAAATAAGCTAGTATTTGTTTAGGGAACTCAAAGTTAAAAGAGGAAACTGATGTTAAGTATAATTAGTCACTGAGATAAACACTTATATTGTGGAGAGAATTAGTAATCTGCTTAAGGTTATATAATTTTTTCTTTTAAAATAATATGTTACATGGTAAGGGTTTGTCACACAATTCGTGTGGATTGGAGAGATTCATGCTTAGAAGTAAGGCTGATACAGGGCAAGTACATGGTCAGTCTCTTGTACTACACAAGGTATTGAGATTTTGTGCTGTAACTCAGTTTGCTTGAACCCTTATCAGAGGAGGCTTGGTTGATGATGAGAAAAACACATTAGTTCAGATTCAACAAATAATTATTAAGAAGACTATTGTATAAGCTCTGGGTCATGGCTCTGACCTTTGAGATGATCATCTGGGAGGGAAATGAGACATGCAAGCTCATAACTACATTACAAGAAGGAATGTGAAGCCAGACGGCTTTAAAAAGTCAGGGAATGTGGGCGCCTGGGTGGCTCAGTGGGTTAAGCCGCTGCCTTTGGCTCAAGTCATGATCTCGGGGTCCTGGGATCGAGTCCCACATCGGGCTCTCTCCTCAGCGGGGAGCCTGCTTCCCTTCCTCTCGTTCTGCCTGCCTCTCTGTCTACTTGTGATCGCTCTCTGTCAAGTAAATAAATAAAATCTTAAAAAAAAAAAAAAAAAGTCAGGGAATGTGGGAAGTGAAGGTGTTCCAGGGAAGGCGGGTGAAGCCTGAAAGGGAAAGACAAAGCTTTTTTAAATTTGCAAGTGAGTTTGTTGTCTGTACAAAAGAAGAGGAAGGGACTGATGGCCCATGGCTCATGGTGGGTTCAGAAAGGGATGAAGACCAAAGCTCTGTGTCAATGTGTCACTTGAAGAAACCCAACAAATAACGATCCAGATTTAAGACAGATCAGTTAGAGTAGGGTTAATGATGTTACCAAATAATATTTGGTCTTATAAAAGAATTTGCCATGGAATAAGGAAGCAGTGCTGTCTGCAAAGACAAGGGAGAATTTTGTTTAAAATGTTTTCTTTCTACAAGTCTCCAGCTCTCACACTGCACACATAGTCCATACAGCCACCAGCACTTTCTTCCCTTTGGTGCGTGGGGCGATGCTGCCATGGCTCATTTCCTGACCGTGTAACTGCTTCAACCCAATGGCAACTGGGGCACATGTAGAATAGAATAAAATCATAGGTAATGAAAAGACATTAATAGCCTGAGCAGGTAGTTGGGTGGCTCTTTGAGGGAAGCCGATCACTTTGCTTGATAGGATAAAGTCATTGTGATAATGTTGGTCAAAATCTGCCCAAGGGCAACCAACTGCTTTTATCTGCACTGCTGTGGGTTGGCAAACCATTAGACTGATTTTTGGGTTTGTTTGTTTGTTAATTCTCCCTTAAATCTGGATAATACATAAAGCAGCAAGCTTAAAATTAGAAAAATTTTTGGATTTGGTCTGAAATAATGGTAATATATTGCAAAGGAGAAGAAAAACCAAAATGGAGTTCCTCAAAGCTAGACCTTTTTTTTCTGGAAAAAAAAAATGGGGAGATTCATAAGGCAAGACAAAAAAGTTCTATTTTGACAGTCTGCAATTCAAAACCAACAGGGGGAGAAAGAAATTCTAAAGATCTTAATACCCATTTAATAACAAGTTTGGTGTCTGTTTTAAACATTTGCAGAATTAAGACTTCCATTGTGAAGTTGTGTGTTTTTTGGGAGCCTGGCCCCTGTGACTATGAGTTTCATTGATTGGAGGTGCATTGTATCATGTGTGGACATGTGTGTGTTTAAAGCTCTTGCTAAATTGGATTTTTTTTGGTACCGATCTTACAGGAGGATTTGTGGAATCCTTTCCAGATATGATATTACATTATTGTAAAAGCTTTATTCCTCTTATCTTTGTGGGCAGAGGGTCAAAATGGATTGCATACAAGGATTAATACCAGCCTTCGGTGGAACAGAATAAACTGGGATGGATTGCACAAGACATTTTAACAAATGCTAGAGGTCCTGGCTTGCCTTTATCTTTTCCCTCTGAGATTTCAGAAAATGTTTCAAGAATATCATTTGGAGGAAAGCAGAAGTCAGAAATACAAAATTCCAGCAGAAACAAAGGCTGAACTTAGGTAAAACATCAATCTTAGTTTCATCAAACACTTAAATGGTTAAAAAAATAATAGTAGAAATATTCTTAGCTCTTCCTGCCTTGATGAAATAGGACACCCGAAGGCTCTACCGTATGCTCTGCTCTCTCCTGCCCTTCTCCAAGGAGCGTATTTCCCTTCTCTGGTTTTCTTTGTAACCTGCAAGTGAAGATCTGGCCAGTGTCCAGCCATACTTCTGAGCAGACCTCTCATCCTGGGGCTGTCCTACTGCCTGACATGTTTTTTAAAAATATTTCTTCTTAGTATTTTTTTTTTAAAGATTTTATTTTATTTATTTATTTGACAGACAGAGATCACAAGTAGGCAGAGACACAGGCAGAGAGGAGGAAGCAGGCCCCTTGCCCAGCAGAGAGCCCGACGTGGGGCTCGATCCCAGGACCCTGAGATCATGACCTGAGCCGAAGGCAGAGGATTAACCCATTGAGCCACCCAGGCGCCCCTTTTCTTAGTATTTTTTTTAAAGATTTCACTCATTCATTTGACAGAGAGATCACAAGTAGGCAGAGCCGTAGGCAGAGAGAGAGGGGGAAGCAGGCTCCCCACTGAGCAGAGAGCCCTATGAGGGGCTCAATCCCAGGACCCTGAGATCATGACCTGAGCTGAAGGCAGAGGCTTTAACCCACTGAGCCACCCAGGCGCCCCTGCCTGACATGTTTTAAATGAAAGTTTTATGTGGCTGATATATAGACCAGTCCCTTTGTTACGGAATTGTTATCACTAAAGCTTTTGTGGGAAAGTATTAACTCAAGAGAGTATTAATAGCATGGTCTAGGATTAATCCTTTTTCTTCTCAAATGTTACAATTTAAGAAATGTATAGCCTGCCCTTGCTCCGGAGGACTAGCAAGAGCACCCCTTGCTACCTCCCTTTGAAAAGATAGATGTTTTCTATGCAATTAAAGTGTAAGTAAGTTATAATTAATTAAGGTGTCCATGAGAGACTTAAAAAAAACAAATCTGAAATTACAGTGAACAGCAGGTGACTTTTAATGTGGGTAGAACAGCTAACAAAGGTGAGAGTAATTTCTGCGTGGGAGCTGATGGGTGTAAGGGAAAGAAAAGAGAAGAAAATGGGCCTCTGTCCTGTTCTTCTGGATATTTAAGTCAAGAAAGCCAGAGAAACTGATCCATTATTGAGCAAAGCACACTAATAAATCCCAGAATATCAGTGATATGCCCAAGCCAAGCCACAGAGAGCAGAGAGCCAAAGTGTTGTGCAAATTAAAGACGGGATTGAGTTTTCAGAGGATTGGGGCGGGTGGTGGGGGGAGCAGAGCCTGAGAAGCAGAGATGCAGGAAGTCTTCAGGGAATATCTATTGTTCAAGGTTTACTTGTTTATTTTTGTTCGGTTCATGGTATTCAACCATCATGCCTTGTTTTTTGGGTAGAAATCAAACCAAAGGGGTGGTGTTCTTTCTCTGACACAGAAATGGGAAGACAGAGTTAAGTGTGACTAGAAGGGAGAAGAGCAGCTTCTTTCCTACTCTCCCCCCCCCATCCCCCAGTCCTGCCTCCCATTGGGGGAAGCCCCTGGGAGGATGAGCAAGTTGGCCCACTTCCTCTGCATGGGGGATGGTGGCCGGAAAAGTGTCTTCCTAATCTCAAAAGGCAGCTGCCTTACACTCAGCTCTAGATGCCTGCTTGTTAAGCATTTTCTTTTTTCTTTTCACTCTCTCTCTCTCTCTCTCTCTCTTTTTTTTTTTTTTAGATTTTGTCTATTCATCTGACTGAGAGAGACACAGCAAGAGAGAGAACGCAAGCAGGGGGAGTGGGAGAGGAAGAAGCAGGCTTCCTGCAGAGCAGGGAGCCAGATGTGGGATTCCATCCCAGGCTCCTGCGATCATGACCTGAGCCAGAGGCAGGCGCTTAAGGGCTGAGCCACGCAGGCACCCTTGTTAAGCATTTTCAAAGGGAATTCTAGAAGTGGTAGTGGAAAGCATTCTTAGAGAATCATCTCTGGAGCCACCATGACCTGGGTTTGACTCTTGCATCTGACAATATAAAATCTGTATAAATATGGACAAATTTTAAGACTTTTAAAAAAATGTTTGCCTCCATCTTTGGATTCATATTGTACTAAACTACATAATACTTGTCAAGCAAGTGGCACTGGGCCTGATGCCTGATAGGTATGTGAAACATGGTATTTTCTATTAATGTCAGTGGATTGGGTCTCTGTAATGAAACCTTAAGATGAACTAAAGCTGAGGCCAGAAGACATAGGAAGAAGGCTCACCTATTTCTTCTCTCCTCTCCCTCTTTCTTTTTTTACCTTCCCTATCATCTATTCCGGCTTGGAGCGATCATCTATTCTGTGCTGAGGTGATGCAAGAGTTAGATCGGGAGATAATTCCAGGTGGCTAAGGAGTTACTAGCAGACAGAAAAGAGGAGCTCAACATGGGTGCTTAACAGCAGAGAGGAATTTCATTGGTTTTCTGGTCAAGGCAGCACTTCTGTGCTCACTTGGCTGACAAGGAGAGATGCTCCCCTCTTCCTGACCACATGCCAAGCCACCCTCATCCTTAGGGGCACCTCCTGGTAACTTTGTCTCCCCTGCATGGTGCTCGTCAAGGAGGGGCCTCCCACTGTTGTCATCACCGAGCTTGGTTGGATAAAGGTGGAGTGAGGAAGTGGTCCATCCTTGTTGTTGGGTCCTTGCTGCAACTGGCTGATGACAGGTTGGTCTGTGATTTAACATACAGAGCATATCAGGAGGGAAAATGTCTTCTCAGAGTCTATTTTCTGTCCATGGTGTGTGGCCCTCTTCTGTTCTCAGCTACCTTTTTTCTTTCTTTCTTTCTTTCTTTTTTTTTTTTTTTTTTGCCTCCCCTAGGCCCTGAATTCTACCCAGGGGTTTCTCATGGATTTTAGTCTTCTGAGTTCTGTTATTTTCTTCCCGGGCATCTGCACGGCTCAGTTCAGGGATGAGAAAGCCAACACTCTGTGTGGGTCATCCTTTGCCCAGCTCTCTCTGGAAATATTCTTTTTTCATATCTTTAATTCTGCTTGGATGTTACTCAGCCCATGAGAGAGTTTAATGTTGTAATATTACAAATCAGATCTTCTGAATCTGAAGGAGTCTACTCAGTATTATGGAACCTTGATTACACTGCTTAGTAAGTAAGAAGGGAGGGTGACTGAGTTCAGAGGAGACACTCCTTTACGTGCTCATCCCGTAGCTGGGACAGATGCTTTATAATTTCTTAGATGAATAATTTAAAAAATGGTTGTGAATTGTCCCACAGTGTAAGTTGAGAAAATGTCAGTGTCAGGCTTATCACTAAACTCTGTAAGATGGGCGCTAGGAGAATCATACAGTAGAGATATTATGTCTTTTATCATAAGATCACAATAAAGTATTCTAGGTTCAAATAGGATAAGAGCAGGGCACTAGGGTGGCTCAGTGATTTAAGCCTCTGCCTTCAGCTCAGGTTGTGATCTCATGGTCCTGGGATTGAGCCCTGCATTGGGCTCTCTGCTCAGTGGGGAGCCTGTCCGACCCCGCCATCCCCCGCCTGCCTCTCTTCCTACTTGTGCTCTCTCTCTCTGTCAAATAAATAAATAAATAATGATACTAATTTAAAAAATAGGATAAGAGCTAATAAGGGCCTTTATTGCAACATGCAAATAAGCTGTCTTGAATGGTGGCAGAGGTGAAGAATGTTGACCGTTTGGTTGATTTCCCTTCCTTTCTTGAGGGGAAGATTTGATCATCTAAAGACATTGTGTGAAAGAAAACATTATAACTGCGAATCATGTCTTTACAAGAAACAATGAAAAACCTATTAAAATTGGCTTACTTGCTACATCAGCTTCTCTGTGCTGTGGAACTTCAAAATGTAATTACTGGGCTGAGCAAAGACAACGAATTAAAAAAAAAAAAAAGGCCCTACAACCAAGATAAGCACACTCCCCAGTGTTTCTTCGGTTATGTGTAATCCCCATGGCTTCCACACTATAAACAATCCTTTGCGTTTTCTAAAGCTTTATTAATATTACAGTAAATTAAATATCCTCAGAGAATGATTATTTTCTCGTAATGAGTAATAATAATTGTTCTGTGCTGACCTTCCATGGCTACATTTCTCCAAAGAATTGATGATCCCTGTATTTTTGTTATACTTTTTTGTTTATATTTGTGGTTTTTATTTTTATCCTAGGATATTTTAAATTGAGATTGTTACATATACCATATCTATGCCATTCAAGAGAATCTGTGAGACTAGAGAAAATAACATTAAACGTTAGCTGGACCATGGCTGTGCTGTCTTGGGCAGGTTAAGCAACATCTTGAATTTCCATTTCTTCATCTGTATAATAGGAATAATATACTTAATGCATGGAGTTTTTAGAAGGTTTAAAAGAGATTATGAATGTGAAAGTAGTTTTTAAAGCATGATGCAAAATATAGTTATTAGTTGTTCTAATTATTCGCAATAAGATAGTAATTACTATCATTTGAGAAACATGTTCCTATCATTTACTGAATACTCTGATTTTTAGAGCATTTCTGCCTGGACTCAACAGAATATTGGTATCAAAATACATAGTAGTGAAAGTCTTTGTTTCTACTTTGAGCTTTCATAGTTAGATTCTTTTTCATTGCTCAGAGGTATATCTCACCAGTGCAGGGACTGAGGGAAACTTTGACACTACCCTACAGACCCCACGACCCATCCTTGTTAGATCAGTCTTTTAAGGTACACAGATCTATGAGAATATTTTTCTTCATAAGCACCAGCAATTCATGCCAATGGTTTGTTTACTTTTATGAGATTTATCCAATCTGGTTGATTGATTTGTCATCAAGACTCCAACTTGGGCTTTAGACCTTATGTCCACTGATAGTTTGGGAAACTTATTTTATCACATCCTTGGGTTCTGCATTGATGGTTTGTGTTCTTCAAGTGGCCCCCCATGGAGCATATTTGCTTTTACCTGTGGTCACTGTATAAAGCAAGCACACCAAAGACTTAATAGAGTCAGTTGTCTGCCTAGAAGGTTAAAGTTGCTTTACTCCTTGAATTTGTTTGCAAGACAAATGGACTTTCAAAGATGTCTGTACCAGTACCAGTTGTTTGCTTGCATTAGACTGACCTCCCCCAAGTTCAAGCAACCTTCAGGAAGCTTCCATGAATTTTGTTGCAATGATTTAGGTTTGTGAACTCTAGAATTCTAACAATGCTTTTTAAGAAATGGTACAGGACCCATCTATCTGACATGGTTTAAGTCACTCCAAACCTGAGTGCGGTGAGATTCACAGTGTCCTAGACACAGTGCCTGGGCTAATAGTTCTGTGAATCTCTAAAGAATGTCATAATTAACTGGAAAATGAGATATTTCATGGCAGCTTCATACCCTTTCATAGCTTTCTTCTTTCTTCCATACCGTAACTTTGTATAACAGCTTCTCTCTTTGATCTGTATGTACAAAGTGTTTACATACAGAGAGATTCCATGTATTCCTTTTGAATTTAACAGGTCCTTATACTACAGGTTTCAAGTTGGTGGAATACAAATGTTTTAAATAAGTGCCTTAAAGCAAAATGTCTCAAAGAGATAGTTTCCTAGGACAGAGATACCTCAAACTGAAACAATTCATTTTCACAAGAAGAGAGCCTGGGACTATTTCAACTTCAGATCATCTTACTTGGAATTCCTCAATCTTCTCTGTGGTTTTCCAGGCACTTGTTATATGTTCTTGCCTCTAGATATTCTTTGGTATCATTTCAAATATGAGTTGGTGGCCCTCTCACCTTTTGTGAAGTCAAATTATTGTAAACTCAATAGTGGCTTCCATTCTTCTTAGACAAAGTAACCTAGCAATACCTACTAGGTTCTAGGTACTATGCTAGAGGTATTACCAACATTATCTCATTTAATCTACAGAGAAATATTGTGAAGAAATGTGTTATTGTCCATTTTATATGAATGAAAAACAGAAGGGCTCCCTGTTCAGTGGGGTGTCTGCTTCTCCCTCTACCCCTCTCCATTCTCCCTCCCCCTCTGCCTTCCCCCTGACCCCGCAACTGGCTCATGCTGTCTTAGGCTCTCTCTCTCTCAAATAAATAAATCTTCCAAAAAAAAAGAGAAAGAAATAAATCATGAAGTTATAGTAAATTATGCCAGTGTGCATCAATCTAATGTGTGTGTGTGTTTAATTACAGCCTGTCTACTTGCAAGTAAAGATTTGAAGTATCTGGAGATCACAGTATGTCTCATGCCCACTGCTGTAGAACCCACACATGGACATGACATGATTGCCTCACATGACTTTGAGAACAGAGATCTCACCTTGGGGTGTTTCCTTCTGTTGACATCTAATGCAAGGGTATCACTGTTAATAAATACAAAATGAACTTAGAAAACTCTAAACTACCATGAAATTCGGTGCTGCCCTGCTGGTGTGACTTTTTAATCCCAATGTGACCTAAAGGATGCAAATTAATTAGCACATAGTTAGCATGAGATGAATCCAGTGGTCTAGTTATAGACAGCTTTAGAAAGTGGCACCCTTGGGGCGCTTGGGTGGCTCAGGTGTTAAGCATCTGCCTTCAGCTCGAGTCATGATCCCGGGGTCCTGGAATCAAGCCCCACATTGGGCTCCCTGCTTGGCAGGGAACCTGTTTCTCCCTCTCTTACTCTTCCTGCTTCTGTTCCCTCTCTTGCTATCTCTGTCTGTCAAATAAATAAATAAAATCTTTAAAAAAATAATGAAACACTTAATAAAAATAAATAAAGTGGCACCCAGGGCCCAGTACTGGCAGTGGTCCACACTTCCTTTCTCTTGGAAGGAATAGGAATCATCAGTGCTGAACACTGGCAGGATTGGGTCTTTTCACGCTGACTCAGATTTTATATGGAAGAGAATTTTAATACCCCAGATAAACAGAGACTTGGGAAATGGTGGATTTTTTATGGATCTAAATTAGTAAAATGACAAAATAACCTGGATAATATGTGGCGCTATAAAGTTATTAAGTATCTACCTTTGCTTGAATGAGGAGGAACTGATCATGTAAAGTGTAGTAATAAAAGTCTTATGTAGAGGAAATTGTAGATGTAGATAGTTGGGTAGATCCATTGATCCATAGAGCCATTGATCCATCCATTGATCAATTGATTGCTGCACCCAACTGTCCGTCCATGTGTAACATAGCACACGTTAAAGTAGATAATGAGGCTTAAGTAATTTTTTCTCCTGTGGTCAATTGTAACAGTAAAATGGAATCAGTAATGCTACTATCTGGGTAAGGAACTCAAGACATGCAATGACTCCAGTAAGGAATTATCCTGGCTTTAGCTTCTTTTGTGCTTATGTATCTTCATTAGCGAACAATGGTATCCATATCTTTACAACTATCAGAGAGTCAGGAATCAGAAACTGTACTTTAACTCTTATTTTCCCCACATGTAAAATGAAAGGGCAAATTAGATGATCTCAAAGATCCTTGTAAACATTACAGGATAAGTGGAAAGAATTGGTTTTTAAATTTGACTTGTGTTGGAATCCTGGCTTCATTCCTTTCTAGTTATATAACTCCTCTGTGCCTTAGCTTTTTTTTCCCCCTGTAAAATGAGAGTGTAATATTATTTCATATGGTTAATGGGAATATTAAATTACAATAACAAAAAGAGCTTAGCACATTATAGATAAGCAAGGGATATTTTCCCTCACTTTTTAGGACTATAGGGACTGATTGAGATACTAAAAGTTAGCTATTATTCTTGCTCTTGATTTTAATGGTTCGGATGAAACTGTTAAAAACGTATGAGATTACATGGGTCAATAGGCAGTTGCATTCCTATAAGCCATGGTTAGGAGAGAAATAACTCACACAGCTGCTGTGGAAATTAAATAAATGAGATATTTTAAAGTGATTTATTGATTCCTCCATATCTGTGTGCTGACATTGTGCTGGGTGTATACTGATGGGCAAACCCAGATGAGGCTCCTGCCATCAGGAGAGTGGGGAGACCATTATTATTCTAGGGAACACACTGAAGGAACACTATGTGGCCCCTTCTCTTGGGAGAATGGATCCCCATTGATTCCTAAGAAATACTGAGTATGGTAGGCATCCCCTTCCTGGGTGGTGAATCAGAGGTAGTGCAAGTAAAGTGAAGTGCCTTTGATGCAGGAAACCGGAGTTCACACAAGGTTCTTTTCACCCCAGTTTATCACGAAGATACCTGTGAGCTGATAAAATAAAGTAGCCAAGAACTAAGAGATTTGGGGAGACTCTGCTTCCTTGTGGGCTGCCATGGTCTCTTTGCTTGTAGTGTCTTGTTTCTCTCTGTGAGATTTTTGCCTCGTAGTGTTTGATTTCCATGACCTACCGTGGCCCTGACAATATATCATGGTTTGGTTTCAGCTTCTGCTCACCAGCTACTTCATTATCTTCTTAAGGCCTAATTAAATTTTCCAAAGGAGTCAACTTGGATTATCTCTCCTTTTTGCTCCAAGTCATACCAAAGTCCCTGACCAGTGTGGACACTGCTCCTGAGTTGGGTGCCCATTCTTCATCCTATCAGTTGTGGCCAGGGCTGCTGGACTGACTTTCAGCAGGAGTAGTGAATAGCAGAGGCCCTGGGTGGAGGGCGGGTGGGGGAGGGGGGGTGTCCACTGTGATTTATCAAGACTCAGCATAGAGCTTGGATAAAATATTTGTTCAGACCATCTGATTTCTATACTCCCCAAACAGCCTTCTGTTAACTTGCATGTCTTTTCAGGCATCTACCTCACTTTGGGAACACCTACCTGACTTTGGAAACATTATGAATTGAATGGTTGTTGGAACATAATGGTCACTTTGTTGGAAATCAGTACATGGGTATTTGATCTGTAGTTTCATCTCTTGTTGGTCAGTGACCACCAATCTGGTTCACTTCATGTGTAATGACAAAACTAAATATGTAACACCTGTTAGAATGGCAAAAATTAAAAAAAAAACACAAGAAGCAACAAATGTTGATAAGGATGTGGAGAAAAAAATGAATCCTTGTGCACTGATGGTGGGAATGCAAATTGATGCAGCCACTGTGGAAAACATTTTGGAGGCTCAAAAAGATATATGCACCCCTTTGTTTATTGCAGCATTATTTGCAATTGCCAAGATGTGAAAGCTACCCACGTATCCCTTAATAGATGCATGGCTGCAGAAGATGTGGTATATATACAATGGAATATTACTCAGCCATAAAAGGAAGGAAATCTTGCTATCTGTAACATGGATGGACCTAGAAGGTATAATACTAAGTGAAATAAGTCAGAGAAAGACAAATACCATAATACTTCGCTCATATGTGGAATTTAAGAAACAAATGAACAAACAAACTGGAAAAGAAACAAACAAAAAAAACACACTCCAATGCAGAGAACAAACTGGTGGTTTCCAGAGGGGATTAAGAGTACACTTATCTTGATGATCACTAAGATATGTACAGGATTGTTGAATCATTATATTATATACTTGAAACTATATAACACTGTATGTTAGTAATAGTTGAATAAAAAAAATTTTAAAAAGAAGCACCCAAATGTATAAAGTGGAAGACAACATGCTGGGATGGTAACTTCTCCAAGAACCAGATTCACTGCTGGAATCTTAAGTCTTTAACCTCCAGTATTAGAGAATGGGCACACAATTTCAGTTCAAATTTGAGAATTAATTTGTTGGTATATAATGCCCCAAATTATTTCCTTATAAAAAATAGTACAGAATAGACAGATAAAATATAGAAAATAAAAATAGCTATAAAACTGTTCCTGAACAATAGCCAAATGTTTAAATTTTTAAGTACATCCCTCCCAAAAGGGGATAAGAAAGTGTGCAAAATATATGTAATGCTACATTTATAAAAATGGGATTATACTGTTCATACTTTTGTAGTCTATTTACCTTACAATATTTTTAAATTTTATTTCCATTTCTCTAAATGGTCTTCTACCATATATGTAATGACATCCTTCCATATAAACAAAACACATACCTCCTAAATTGTTGGGCAATTAATTGTTATTACAGACAATATCACAGTGAACTATTTTAGCTAAATATCTGCCACTCTCCACAAGGACTCCTTTGGGGGCACCTAGTTGATTTGGTTGATGCCCTGCCCAGACTCCCTTTCCTAGACCAATGTATCTGTCCCCCAGCTGCTGCATTTTTGACTGCTAATGACTCATAGCTGCTCCCTTTCACCAGCTAGATAACAGCTCCCAGATAATGGGAACCTACTTGTCAAGGTTACAACTCCAGGGCTGGAGGCAGCTGCAGTCTAAGATCAACTAAGACCATCCTTCTTGATTCCAGGTAGGGACGATTCTGCAGGGGCAATTTAGGCTCTTGCTTGACTCTTTTCTCCTCTAGAACTACAGTCTCATTTCCTTAAAGGTTTTCCTGAAGAGCACTTCCTCAATATATTATATGCACTAGAATCCAAGACTCTGGGGAATATGACTTGAGAAAATGATGAGGACCTATGTGGAACGTATAAAGAAGGGCATATGGAAAGGACCACTGATTTTTTGGAATGACATCTTTATTGAGAATGAAATTCACACACCGTACAATCCATCCTTTTAAAAGGGAAAGAAAAAAAAACCCAAGGGTTCAAAAATATTCACAGATATATGTGCCCATCAAGACAATTTGAGAACATTTCCTCACCCTAGAAAGAAACCTCTTACACTTTAGCTGCAGTCATCCCTTCACCCCGGCCCCAGGCAAGCACCGATCTCTCTGCAGCCTCTACAGCTTTGTCTTACTTGGATATGCCACATAGATGGAATGATATGATAGGTGGTCTTTTGTGACTGGCTTCTATCACTTAGCGTAATGTTTTCTCTTTTCAAGGTTCATCCATGTTCATATTAAAATTTCATCAGTTGCCCGGTATTGATCTTCATAGCTATGTTTTCTTCATTCTAATCCAAATTCATGCAGTGCATTGACACATTTAGGGTTGCTGTGATTTCTTGGCAAATCGATCTGTTTAACATTATGGAATGTTCCTCAAATTCATATATTTTAAAAAGTTATTATATATTGTTATTGAATTTAGAAGCTCCATATATTACTCTGGATGCAAGTTCTTTGTCAGAAATACGTCTTGCAAATGTTGTTTTCTAGCATATGGCTTGTCTATTCATTTTCTTGATAGTATTTTAATTTTATTTTTTTAAGACTTATTTACTTATTTGAGAGAGATTGAAATTGAGTGTGGGGAGGAGCAGAAGGAGAGGGACAAGTAGTCTCTGTGCTCACAGGGCTCAGTCTCAGGACCCTGAGATCATGACCTGAGCCAAAACCAAGATTCAGATGCTTAACCGAATGAGCCGCTGAGGTGCCCTGATATCTTATTTTAAAGTTTTTATTTTAATTCCAGTTAACGTTCTTGATAGTATCTTTTGATGAGAAGTACTTTTAACATGATAAAAGTAAAGACTTTTGCTTTATCATATATATTTTAGAAAGAGCTCATTGGTTTCTGCAAAACACCTGCTGGAATTATAATCAAAATTGTATTGAATATCTAGATCAATTTGGATATAATCGACATCTTAACAACATTATTTCTAATACCTGAACGTGATATCTTGCTCTATTTATTTAGGTCTTCCTTAATCTCAGCATTATTTTTGAAAAGATTTTATGTATGTATGTATGTATCTTTTTAGAGCGCAAGTCAGGAAAGGGGCAAAAGGAGAGGGAGGGAAAGACTCTCCAGGAGACGCTGTGTTGAGCATGGAGCCTGATAGGAAGCTCAGTCTCATGACCCCGAGATCACGACTGAGCCAAGTCCGTGGCTAAATTAACTGCGCCACCCAGGCACCCCAATCTCAGCCTTCTTTTAAGTTCTCCTTGTAGTATTTTGTTAAATACATTTCTAATTGTTGATTTTGAATGTTATTGTGATACTAAAAAAAATTTCCCAATGGTTTGCTGCTAGCATATTCATCTTATTTTTGTATACGGACACTCTATCCAGAGGCCTTACTGAATTCATTTAGGATCTAAGGATTTTTTACCTAACTAGTCATGTAATCTGTGAAGAGAGAATGTTTTACTTCTTTCCTTCCAAACTTTATGCTTTGTATTTTCTTTTTATGTCTTTTTTCTCTGGTTAGGACCTTCATAAAATGTTGAATAGATGTAGTCAGAATGGACATCCTTGTCTTAGTCTTGAACTTGGAGAGAAAATATTCAATATTTTACAATGACATACGATGTTAGATGTCTCAGTTTCCCCTCATTAAGTTAAAAAAGTTCCTTTCTGTTTCTACTTTTAGAAATTGCACATTTATTACATATATGGATGTTGAATTTTGTTAAATTCTCTTTTTCCCATCAAGTTAAATGAGCATATGGTTTTCTTCCTTTTTTCTTTTAGCATGATGAATTGCCTCAGCTGATTTTGAATATTAAAACAAACACATTTTGGGGGTATATTGCACTGGGTCATGCAGTATTTTCCTATGTTTTGCTGAATTTCATTTGCTAGTGTTTTCTTAAGGAATTTTGCCATTGTTTTTCTAAAGAATGTTGGGCTTGATAAAGCTAAGAAGGACAAATTAGAGGTCATAAATTTGAAACTAATGATTTCAAAAGCCATGAGGAAATTGTTGAAAGTTTTGACAACTTGTATGTATTTATACATAAAGAAAAACAAAGGCAAATTGTCATACAGATTAAATTCACACAGAATAAAACTACCACTTGAGGGCTTTTTCTTTATTGTCTGTCCTGGTAACAGAGATTTCTTTTATTAATAAGTTGTTCTTACTCTGTGCTTTTCAAATATTCTTAAATTACTTTGAAAAAAGGATTATTTATTTTTTAAAGTTAAATATATTAATAGCTATGGTTTCTTATTTTTAAATATTGCATGTAATTATTTCTTGTCTTTGGATATTAATGACTTATATGCTCTTATCATTTCTAAAAAGCCTTTGCCTTTCTCTAAATCAATCAAATTTATAATAAGATTATTAAGGTGACCTTTATGTTTGGATAATCTGTTGAGTTTTCTGGTATGGCCACCAGGAAACTCAGAGATTTCCTTCTCCTATATACATAAAAAAAAAAAAAAGTGAATAGAAAGAATTATTTCTTGGTGTTCTCTATATTTTAATTAATTCAAAATGTTGTGAGAGTTCTTTTGTTTACCAAACATAGAATAAAAGAATGATACAGGGAATCAACTCAAAAGAAAATTTTGGTCTTCTTAGGCTATCTATGTTGATATAAATAGATCTTGGTGACCATATCTTTCATACTGAAAGAAACATCATGTTCATGTACAAAAACTGACAGTATTTACAGAATGTTTTATTTCTCAGTTTTAATACTCTTGCCAATCAGGGACAATCATAATATAGTTATATGGGATAAATTAACAGCTTAGGGATTTGTCAATTTTCTCACCTTTCATAATATATCATCTTTCTCCCAGTATAATCAGTGCCTAAATCTTTACAAAATTGATTATGTGTTATAGCTTAGTGGAAGGTTCCATTCTCTTCCATTTAGTATTGTTAGTTATTATAATAAGTTAACAGATAATTTGTTTTTGTCATTCACAGGGGCTTCTCCTGCTTCTTTATATTCATCTAACTGCCTCTGAAGTAAGGTCAAGACCTGGAATGTGTCTTCTGGAAGGAACACCTAAAGAATCTGACTAAGGGACTGTAACAGGTGTTCTTTCTCTTTTCCCTCCCTTTTAAGATATTCACTCTTGGACAAACTATGACCATGTTGTGAGGAAGTTGGGCCATATAGGTGTTCTGGTAAGCATCTGCAGCTAGGGTCTCAGCCCAAGGCCAGCATTTAACCACTGGGCAAGTGAATGAGCAAACCTTCAAATGATCCCAATCCCAGTCCTTCAAGTCATCTCAGCTAATGACCAGTAAAGTGGAGATGAGTTGTCTTTACCAAGGCCTGTTCAGATTTCAGGTTCATGAGGAAACTAGGTATCATTTTGAGCTACTTCATTTTGGAATAATTTGTTATGCTATCATCATAGCTGGAATTGATTTTAGTTCTGGAACACAGTAACTGGAACAGTTAATATAGGGGATATATTTATAGGTATCGCTGAAATCACCACCACCAACAGTGACTGGGAGTCAAGATTTCCAGAACTATTTGGGTTCAGAAGCAGAAAACAATAGCTACAGGTTGCTTTCTTCCCATATCATTGACATAAGTCTCCCAGATTCCAAGAGCCAGTGCTCTTTGCACATTTTTATGTTTTATCCTCTTTTTTTTTTTAAATTATCATACCTTTGTAGAAAACTCTGTTCTTTAGTTACAGTACTCCCAAATTGTTTATCTTTGGCAAATATGAGATATGTGACCAATTTTTCAAATGCAGCAAAGTTATCCTGGGATTAGATATTTTCTACTGGGAATTTAAAATGAATCATCTGTAAGTTGATTGAAAGTTGGACATCTAGATCAAGAGCTGGGAATTAGAACTTTTGGATAGGGGCGCCTGGGTGGCTCAGTGGGTTTAGCTGTTGCCTTTGGCTCAGGTCATGATCCCAGGGTCCTGGGATCGAGCCCTGCATCGGGCTCTCCCTTCAGGAGGGAGCCTGCTTCCTCCTCCTCTCTCTCTGCCTGCTTGTCATCTCCCTCTGTCAAATAAATAAATAAAACCTTTAAAAAAAAACAGAAAAAAACTTTTGGATAGATTTATCTTAATTTTCTCTTGTGGAGGAAAAGGGAGGATTTTTTTCCCCTATATATTTATGTGACAGATTATAATCTTGTTCACAGTATATGAATGTAGAGTATACCTGTAGCAATCTTTGTCTTGTGTGGCTGGTTTATCACTTCTTTCATTCAGTGTTTTCACTGCATAAGAAATCTTTTGGTTGCAAGTGACAGAAAATATAATTCAAACTATTTTAAACAATCAAGGCAATGATAGGTTACCCTAACAGATAATCAGATCTAGAACTTAAGAATGCATGTGTTCCAGTCCAGTTGGAAGCTCTATCGACCCATTATAGCTCCAGGCTCTGCTTTCTAGGTACCAAATGGCTGTTTTAATTCTAGGTTTCCTAACCTAAAATTAGATTCTAATTCTAGAATTAGAATTCTACCAATTCTAGGTATTCGTTCATACCTAGAATTCATGATCTACCAACTAGGGTGAGAGAGAGAAAGCTTCTACTTCCCAGGAGTGTTTGATAAAATCCTTTTACATCTCTTTGGTTCTAAGTAACGTGGTCATATTTATTTATTTATTTTTTAAAGATTTTTAAAATTTATTTGACAGAGAGAGATCATAAGCAGGCAGAGAGGCAGGCAGAGAGGAGGAAGCAGGCTCCCTGCTGAGCAGAGAGCCCGATGCAGGACTCGATCCCAGGACTCTGAGATCATGACCTGAGCCGAAGGCAGCGGCTTAACCCACTGAGCCACCGAGGTGCCCCTTTGTGGTCATATTTAAACCAATCACTGTGGACAAAGTGATTGTGGATGCTAATTGACTTAAGCCTAGTAGACTCCTCTTCTGGAATTGGTAGTGCACTGGGGTCAAGGCCTCTGCACCATGTGACTGAGACTGGGAGATGGAGGCTGTCAAAGGGACTTCGGGGCTACCAAGGATTACATTTTCAGAGAGGGAGCAAACAAATGTCTAGACATCTACTGAGTATTTACCCTATACCTGGCACTATAGTGCTAAATGCTCTTTGTGTGGCAGTCCTACTGGCTCTTTTCCTGTTTTACAGGTGGAATCTTGCTAAAAGAGAATGCAGGCAAGGTAGGAAGGGCATATTCTTGTATGCATGTGCATATTTATGTAGGTATGTATTATTTCTTTATTATTTGTCTGAGTCTGCTAAGAAAGACATGTTGTTAACATTATCCTGAGTATTGTTGAGAAGAAATAAGCTTGCTTGTAATTTAGAATAGAGTCTTTTTACTTCACTTTTGTTACCATGGGCAGCTGCCTTATGTTAGGTGTTTGCTCAGTTAAGTCCCTTAGGAAGCCACCTTTTCTTTAGTTAGGTGGTGCTGTTTCCTTCCATATGGAGTATAATTTAAGGGAGAATGGATTTCAAGCATGTCTCAAAGTGAGAAATTTTGAATGTGACATACAGGAAAATGTTTTTTATTATTATTACTTTTAATTTAAATTCAATTTGCCAATGTATAATACATCCTTGTTTTTTGGTGTAGTGTTCAGTAATTCATTAGTTGCGTGTAACATCCAGTGCTCATCATGTCACATAAAATATTTTTTAGATCTTGTAGGTTATCTTAGCTTTTTAATCCCTTATTTTATTTGAGCCTGATTTACCTCATTGCATATAAGACAAAGTGATTTGAGAAGATATTAATAGATTATAATGCTCTATTATGTTATAAATAAAAATCTCACTTTCTGGAAATTTTATTTTGAATACTCATTTCTGGATTGCATAGGTACTAAACTGAAGATATCATCGTTTCTTTGCTTCATTTTGGTCAATTTATATATATTTTGAATATAAAGCATAAAAGTAAACGTCATGCGGTATTAATCATTTTATAAGACAAGTACTCTTCTTTATATGATTATTCTTATAAGTATTTGGTAAGATATTTCTGAATACCTGGTTCATATTTTACAAAGGAAATTTAAGAAGCATCAATAATAAATCACAAAATAAATAGGAATCTTATCACTGACATTTTAATCTGTGGATCTTATGATAGCCTGAATTGTGTCCCCTCAAAACTCACACGTTGAAGTTATAACACCCAGTTCCTAAGAATATGACTGTGTGTACAGCTAGGCCCTTTGAAAAGGTGATGAAGTGAAATGAGGCTTTGTACGGTGGGCCCTCAAGTAATCAGACTGGTATCTACACAGAGACAACAGGGATGCCTGCACAGAGGAAACACCATGTGACGATGTGACAGACAGGCACCCATCAGCAAGCCCAGTGGAGAGGCCTCAGGAGGAGCCAAACCTGCCGACTGACACCTTGATCTCGGATTGCCAGCCTCCAGAATTATGAGCAAATAAATTTCTGTTATTTAAGCTTCTCAGTCTGTGGTACTTTATTGTGGCAGCTCTAGCAAAGGATTATAATCTTCTATAAATGTGTGTGGAAAGCCAGGTCAGGGAGTAAGATGGGTTCATCGATGCCTCCTCATCATCTGACTAGAATCTGGCCCGGAGAAGGTGCACGGGAAGGGTTTGTGGAGTTGACATGAGTAAACACACACTGTTTTGATCGTGTCAGAGGCAGAGCAGCTGGCTGCCAGCCTGGCACTTTCTGGCTTCCACCTGAAATTTCCAGACTGTTGTTTGGTTCTTTCTAAGTGAAAGTGGTTGTTTTTGTTCTTTCTGATTATAAAGAAAGATGTAAAAACATACACATATAGAAACGCATGTTCACTGTAAAAATAATCTATTGATGGGCTAAAGTATGAAAAAGAAAGTAAAATTCACTGAGAATTCCCCCAGTCAAAGTAACCACTATTTAAACTTTGATATATGTATATTTCTCAAGACGTTTTTGGGGGGAAGGCAGGGAGCCAGTATTGTTGTTAATTTCTCTCTCTCTCTAACAAGTACATGATATGATTATATAGTGTGTGTTGTTTTGTAAAATCCCTTTTCCATATAATTTGAATATCTTTCATACTAGAAAATAAATGTAGATTTATAGTAGCAATTTCTAGGGGGTGACTTATATTTCACTTAAGGAATGTGTAATAGCTTCTTTAAGTCTAGTCCCAACTATGGATAGTTAGCTTGTTTCTGGTGTTTTCCTCCCGTGAATAGAGCTGTGAGGATTTAGTCTTTTTGCTGTGGTTCTTATCTCATTTTCCCTCCTTCTACTTGCCAACTCTTTACTTGCCAAGGACAGGAAGCAAATAGAACATCATGCCATTCAACCCTTGTGGGGAATTGTGGAACTAGTAATGTAGAGGCAGAGGTCACGTAGACACCTTTAGAGGAAATCCTTGCAGAATTCCCTCGCTTGGGAAATCTCCATCTGCTCTCCGGAACCCAAACCTCTCCGGCGAGCTCCAGACTTGGCACCGCACATCTCCTCCCTGACGTCTGCACCTTGGATATATTAACTTCAGAATGTCCACAACAGATTTCTCGCTCAGATCATGTCTTTCACGGACAGATCTTCCCCTTCTCAGGCAATAGTACCATTGTTCACCCAGGGGCTGACGTCCGGAACAGAGGGTGTTCCTGTCCTCACCTTCCACATCCATCCCACTGAGGAGTCTCTGCTGATTTTCTCTTCCAGCTCCCCTCCACCCTGCCCCCGTCCCTTCACCACTGTTCATTTTTGCAGCACACTCTTCCCTCTTGCCTGGATTGTGATATCAGCCTTCTTGCTGGGCTCACGCCCTCCTCTCCTGCTTCTTCCTGAGCCTGAGTGATCACACCACGCCCCACCTGTAAATGCCTCAGTGGCTCCCCTTTATACACTGCAAGGAAAAGTTCTAACTCCTTGCCTTTGTCTGCAAACCAAATGTGATTGCATTTCTTCATGTTCAACATCACTTTGCATCCCTCTTCCCCTTATTGCATTGCTCCAGCCCCACTTTATTATGGTTTCTATAAGGTCCCCCTCTTTTTTTTTTTTTCACCTGAGGCCTGGGACAAGAGCTGTTTCCTCTTCCCGGACTGCTCTTCCTTCTACCCTGTTGGGTTTAGCTCTTTCCCGTCCCCTAATCTGCTGCTTCAATGTGACCTCTACAGGGAGAGATTTTTCTGAGCATTTAATCTAAAGTGTGTTCCCCTCTACTTGATTCTTTTTAACTTAATTAACCTTTGACCTTTGGCAAGTTATTGATTTCTCTGTGTGTCAGTTTCACCATCTGTAATGTGGGGATAGATAATAGCTGTCTTGAAAGGTTTTTTTTTTTTTAAAGGTTTTATTTTTGACAGAGAGAGATCACAAGTAAGCAGAGAGGCAGGCAGAGAGAGAGGGGGAAGCAGGCTCCCTGCTGAGCAGAGAGCCCAATGCGGGGCTTGATCCCAGGACCCTCAGATCATGACCCGAGCCAAAGGCAGAGGCTTAACCTACTGAGCCACCGAAATGCCCCATGTCTTGAAAGGCTTTGAGGGTTAGTGACTGCCTATGACAAATAGCTGCTGCAGGGCGTGGCATACAGCTGATACCCAAGCCCCATCCCCCAAGTCCCCTTTCCTAGCTTCTTTCTCCCATCCTCCTAGCGCATGATGCTGATTCTGGCCTATACTTGCATGGGCTATTGTAGGCTCTTCTTTCTCTCCTGATCTGGGCTGACTTCTTTAGCTTTCTGTTTTCTTTTTGGCCCATATCCTTTAAACAAAAAACTCTTTTAACTGCCTCTGGTTTACACATCTGAGCCACTTTGATCTATTTCTTTCTAGCATAAGAGACATTTGTTCACTTTTGTAAGTAAGGTGCATGCCATAGTTTTTTTTTTTTTTTTTTTTTTTTTTTTCCCAAAGACCCCTATAGTTCTTTCTAGAGAAGATGCTTGCCTGATCTCCCCAAAGATAGTGTACAAGGTGGATGGCTTTCATTCTGTCCACATGCAAAGGATGTTTTTATAATAAGGGACATTTCTTGCCCAATTTTGAGGCTTTAACATTGTTTTATACTGCAAATGGAATATAGCATAATGGCCCTCTGTGTTAAGAATCTTTTTTTGCAATGACTTTTTAAATGCACCATCTATTTTTTCCAAGGTTACAATTAGAATTACATGACCATAGGACTTTTCTGGAAGGCATAAAGCTGTTCTCTGGAGCCCAGCCCCCTCAGACACCTTGGCATGAATAATTTGAAGAATGGCTGGGATCCCATATGTTTCTTCATTCCTCCTAGACAGTGCTGACATTTGGGAATTTATTCTTAGAGTTTGCTTCTTTGAACATGTTTGGTTCAATTAGTCTACTGAAGCTGAGGTGGCATAAACTGTTTTTTAAAGAAGTGGTGCCGTATTCAGAGCAGGATGTTTGAGACACAACAGATGGGCTTGTGATCAGGCTAGATTGCCATTTATCAAGTTTAGAGTAAACTCAGTGGATCCACAGCACCTAACCCAGTTCTCGAAGAAGTAGAAGCTCAAGAAATGCTGATCAGAAGAAAGAATGAATCATAAACCACTAACGGCTGGAACTCTATTGATGCCTTGGGGAAAGGAGAAAATTTAAATGAGTTGGAGAATATTTATGTGTCAGATGTACTACAGAGTGAGTAACTTGCTAATTTTCTTTCCTGAGATTAAAAGGTCAGAACTGCTTTCCATGATAGTAACTACCATTTGCTGAGGACCTACTATAATGGGTATCTACTGTTTCTGTTTGTCCAGCGTCTCTATTCCTTTTGGGGTACTGCGCCTATCCCGATAATCAGTGAGATGATCAAACATGGTCTTGCCCAGCACGTGTCCCAGGCTGAGCCAGTTCCTCTACCCCATCCCCAATGCAATTGTTCTTGGTGCCAAAGGTAAGGCCTGCTGGGGGCTTCCTCTGGACTGGTGTTGAGCTATTCAGAGTAAAGTTTTCTATTTGAACTGGGATTGCTAAACTCAGAACTGGTGAGTCTAAGTACTAGGATGTGGGGTAACTGTTTAATGGCAAACTCTGGTTGACTTTTACAAATGCGTAAACACACACACACACACATGTATTTTAAATTTTATATACATCCTGTTGATATCAAATATGTGTAGCATATAATTTTCAAGTAATATTAAAATGTTCAGCACTTTAAAAAAAAAGTATATTTAATTATTTGACAGAGATCACAAGTAGGCAGAGAGCGAGGCAGAGAGAGAGGGAAGCAGTTTCCCCTCTGAGCAGAGAGCCCGATGTTGGGCTTGATCCCAGGACCCTGAGATCATGACCTGAGCCGAAGGCAGAGGCTTAACCCCCTGAGCCACCCAGGAGCCCCCAAATGTTCAGCACTTTTTATTGTAAATTCCATGTAACCTGTGGATTCTCACAGGATGCTTGCGTGGATTTTTGCTTAACTTTTGAGTGTGTGGTTGGCCTATGATGTCGTTGATGATGGTTCCAACATCAATATCGGTTGGTATTTTCCTTTATCTTGGTGAAAAAGAAATAGATATGCTTGCCAATGATGTGACTATCCTGCTGAAGGTGGAGGAAGCCAGTGAATAGAGTTCTCTTTTCTTTAGGTCAAAAGCTTAGTCATTGTGCAGAGGCTGATCTATTCGCTGCTAAGTATTCCTATACTTGCTAAGAATGCAGGCTGAGGAAGTCATACAGATCTCGGCTTGAATCCTACCTTAGGGCAAATCACTTTGACATCTGGTTTATTAGAAAAACGAGAACAAAGAACAACAGGCATCCAGGCATCTTTTAGATTTTTCTGAGGGTTAAATGAGATAATATTTAACAACCAAACACTTCACCTGTAAAATGGAGACAGTAGCCTCTGTGTGCAGCCATTTTAAGAAATGGAAGTAAGAAAGTGCCAGAAATAAGCAGGGTCCTCCACATGTTAGAACTGTTTGGTGGCTATAAAAACTCAGGCCCCTCCATCTAGCTAGAGCAAAAAAGAGAACAGAAAATCCCTGGGCAGAATCTCTTCTGTTGGTCCCTGCTTGTTTCCCTGGCAAATGGTTTTTATTCTGCAGACAGGTCCTCTCCATTCAGGGGGAGAAACATCCCCCTAGCAACAGCCCTGTGTTCTGTGGTATGCTGGAACCAGCTTGCACCTGCTTGCGAGAGCCAACTTTTAAAATTTCAGGGTGTGAAACATAGTCACTAATAAAGATTAAATTATATTAATTTACAATTAGTTAAGTTATAGTAAAAGTAAACACCATCAATGCCCCAAACTCATCACTTCCTAAATTATGTTACTGCATTTTACTATTATCTATATTCTTGACATTATTTATGACTATTCTATCTGTAAGGTGGAAATTCTGTGTAATGGCATGCTAGTGTGCATCACTTTCCAACCCCATGTTTAGTGATGTCACATTAGAAACTTGGTCAGCTATGGAAATCAGCTAATGCTACAAATCAGTGTTTGATTTATTGCTTTGTCGATTGCATAAACTTAACAGAGTGATGGAGAAAATGCAGATTATAAATAATGCAGATTAAATTTAAAAGTGTTTATGTCTTCAGAGATCACACTGTAAGTAGCAACAAAACATTTGAGGATATAATCTTCCAGTAGTCTCAGTCATATGAATTATGAATAATTCTTCTCATTCCTTTAAATTCTTCTTCAACTACATTATGCTTTTTGTGTGTGTGCAGGTGAGAGACTTTTGATGTTCTCAAAACTGCTTTACCTTGTTATGTATAATTTCCTATGTTTCAAAAATAATTTAGAAACCTATTTTAAATAATTGTTGCATGTTTAACTTAGTAGCATATTTAGAATTTATTGTGGTGTATGTTGTGAAAGTGTGGGTAGAAATTAAAAATTTTAATTTTACACTAAGTTTTTCCCAACAACATTGAATAATTAACAGATCATGTAGTTTGTAGCCTGCATGTTCTAGGCACTGAATCAGAGCTAAAGAAACATATGTGCAGGAGACTTGATCTCTGACATTAAGGAGTTCACAATGTGGTGAGGGAGACAAGTAGGTAAAACCAACACTCTAAGTGATTTAATTTTTGTGGGTTTTACTTTCTCTGCTGTCTGGGTGACCTTCTAGTGAATGCAAGAATCATTCTACTGTGTTCAAGTCCACACACATCCACCATGGGGAACTTCCCTGTGCTAATTAAGATCCTATCTCTTGAGCCACCCAATTCAGCCATCTCCTTTCCAGGGACTTGTTGCTTCTCTAGAGTTCTACCCAGGAGAGGGGCAGATCATCTCTGTCTTGACACGCATAGACTTATTGGGGTTTTTTGTTATTTCCTTTAGAAATTCAGGGCTCTGTCCACATTGCAGTAGAGACAGGACTTTCTTACTCCTTGCTTTCTCTCCAGCTTGTTTCCCTTCTTTTAGCATGGGGGAATTTTTTCTCATCTAGGCTGGAAGTGGGAACACATGAGGTAGCTGGTTCTTGTTAGTTATTTTCCAAATCTTTTGGGAAATAGTATAGTGCCATGATTAAATGGAAGGTTTAAGAATTTGGACTTTGAAAACAGAATACCTAGGTTCATAGTCCTGGCTCTAACACATACTGGTTTGGAGACCTTGTGCAAGTTACTTGACTCCTCTGTGCATCAGTATCATTGCTGGGAATAATGTAAACACCTACTCTTGTGCCTGGTGCATAAATGTTTGATAAATATTTGTTGGATTAGATGAAATTCTGTTTTACTCTATTAGAATTAAATTGGATTAGGGGGCACCTGGTGTTCCAGTTGGTTGAGCATGCGACTCTTGATTTTGGCTCAGGCCAGGGTCTGGGTTCTTGGGATTGAGCCCTGCCTCAGGGTCCATGCTCAGAAGTCAGCTTGGGCTTCTCTCTCATCCTCTTCTTCTGCTTCCCCTCCCCCAACTTGCACATTTTTTTTCTCTCTCTCTCTCTCTAAATATCATCTAAAAAAAAAAAGAATTAAATGAGATTAATGAGAGAATGCATATAAATTACTTAGGGCAATCTATTGCCCGGTAAGACTACACATATACTTTACTATAACATTTTATGTATTGCATTTCTGTTTCTCCAATGCTTAGGCTTTGGAAATCCAAAAGCCAGGAAAAAGTGAGCTATTTGAGGAGTGACAGTGTAATGATAGCAGGAGAGTATCAGTAAATATGGAGATTCAGGGGGAGATAACTTATTAATGTATCAAAAATATCATATCCTCATATGCAGGTGTCTCTCATACAATTTCTCCAGTCATGGTCTTTTCTCTCTCCAAAGCATCTTTTTAAAGGATAATTAAAATATAACCAATATGTATATATTAGTTTCAGATATTTAACATAATGACTCAAATTTGTGCATATTACAAAATGATCACTACAATGTCTAGTTAACATCCGGCACCATATGGAGTTACAAAAATTGTTTTGGTGATCAGTCCCCAAAGCATCTTGCACACCAGTTGCATACAGATTCCTTCTCCTAAAATACTATGTCACTTCTTTACTCAAAACATGTCTTTACTTGCCCACAGGATAAGCTCAAACTCAAAGTGGCCCAATGAATCCATAACTGTGCCTCTAATTCTATCTCCCATTTCTCTTTGTTAATTCTGAATTATCTATTTTTTGTCACACATCCTAGGCTTCCTTTAGTATGCTTTTCCTTTTTTTCTAGTTCTCTAGTTCTCACACTTAGAAAGCCTCCCTCCTCTTCTCACTAAGGCTGCCCATCAGGGGTGAAATCCAGCTCATAATCATCTCACCAACTGGTGTGTCTTCCTTAGTCCTGTGACTGCCCCTAGGAGGCTCCTTTCCCTCATTCTTCCTAAGAGAGACCTCCCAAAGCGGCTGGCCAGTAGCAGCACTGGGCAGGAGAGACTTAGGGTTTCATCTGTAATCATTTGTAATCTTTTCTCTACTATAGCGAGACAACACTGCCGCAAAGAAAGTGTATGGTGGCACGAGGAGAAGACACAGGAAGGGCCCTTTTCCCTGTCTTGGAAGTCAAAGAGACCTTTCGGAAGAAACGATATCTATGAGCTGAAGGAATTATGTCTGGTGATACAGGACACAGGTGAAGGAAGAAAGAGAGAGCATGGTAAGTACGAGGAATGAAAAGGGCATGTAGGGAACAAGGAAGTATGCGATGGGGTGGCAATGGGAAATGAGGAGTTGACAATCAATACATAAACAGGAATCAGACCGGGATGATTAGAAGAAGCCTAGCTAAGGGCTTTGGACTTTCACCTGAGGGTAAGGGGGGACTTAGAAAGGCAACATAAATAGATTTCAGGAAGTACAGGGTGAAAAGTGAATTGGGGTAGAGCTCGGAGTTGGGAATGGAGCTGAGTAAGGCAGGAAAAGGCATGAAGCATGGGGACAAGGTTAGACCATCACAGCAATGCAACTGCAGGATGAATTCTGGTATTGTTTGTTACTGCACCATAACCTAGTCTGTCCTGATTGATACAGTTATGAATTTGCTTTCTTTTATTTATTTATTTTTTAAAGATTTCATTTATTTATTTGACAGAGAGAGACAGCCAGAGAGGGAACACAAGCAGGGGGAGTGGGAGAGGGAGAGGGAGAAGCAGGCTTCAGGTCGAGCAGAAAGCCGAATGCGAATGAGAATGCGGGGCTCCATCCCAGGACCCTGGAATCACGACTTGAGCAGAAGGCAGTTGCTTAACAGACTGAGCCATCTAGGTGCCCCTGCACTTGTTTTAGGTACAAGAAATTAGGGGAACAGTTCTCGCTTCAGTAGCACGTATACGAAAAATGGAATGATACAGAGAAGATTAGCATGGCCCCTGCTCAAGTATGATATGAAAATTCATGAAGCGTTCCATATTTTTCTGCCTCTCTGTATACTTGTCATCTCTGTCTGTCAAATAAATTAAAAAAAATATTAGGGGAACAATAATTCTCAACCCTGACTGCATAGGTGGTGCCCTGATCACAAACAGTGCCAGGAATGATAGTGGACAGTGAATACTTTTAAGAGATGTATGGGAGGCAGAATGAGCAGCATTGGAGGTGGGGGATAGGGATAGAGAAGGGTTAATGGGACAGCCTGGGTGGGTGGAGGGAGCACTTCTGAGATTGGAAACTCTGGAGAGGGAAGAAAGTTTGTATATGTTGAATTAGGGATCCCTGAGGAATTGCCACCCAGAGAGAAGCAGTTGGCACGCAGGTATGCGTGTCTAGAGTTTCAGGAATGAATCTGTGTCTTGGAAGTAAGAAATCTGTGGATTTCTGTACATTTGTATCTACCATATCAGAGTTAGGGACAGCAATCCCTATGATCAAACACATTAATATCTATACAGCAAAACATGTCAATATTCACAATGAGTGGGATAAAGAGAGTACAGATAGCCTCCTGACTGGTCATGTCAGGATTTTCTGTGAAAAAACAAGTTTAGGATTTCAAACTTTTTCGTTTCAGAAATGTGGATACAAGATTGTACCTGTACCATCTCATTTAATTCTTATATCGACCGTATGAGGTAGGCACCATTACAATTCCATTTTTACAGATAAAGACACTCATGCACAGATAGGTTAATTAAAATGCTGAGGTCACACAATCAGTGTTCCAAACCAGTCAGTCTAAGCTAAGAGAATGTTTCGAGAAGAGAGGCATGGGGGCACCTGTGTGGCTTCTCAGTTAAGCAGCTGCCTTCAGCTCAGGGTTCTGGGATCGAGACCCACATCAGGCTACCTGCTCAGCAGAGAGCCTGCTTCTCTCTCTCCCTCTGCCTGGCGCTCTGCCTACTTGTGCTCTCTCTCGATCTCTCTGTCAAGTAAATAAAATCTTCAAAAAAAAAAAAAAAGGAAAGAAAAAAGTAAGTTTCTTTAGAATGCTTTAAAAAAGAAGAGAGGAGTGGTAACAGGGCAATATGTCATAGGCAGGTAAAGTAAAATTAAAACAAAATTGCCTCATGGGGTTTGGCAATTTGAAAATGGTCTTTGGGAAGGCATTTTGAGGGAAGTAGTGGGGTGGTGGTCAATCTACAGTGGGTAAAGGAGTGGACAGGAGGCACAGAAGTCCTTATGTCCATCCTTCCTTATTACAGAGTCCTTCCTTAATACAGAGCACCCCTTTGAGCCATTGACACGAAGGGATAGGAGCACAGGTAGTAAAGTGAGATCCCTCCAGAGGCATACTCACGGGACTAAGAACACTGGGGGAGGAATGGAGAAGGAAATCACTTCCTAATTCACCCAGTAGAAAGGAGAAACGGAAGAGAGAGAGGCAAAGCAGGAGATCTGAGGATGGACAGCATGACCTGTTCTCTGTGAGTCATCTTCTGAGACTGAGAGGTGAGAGGGTGACACCTGAGGTGTGAAGACAGAGGAGAAGCTCTGAAAAAGTTCCTGCAGAGAACAGAAGGGATGGTTGAGGAATGCGTAGAAGGACAGGGCTGCATCTGAGAAGGCAAGTGGTTTGGAGGCTTGGATTTATGGTGGCGTCAGTCTTGGAGATTTCTCTTCCAAGGTGCCTGGTAGCTACCGCGATGGAGAAACTCACAGTTAGGGCTGGGTCTTTGCTGGGTGTGTGTAACTGCAGGCCGGGTCCCCGGGAGCTGAGAATCTGGACACAAAATCTCAATTTCGGAGATTCCTGCAGAGTACAGCATTGCTCTGAGACCGTGGTTCTCAACCTTGGTGCACACTGAAATCACCTGGGGAACTTTGAAACTGCTGAGGGCTGAGTCTCATGCTCAGAAATTCTGATTTACCTGGTCTGGGAGCTAACTGTGCCTTAGACGTTGGGATTTTGAGAAACTCACGGGTGTTTCTAATGTGCAGTCTAGGAATCATTGTTCCCCTAATTTCCTGCACTGAAAGCAAGCTCACAATCTGTATGAGTCAGGGTAGTTTAGGTTATGGCATAGTAACAAACAATGCCAGAATTTCTGGGTCTTAGTTAACCAGAGCTTATTTCCTACTTATGATGTCACCACAGGTCTAGGTGACTCTTCTGGGCAGCCATTTTCTGTGTGTCACTTGGCTTTCCATTGCCAATAAGGCAGAGGAAGAGGAGCATCGAGAATTGA